>NC_084478.1:5252500-5852500 GCF_027409185.1 Cynocephalus volans
TTCAGGGGAAGGTTACTGCCAGCAGGGAAGGAAAGGTAAATAGACATTGGTCAGGTGAAGAGGTTGATAAACAGCTTGGATAAAGATACAACCGCAATATTTATATGGGGATTTGGATATCGGGAGGGGCTGGCATGGAGAGGCATGGAATTTGAAAGGATGAGGGTGAAGACGTGTTTAGAAAACTGATTAAAGAGGGTCTTGAATGTCTTGTTGAAAAGGTGGAATTTATCCTGCAGGCTGTGGAGAGCCAATGCACATTTCAACCAGGTGGTAGGAGATAAATAAAGAGATACGTATTTGAGGACAATCGCTCTGCTGACAACATGGAGAGTGAGTGGAGGGGCCCAAGATTGAAAGAAAAGAAAATGTTTCTGAGCCTAACTTTTTAAAATTACACTTAAAAATGTTAAGCTTGCGAAAGATACAAAACTTTCCCCAGACTAAAGTCTCTGTTGCAGACAAAGGATTGTAACACAGCAAAATTGCTGGCTCCAAGGGCAGATGTCCTCAGTGCAGCAAAACCTAATGATTGTTGCCATGACAATTATCTTACTGTTCTTTTTGGAACCACCTATGTTCCTTTTCTGTAACTTTCTGGCCCGGAGAATAAATATTGAGAGAAGACCTCAGGTCAGTGTTAATTTTCCGAGAAATGCCTCTCTCTTGAGGGTTCATGGAAATGAGTCCAAACAGAAGAAATGGGCTTTGAGTAATCCTTTATGTCTCCGTCACCCTGGGGGAGAGGTGACAGTTGCACATCCCTGTGTTGAAATAATACTCTGTACCCCGAAAATATGTACAACTATTATGTGTCAATTAAAAATTAAATTAAAAAATAAAATAAAAATCTTCTAAAGAGCATCTTAGACAGACAGATTCATCTTTTAAGAAAAAGTAAATGCATCAGTTTATAAGTTTGTAATTTTCCCTAAATCACATGAGACAGTTGGGAGAGCAGATTTCAATACAGTCAAAGGAGCTATAGTTTTAGATCCAGGATTTGTGGGAGAGATAAAGGTATCATTCTTTATGCTTTCATTAGAAATCTAAATTATGGTCATAGAAAGATATAAAGCAATAAGGTCCAGAGAAAGACCTGTTGATATACGAGGGCTTTTCAAAAAGTTCATGGCAAGACTTGTATTATCTTTTAATTCCATTTTCCTAAGAATTTTCTGAATTACTCTTACATGGACTGGGTTTGGTACAAGGGAACTGGATGGAATTGGAACGTGAGAAATGATCTGCACTGCACTGCTGGCTTTCTATGATGCTACCTTCTTCTTAGATCTATCAGCCCCATTCTGGTACCATGTTCATGTTCCTGTGGGGCTGATACGCTCAACCCAAAATGCAGTATTGGTAAAGACAGATGGACTGTTGGGCAATACTTCATCATACTGACTCTATGAATACAATGGTTAAAATACAACAGAAATATTTTTAAGTAAAATAATAATTATTAATGCAATGGTAATATATACTATGTTGGTAATGACTAATTACTATTAGAGATATAAATATGTATAATATAGAAGGTGCTTAAAATCTAATAAGGGAGTCAATGAGGCTCTTCAGTTATTAAAATCCAAGTCAGTATATGGTGTATGCCATCTTAGAAACATACAGGAGGCATAACATTTATAGATAAATGTTTCCATGAGGGATTGTAGAGCACAGGTGGGAAATTATTCCAAGAGAGTAAAGTCCAAAAAAACAGAAACAGACGTGGAGTTAAGAAGAGGCTTTGAAAGTGCAAAGGGTATAAGGATCACCCAGGTAGCTTATTAAAGAAAGAAAATCCGTGCTCCTGGAACTCAACGCTAAGGTTCAGACTTAGTAGGATTTGAGGTTGTTCTAGAAACCTGCATTTTCAGGGTCACCTTCTTATTGAGTGGTTTTTAGATAGTCCTAAAATTAAACTCTAAAAACACTAATAATGTGAGTTGATAGTAGGCTCATAGGATTCATAGGGAAGAATATTGACACGTAGGTCAGACTCAGCTATGCAGGACGATGAATATCCATGCACTGGACTCATTATTAGCCTTAGTGCAGGACGGTGGCAGAAATCTACTTTCGGAGAGTTTACTCTGAGGTACTTTTGAAGGCTGGCTTGCAGCAGAGATGCTCTAGAACACAAGACGATAGTTACTGAGTTCTTTGACATCCCTCAATTAGAGAAGTAATAGTGAAAAAAAAGTGTTTTTTTTCTATAGGTGTTATAGTCATTAAAAAAGTTGAAATCACAGTCGATTAAAAATAGGATGGGTCCCTAAAACAAGAAGAGACTAGAAGGTTGCCTTAGTGTTGTGAGATGGGAAGTCTAAGATTAATGATGATGACTCAACAGCAGTAAACTGTGTGGAAGCAAAAATGGACACTTTGGCTTGACATGCTGGAGGATTACAAAAATGCAAATGTCCCATAGGTCTTGGACCTTTGGAAGAGTGAGATTCGACCTCAGTAGGAAGCTTATAGGAGACTCTAGAGATCTGAGAGCAAACCCCATGGAAATGATACTTAACAATTTGGTGTGAAAGACAAAAAGTGTTAGCATAAAGGAAGAACAGGTCTTTGGAAGAAGCAACTCTGGATACAGTCTAGAAAACAACCAGAAATAGTGGTATTCTCCTATCTGCAGAAGATTTCTGGCAAGGGAAAGTGTGGTATGGAATTCAAGAAAGGAGTTTTACCTTAACTAGGAGAGAGCAGGAGTCAACTGTGAAGATCTGCAGAGAGTTTAGGGTGAAGAAAGGTAAGAGACCACAATTGCATTTTGGAATCAATAGATCATTGACAGACCTCAACCAAATCGTTTAGATAGATTCACGAGTGGGATCCTGATGAGAAAGTTGATATCATAATTGCAGTTTTACAGTAAAAGGGAAAAAAGGATAAGAAAAATTCAGAAGTAGCAGGATTGAGGTAGGGTCATTTTAAAGTAGTTTGTTGGTTGTTTTTGTTCATTTATTCAATAAGCATGAAACTGAGAGCCGTCGCTTATTCCAAAAACTCTGCGAAATATCAGCAGTAGATAAATACAGTCTTTGACCTCAAAATACAGTCTTTGCCCTCAAGTAGCTCATTCTGAAATCTCTTTACTCAATGACTCTTCTTGTCAGAACAACTGCTCCATTTTAGTTTTATTTATCTGTTGATTTATTTATCGTGTTTCTTGATTTCTTTTACCATTGTAGGCACAGCCTTGGGGAAAAACAGCTCTGCAACGTGTTGATTTTAAATGCCTGGAGTGGCCACAATTAGATAAGACCAGTTCAGTGCATGAATTTTAATAAGAAAAAACCTTTAGATTATATCTACTTCTATATCCACACACATATATATTACACATAACTGATATAACTAAGGTATGTAACATATTCAATTTATTAAAAAATGTTTGAGTAGTGTTATTCCCAAACTGGGTTGAATGACTAGATTAAAATACAAGATAATTAATAACATAGATTAAATAAGAACATGCTGAAGACCTTAGAAATATTTGCTCTCTTAAGGTTTAGCAAATTCCATTCTGTCTTTTTCATACTCCAAAGTTGCTAAATAAACTTCTTACAATGATACAAAGCAAACTCCAGACCAGTTGAAGTGGAATTGTTTTGAATCTCAAATTAATGTCAAACACGTAAGTGAGGTTTTCTCAAGCTAGTTTAAGGTATTTACCTTTTCTTACATGCAAATGTAGTTATAGGAATTCATTTGGAGGAGGCGTAGAGACGGTCTTATCTAGTCCCATTGGTTTTGTAGGTAAAGTATTTCATAAGATTCATAAAGCTTTAAGGGAATAGGCTAAAGTTTATATTTTCCAATAAAAAGGTTGTGAATGCTCCTAATTCAATTCTTGAATCTCAGAAATGGGAATAATGATAACTTTGTGGGCAAGGGTGTGCTCCTGGTTTCTTAAAGTCTTTGTCCTTCTGACTTCTATTATTTTAAACCCATAAAACACCATTAATTATGTATCTTGCATACACTGTGCGGGGATGTGCTCTGTGCTGACTTTCCACTTGATTATTTTAAATTCTGTCCCTGGTTATTACTTCATCACTGGGCATGATTAGCCTAAATGACTTTTAAATGGCCCTGATTTTTAAAAACTATTCAAACTCCAAAATTTCACTACATTCGTAGACGATGAGAAATCCATTAACTATTGCTTTTGTAAGAAAACCAAGGATATTGAATCCCAGATAAGAGGCCCAGACCAGAATAGAGTTCATTTTTAAATGACATTTTACAGCGACTTTCCCAATGTTCTTGCCTAAAACTTTTTAATGAAAATCTTTCAAACTGTCTACGTCCCTTTGACAAATAACAACATTATACTACTTTTCAAAATTATGAAAAATATATATAAAACTTCCAAGTTAATTGGAAGCTTGGGATTATTATTCTCTATGTACAGAAAAAAAAAATATATATATATGTCTAGACATCTATATCTATATATAGAAGTGTATATAGATCTATAGCTATCAATGTATAGATATAGACAGAAAAAGTTTAGGATGAGATGGAACAAGAAGTGGCATAGATGCGCTTTATTTATTGAAGCTTAAGCAAACAGCCCTCTCTCTGTGCCAGCTGCGTCAGTAGGGACTTAGAACGTCTCTCATGAATGCAACATGATTTATAATTTTAGGTTAAATAAAATGAGGTTGACAAAAAATTATTAGGACAGTTGCTTTCCTTATTCTTTCTACTTAAGGTCTGTTTAGGAAACTTTTAAAAATGATCGTTTCAAGATTTTAAAATTATTACTCATTGAGAAGAGAGGGAAAGTACCTAAATAATGTTTTGCATGTGACGGTACATACACGTGTCTGCATCCATGTGGAGACAGAGCTGTAGGAACATACATAGAAATATCAATGGGCTTGTTTTGAGTGGGGATTAACCTCCATTATAAGCATTGGTGTTTTCATAATATGGTGATATTTTTCTGGAATAGTCATGAACAAAATTACATAGAAAACAGATGAAGCTAAGGGGTATCTTGTTCTTTTCGTGCAAATGTACAATAAAGACGATTCAGGGCTTTGGTACTTTGCTAAAGAAACTATAGTCTTTGGTCTAATTGCATGAGTGTTACCTGCAAACCTATTAGAAATGCAGAATCTTAGGCCCTCACCCCAGACCAGCTGTATCTGATCTGCATTTTAACAAATGATTTCTACCAAAAACCCAAGTTTGAGAAACTCTGGTTTGAAGAACAGCATTGTCTGGACCTCCCAGGCATCTGGTTGCATAGCCTCAGAATTAAGGTGGGAGTTGCTGGGCGCAAACAATAAGATTTTTATTTTCTGCCCAGGTTGGTTTATTCAAGGCTGAGCATCTCAGCCACACTGGGCTATGTGTATCCAGTCCCTGGGAATCTGATATAACACTACAGTCCACACATACAACCATACACACACAGCAAACAGTCTCTCTGGAAGAGCAGGGGATATATGTAAATTTAACAGCCTTCCTGGCCATGATTTTCCTGTTTGGCTAGAGGAAAATAGAGGAAGCTCCTATACAAAAGAGAGGGACAAAGAAGACAGACACAGGGAGACAACTGACATTTATCCTCTCCCAGCTCTGGAGGCAGGCGTCTCAGATCCAGGTGTGGCAGGGCTGTGCCCCTCCAAGGCTCCAGGGGAGGATCCTTCCTGCCTCTTCCAGCTCCTGGTGGCTCCAGGTGTCCCTGGGCTTGTGGCTGCACCACTGCAATCTCTGCTTCCATCTTCACATGGATTGTCCTTTATGTGTATCTCTATGTGTCATTTTCTGTCTTTTATAAAGACATTCTCATTGGATTTAAGATCCACCCTAATCTGGCAGGATTTCATTTTGATCCTTAGCTTAATTACATCTGCAAAGACCCTGTTTCCAAATAAGGTCACATTCAAAGGTTCTGGGTTGACATAAATTTTTGGTGACACTATTCAACCTACTACATTGCCCTTGTAACCTCTGAGACAACCTGTATCCTTGAATAAACTTCTTTTTCCATTTTCTTTTGATTAATATTGTTTTGTTGGGGTTATGTTACTTGCACAGAAAGTGCCCTAATTAATATGCATGGTGTTAATGGATTTTCTTTAAAGCGTCATCTGGAATATAAGCAGTTTTAGGACAGGGACATTGTCAGAAGAAATTTATGCAAGGAAACTGGCTGGGAGAAATGGATAGGCTGGCTTATAATCACACATGTGGGAAGTGGTAGATTGATCAGACTTTTAGCTCAGGTATCTGAGCTTTAGGGTTGATAGATTTCACAACTAAAAATACAGGACTCACAGCTAAACTTGAATTTCAGGTAAGCATAAATAACAATTTAGTAAAAGTGTGTTTCATGACATATTTGAGACATAATTATCGTACATGCATATTTTTGTTATTGCTGTGTATCTGAAATTCAAATGTAACTGCACATTCTGGAATTTATCTGGAAAGCCCATTTCAGCCACGTACCCCAGGATCTCTAATGCCTACTCTGCTTCTGGCTGACTGTCTCCATATCAGGAGCTGGCTTTCAGTACAGACCTTCTCTCTACCCCTATGCCAACTTTACACCTCCATCTTCAGGTTAGGAGTTGAGTCCACAGGTCTGTGTGGTTACCTATGCTTAGTGACTCATTAACTCTAGGAGTAAAGTAAAATTATATAAAATCTTCCCAGCGGAAGCTAATGATGTCCCACGTTCTGATGCAGTGCACCTTCCCATGGGCTCCTCATCCTTTGTTAATGAGGTAGTATGGTAGTATTCCTCATGTCCAGTGGGTCATCATATTAGTTTGTGTGGGCATCTATAACAGAATACCTGAGACTCTAGTGACTTACAGATAACAGAAATTTGTTGCACATAGTTTGGAAGTCTGAGAAGACCAAGACTGAAGCACCAGCAGATTCAGTGTCTGCTGAGAACCCTTTTCTCCAAATATGGCACTTTCTATGTATGTCCTCACATGGCAGAAGGGTGGAAGGGCTCCCTCAAGTCTCTCTCTTAAAGGCACTGACCCTTATCATCACATCAGGTCATTATGCTGGGAATTAAGTTTCAGTGTATGAATTTTGGTACAGGAGTCATGCACAGCTCCTTGGATACCTGCAAGTTCCCTGGATCCAGCTTGCTCTTCTTCCCACACTGCCATACTTTTTTTATGCTTGGATGGGTTATAGTGACTCTTTGAGCACTAACTTCTAGCTTTTGAGCTCATTCCCAGGTTCAACTACACTTTCACTCACCCCCTGCTACCCATTCTGCCCTCATTACCTTCTGCTCAATGCCGTGAAAAGCAGTTCCAATGTCTACTCATCCCTGTCTCTGTTGCTTGCACCTGCAATGCCTCAGTGAAACTCCATAAACACATTTTGGCAGGAAGATGCTAGAACTTTATGCTTAATTGGACTACAGTAGTCCCACCTCATCAGCGGTTTTACTTTCTGCAATTTCAGTTACCTGCGGTCAACTACTGTCTGAGGATATGAAGATATTTTGAAAGACAGAACCAGAGACAGACTACATTCACATAACTTATTACAGTGCATTGTTATGGCTGTTCTTTTTCATTAATTAGTTATTATTTTTAATCTCTTGCTTTGCCTAATTTATAAATTAATCAACATCATGAATATGTATGTATGGGAAAAAATGTAGTATTTATAGGGTTTGGTACTATCAGTGGTTTCAGGTATCCAATCGTGGATCTTAGAACATATCCCCTGAGAATAAGGGGGGTAATTACAATGGAGGTTTAGAATAATCAGTCTGATTCCAAGTAGCCATTTCAACTACAATTAATAATAGATCTAGTTCATTTTTTTGAAAAGAGCACAAAATTATTAACAGTATTCTCATGCTTGTGGGGAATCTAGTAACTATAAGAACAGTTCACCCTGCATTTCAGATAGATTATTAAAGACTAGATATTAGGTAATTAGAATTTAACTATTCATTGGTGCTTGCCAGTAATATTATAGGGAGAAAACATAAATAAAACACACAAAACTACAGAATCCCAGTATTATCAAGCTGCATTTTTTTCTAGAACTTGATGATAATTATAATTAAAAGTAATTGGTAAAATCTAAAAGCAACATATCTAAGTAGCAGTGAGCACACCTAGTGCCCAGACCTCGGTCACCTAATACCATTCTCCAATGAAAGGAACCAGGCATATTTGTAGTAATGACTGACTCTAGGACTCGGGCAGAAAGTGTACAAATGAGTCTTGAGCATCGTGCAGTGCTAGAAAGTAAGGATGAGCTAAAACAAACAAAACAAAATGAAAACCAACCAAACAAAATGCATTAATGGGTGTGTGTCAAAGGGATATAGGAACCAATTAAGAAACTCTCAAATGGCCCAAGCTGTATCAATTTCAGCAATGAAATAAATAAAGTAGTATTGGATTACAACCCAAAGAGTAAAATAACCCTGTGTGAGTCCATACTGACATGCACAAATGATTGATTATATAAATACATTGGGGAGGAGGATACTTACATCTACTGTTTAGCATCATTCCAAATAATTTATGTAAATATCTCACTCTGGAGAAAGTAGAGCATAAAATCCTAATCATTAATTGTAAGCTTCACAGTGGGGGGGACCTCACACCCGCACCCTCAGCCAGGTGATTGAGGTTAGCATCAGCAATGACAGATATTGGGAATAAGCGCCCTTCATATGACCTGAGGGCAAGGGCGCTTCACTTATATGGACTTCTTCCCCAATCCCATGCAATGTGTTCTTCTGGATGAGATCCTAGAACACAGAAAGGACATTAGATTAGAAAAGGAATGAAAAATGCAAATAAAATATGAATTTTACTTAATGATAATATGTGAGTATCAGTTCATTAATCGTAGCAAACATACCATACTGATACAAGATGCTGCTAACAGGGTAAACTGAGGGTGGGGTATATGACAATGGTCTGCTCTATTTCCAGAATTTTTCTGCTAGTGTAAAATTGTTCTAAAGACAATGCTTATTAAAATAGGAAACTTTTAAAAAATAAAAATGAATAATTGGTGACATATCCTTTGCAGACTTAACATGGGAGGAGGCAATGGTATACGGGTTTGTTTGTTTGTTTTAAATGAAAGTCCAGTTTATTTTTTTCCACAACAATGTGAAGTTGGAATGCTGAGATAGACCAGTGTGTAAATGTTCTAAATGAAGCGTGTGCCCTGCTGGTGGGGGTGTCATCCCACTCTCTGAACTCTGTCTCTGAGGTGGCTGCAGGAACCTAATTTGAAAATATGCATTATACACACGCACATATGCACACACACAGAGTCACTGCATAACGACCTTTCAGTCAGTGACGGACCACATATAAAACAGGTGTCCCATAAGATTACAACGGAGGTGAAAAATTCCTATTGCTTAGTGACATTTTAATTGGCTTTGCATTGTAGCATAATGCATTACTCTCATATTTGTGATGATGCTGGTGTAAAGAAAACATGCTGCCAGTCATACAAAAGTATGGGCTAGGTGTGTAGTAAGCTATACCATTAAGGTTTATGTGGGTAAACACACTCTAAAACGTTTGCGTGATAACAAAATCACCTAAGGATGTGTTTCTCAGAATGTATCCCTGTCGTTAAGCAACACGTGACTGTACGTATCTTCAGTATATAAAGGAGATTTTATGTATATGAAGAATATAGAGTATATGCCATACATTACATATGTCTTTATTTATATATATATATCTGTCAATACCTGGATTAACTGGGTTTTAACCAATGGAATACCTCAATGTTGTAAGGATGTCACTTCTGAGGTTAGACTATAAAGATTACAACTTCTATCACTCCAGCCAACTGTGTTAGTCTTTTTTGCTGCTTGTAACAAAGTACCTGAAGCTGGGTAATTTGTAAGAAAACAAAATGTATTGCTTACAGTTTCAGAAGCTAAGTCCAAAGTCCAGGAAACACATCTGGTGAAGGCTTTATTTTTGTTGGTGACTATTTGGTGATTCAAGGTGTTACACAGTGGAGCAGAGAGAGAGAGAGAGAAAACACCTCTCTACTCCTTTTAAATCCCTCAGAACCACACCCACGGTCACCATTAAACCATCAAATGGATTGATCCATTCACTATGGCGTGGTCCCCACAATCTAATCACCTCTTCAAGGCTCCATCTTTCGAATATCATAACAGTATTTCCCACCCTCAACAGTTACAGTGGGGATTAAGCCTCAATGAGTTTGGTGGGGGGAGGGGACATTTGGTCTAGAGCAGCAACCGTCTCCTAGGCTAATGTGATGAAGTTCAACTTCCATGTTGAGAAAGTCCACATGTCAATGGACAGCTGGTGGCCTTCAGCCAGCAGTCAGTGAGAAACTAAAGTTCTCAGTCCAACAGCCTATGAGAAACCAAATCCTGCCAGCAACGCTGTGAGCTCAGAAGTGGATTCTCCCTGCTGGAGTTTTCTAATGAGACCCCAGCCCTGGCTGGCACCTCAGTTGGAGCCTATGAAAAGCCCTGCAGCAGAGGACCTCACTATGCTGTTCTCCAGCTCCTGATCCATCAAAGCTGTGAGATTATCTACTGTGTGTTGCTTTAAGCCTCTATGCTGTAATAGACAGCTAACATTATTGAAATGTACATGTATGTACAAATGAATATTAATATAGAGGACAATAAATAAGTTGTAGCAAATACGAGGACAAAAGAAAGTTGACCACACTGAGCTGGTACTCTGAATATTATAGAACCTGCAGGACTTCTGCTATGACTCACTCTGGCACACGTAGATGAATGATGCAGCGTAAGAAGCACATCACCTGCTCGTAAAACCTGCCAAAAGGTATCAAATTAGGGAAGAAGAGAAACGTGACAAGCAAATCTGTAGTTTCTGCATCAAGCAAAATAGATTTTCTTCGTTCAGGCTGGGTATTGTTCAGCCCCCCATCAACAGCCTTGATCTTTGTACAATTCATCCCATCGATGCACAATGAGCGATTCCACCTTCTGTCTGGGCAGCTCTGTCCTAAGCAGAGTCTGAGTCTTGGAAATATTATCCACGTCCAAGGCACTGATAATTTCCTGAGCTATATGCATAGGAAAGTTCTCAAGAAAGGTTTCTCCACCTCAGCACTATTGATATTTGTGGCTGGATAGTTATTTCTTTCTACCTTGTAAGGTGTTGAACAGCATCTCTGGACTCCACTCAGGAGATGCCAGTATTACTCCCAACCCACCCAGTTAGGAAAGTCAAAAATGTCTCCAGATATTGCTCAATGTCTCCTGGGGGGGCAAAATCACCCTCATGGAGAAGCATTGCTCTAAAGCAGTATATAGAAAAAAGAGTCCTTTACCTCAACTTGTACAACCTTGAAAACTGCCCTCTGCCATTTTTCTCACAGGCACCTCTACTGGCATTTAGGAGAGTGTGGTGTGACCCCAGTGCCTGGTAGAAAGTTAACCAGCCTTGGGGCCACACTGAAGGCGGCCAGCTGCCCTATTCAGGATTCGAGGTTTCAGGCCGGCATTAAAGAAGATTCCTGGGAGCGCCCGAGCCGCGCCACGACTGAACAGCCCGAGGCGGCAGCGCCGAGAACACGGAAGGCAACAAACCAGAGACAGAGCGAGCACCCGACCTGGCATAGCATTGTGAGTGATCCCTGGCACAGCTCTGTTCAGGGGGTGGATGCCCACGCGGCTCCCGCCTGCACCACCAGGCCACTCACCGCCCGGTGCTGCCTCCATTTTCCCAGGTGCAGGCAGCTCCGCCCTGCTCGGCCATCACTGAGCCCATTTGCTTGGCCTGGTGCGGGGCTTTCTGGAGCCTGCGGGCCGGCCTCCTCTCCCACTCCCTCCGAGGTTCTCTGGCGGGGCTGGGGGTGTGGGGCATCCTGACCAGTGTTGGGAGGGCAAGGAAGTACGGGCGGACCGACTGTCACTCCACCACACCCTGGACTCCGCCCCGGTAAACTTCCTGTTACTGGGAGGCAGATACCATCTCTGCGACCACCAGTTTGGAAAAAAGCCTAACGAATTTCTGGTTGGGAATAGTGTGGTAGGAGAGTTCCCAGGTCTGCTTGAACCTGCCGGAGAGCAGGCTGCAGGCGGGCATTAGACTCGGTTTATACAGGGGGGATACAAAGGTGAACAAGACCCGAGAAAGATCTACACAGTGCTACAAAGGCACCCAGAGAGACCGGTCATCTGTTCCTAGCAGAAACCTGGTAGACTTCCTGGGCGAGGCGGTGCTGAGCAGGGTCTTGAAGGCCCAGCTGATAGACGAGGGGTGCAGAAGACACACCCCAGCCCAGCACAGTGTGCACAGAGGGGGGAGACGTGCGGCCAGGGAGGCGGAGACTCGACAGAAACCACACACCCGGTGGGGTCGCCACTGCACGATCTAACAGCCTGGGCCAGAGCACACGGAACGGGGAGAAGTCCTGTACAGAAAGTGAAAGCTCAACAGAGATCACACACCCTGTGGTACGTGATCCACCAGCCCAGCAGAGTCCAAGCTGACCAGAAAGGTGGATCCCCGGAGAAGCCCAAGACCCGAGGCAACCACACACACAAGACACTAGAGGCCAACTGAGCAGTCACGGCGGGAGCCATACCAAATTGGCAACCACAGCAACATCCTAGTTAGTCATTAGTCTTAAACCGGTGGACTGTGAAACCCCCTGCCACAATGAATAAACACCAAAAAAAAGACACCAGAAATACAAAAAATCAAGAAAGTACACCACCAAAAGTTAATAAATCTCATACTCTAGATCCTATAGAACAAGAAGCCCTTGAAATAACTGACAAGGAATTTCGAGTGATAATTCTAAGGAAACTGAATGAGATACAAGAAAACTCAGCTAGACATCATGATGAAATGAGGAAAAGTATACAGGATCTGAAAGAGGAAATATACAAGGAAATCAATGTCCTGAAAAAAAAATGTAGCAGAACTTGCTGAACTGAAGAAGTTATTCAGCGAAATAAAAAACACAACAGAGAGTTTAACCAGCAGGCTTGTCGAAGTTGAAGAGAGAACCTCTGAACTTGAAGATGGGCTGTTCGAAATAACACAAGCAGACAAAAAGAAAGAAAAAAGAATCAAGGACATGGAAGAAAATCTGAGAGAGATATCAGACAACCTCAAGCGCTCAAATATCCGAGTCATGGGTATTCCAGAAGGGGAGGAAAATGGAGATTCCATTGAAAACATATTCAACAAAATAGTGGCAGAAAACTTCCCAGGTATAGGAAAAATCACACATCTTCAGATCCAGGAAGCTCAACGATCTCCAAACGTATTCAACCCAAAAAGGCCTTCTCCAAGACATGTCATAGTCAAATTGGCAAAACTCAGAGACAAAGAGAGAATCTTAAAAGCTGCAAGAGAGAAGCGTCAAATCACCTATAAGGGAGCCCCAATCAGGCTAACATCAGACTTTTCATCACAAACCCTAAAAGCTAGAAAGGAATGGGATGATATTTTCAAAATACTAAAAGACAAAGATTGCCAGCCAAGAATACTCTACCCTGCAAGGCTATCCTTCCGAAATGAAGGGCAAATAGTATATTTCTCAGACAAACAAAAACTGCGGGAGTTTACTACCACACGACCACCCTTACAAGAAATCCTCAAGGGAGTACTGGGTTTGGTTCCTGAAAAATAACTACCACTGCCATAAAAACCTAAGAAAAATCTAAACCCGCTAGTACAATAAAAATGGCATTCATGAAGAGAAAACAAGCTAACAAAAACACTATATACAACCCAAGGAACCAACAAACAAAGAAACCAAACAGTAAATCAGAAAGCAAGGAACAAAAGACACCTAAGACAACCAAACAACCAATAATATGCTAGGAATAAATCAACACCTTTCAATAACAACTCTTAATGTTAAAGGCTTACATTCCCCAATTAAAAGACACAGACTGGCTGACTGGATCAAAAAGCAGGACCCAACTATATGCTGCCTACAAGAGACCCACCTCACCCATAAAGAATCACACAGACTAAGAGTGAAAGGATGGAAAAAGATTTACCATGCAAACAGAAAAGAAAAATGAGCTGGAGTGGCTATTCTTATATCTGACAAAATAGACTTTAAACTAAAAACCATAAAAAGAGACAATGAGGGACACTACTTAATGATAAAAGGACTGATCCATCAAGAAGACATAACAATCATAAATATGTACGCACCCAATGTTGGAGCAGCCAGATTTATAAAACAAACTCTATTAGACCTAAAGAAGGAAATAGACACTAATACCATAATAGCGGGGGACCTGAACACTCCACTGTCAATATTAGACAGATCATCTAGGCAAAGAATCAGTAGAGAAACACAAGATCTAAACAAGACTCTAGACCAATTGGAATTGGCAGATATCTATAGAACATTCCACCCAACAACCTCAGAATATTCATTCTTCTCATCAGCACATGGATCATTCTCCAGGATAGATCACATATTAGGTCACAAATCAAGTCTCAATAAATTCAAAAAAATTGGAATTATCCCATGTATCTTCTCAGACCACAATGGATTAAAACTAGAAATTAATAACAAACAAAACTCTGGAAACTATACAAACACATGGAAATTAAACAGCATTCTACTTAATGACATATGGGTCCAAGAAGAAATCAAGCAGGAAATCAAAAAGTTTATTGAAACTAATGAAAACAATGATACATCATACCACAACCTGTGGGATACTGCAAAAGCAGTATTGAGGGGAAAATTTATTGCATTAAATGCTCACTTCAGAAGAATAGAAAGATGGCAAGTGAACAACCTAACACTTCACCTTAAAGAACTAGAAAAACAAGAACAATCCAAACCTAAAGTTAGCAGACGGAAAGAAATCATTAAGATCAGAGCAGAACTGAATGAAATTGAAAACCAAAAAACAATTCAAAAGATCAACGAATCAAAAAGTTGGTTTTTTGAAAAGATAAATAAAATAGACAAACCATTAGCATGGCTAACAAAAAAAAGAAGAGAGAAGACTCAAATAACAAAAATTAGAAATGAAAAAGGCGATATTACAACTGATTCATCTGAAATACAAGGAATCATTAAAGACTACTATAAACAACTATACGCCAACAAATTTGAAAATCTGGAGGAAATGGATAAATTTCTGGACACACACAAACTCCCAAAACTGAACCGTGAAGACGTAGAAAATTTGAACAGACCAATAACAATAAAGGAGATTGAAGCTGTTATCAGAAGGCTCCCAACAAAGAAAAGCCCAGGACCAGATGGATTCACAGCAGAATTTTACCAAACATTCAAAGAGGAATTGACACCGATTCTTTACAAACTATTCCAAAAGATTGAAACGGACGCAAATCTCCCAAACTCATTCTATGAAGCAAACATCATCCTGATACCAAAACCAGGTAAAGATATAACCAAAAAAGAAAACTACAGGCCGATATCCTTGATGAATATAGATGCAAAAATCCTCACTAAAATACTAGCAAACAGAATACAGCAACACATACGAAAAATTATTCATCACGATCAAATGGGATTCATCCCAGGGATGCAAGGTTGGTTCAACATACGCAAATCAATAAATGTGATACACCATATTAATAAACTCAAACACAAGGACCATATGATCATCTCTATAGATGCTGAAAAAGCATTTGATAAAGTTCAGCACTCATTCATGACAAAGACCCTCTATAAGTTAGGTATAGAGGGAAAGTATCTCAACATAATTAAAGCCATCTATGACAAACCCACTGCCAATATCATCCTGAATGGGCAAAAGCTGAAAGCTTTTCCTTTAAGAACAGGAACTAGACAAGGATGCCCACTCTCACCACTCCTATTCAACATAGTGTTGGAAGTACTAGCCAGAGCAATCAGAGAAGAGAAGGAAATAAAGGGCATCCAGATTGGAAAAGATGAAGTCAAACTGTCCCTGTTTGCAGATGACATGATCCTATATATCGAACAGCCTAAAACCTCTACAAAAAAACTGTTGGAATTGATAAATGATTTCAGCACAGTAGCAGGATACAAAATCAACACACAAAAATCAGTAGCATTTCCTTTCTCCAATAGTGAACATGCAGAAGGAGAAATCAAGAAAGCCTGCCCACTTACAATAGCCACCAAAAAAATAAAATACTTAGGAATTGAGTTAACCAAGGATGTGAAAAATCTCTATAATGAGAACTACAAACCACTGCTGAGAAAAATTAGAGAGGATACAAGAAGATGGAAAGATATTCCATGCTCTTGGATTGGAAGAATCAACATAGTGAAAATGTCCATACTACCCAAAGTGATATACAAATTCAACGCAATCCCCATCAAAATTCCAAAGATATTTTTCTCAGAAAGGGAAAAAACTATTCAGACATTTATATGGAACAATAAAAGACCACGAATAGCCAAAGCAATGCTGAGCAAAAAAAATAAAGCTGGAGGCATAACACTACCTGACTTTAAGCTATACTACAAAGCTATAATAACCAAAACAGTATGGTACTGGCATAAAAACAGACACACTGACCAATGGAATAGAATAGAGAATCCAGAAATCAACCCACACACTTACTGCCATCTGATCTTTGACAAAGGCACCAAGCCTATTCACTGGGGAAGGGACTGCCTCTTCAGCAAGTGGTGCTGGGATAACTGGATATCGATATGCAGGAGAATGAAACTAGATCCATACCTCTCACCGTATACTAAAATCAACTCAAAATGGATTAAGGATTTAAATATACACCCTGAGACAATAAAACTTCTTAAAGAAAACATAGGAGAAACACTTCAGGAAATAGGACTGGGCACAGACTTCATGAATACGACCCCAAAAGCACGGGCAACCAAAGGAAAAATAAACAAATGGGATTATATCAAACTAAAAAGCTTCTGCACAGCAAAAGAAACAATTAACAGAGTTAAAGACAACCAACAGAGTGGGAGAAAATATTTGCAAAATATACATCTGACAAAGGATTAATATCCAGAATATATAAGGAACTCAAACAACTTTACAAGAAGAAAACAAGCAACCCAATTAAAAAATGGGCAAAAGAGCTAAGTAGGCATTTCTCTAAGGAAGATATACAAATGGCCAACAGACATATGAAAAAATGCTCAACATCACTCAGCATCCGGGAAATGCAAATCAAAACCACATTGAGATACCATCTAACCCCAGTTAGGATGGCTAAAATCCAAAAGACTCTGAACGATAAATGCTGGCGAGGCTGCGGAGAAAAAGGAACTCTCATACATTGTTGGTGGGACTGCAAAATGGTGCAGCCTCTATGGAAAATGGTATGGAGGTTCCTCAAACAATTGCAAATAGATCTACCATACGACCCAGCCATCCCACTGTTGGGAATATACCCAGAGGAATGGAAATCATCAAGTCGAAGGTATACCTGTTCCCCAATGTTCATCGCAGCACTCTTTACAATAGCCAAGAGTTGGAACCAGCCCAAATGCCCATCATCAGATGAGTGGATACGGAAAATGTGGTACATCTACACAATGGAATACTACTCAGCTATAAAAACGAATGAAACACTGCCATTTGCAACAACATGGATGGACCTTGTGAGAATTATATTAAGTGAAACAAGTCAGGCACAGAAAGAGAAATACCACATGTTCTCACTTATTGGTGGGAGCTAAAAATTAATATATAAATTCACACACACACACACACACACACACACACACACACACAAACCGGGGGGGGGGGGAAGAAGATATAACAACCACAATTATTTGAAGTTGATACAACAAGCAAACAGAAAGGACATTGTTGGGGGGGAGGGGGGGAGGGAGAAGGGAGGGAGGTTTTGGTGATGGGGAGCAATAATCAGCTACAATGTATATCGACAAAATAAAATTAAAAAAAAAAAAAAAAAAGAAAGTTAACCAGCCTTGGCAGCTGTCATAATTTTCAGCAGGTGCCCCAGTCATTCTGAAACCAGAAGCCTCCCTACATATCTGCAAATACACCTGGTGGAGGGGAAAGGAAGGTTTGCACCTGCTCACCGAGAGCCACTGAGAGCCACCATGAGCCAGCAGTTGTTGGCTGTCTACTCAGGCTACTGGCTTGAGTTTTTCATGTTCTTTCTATAGGAGTTGCCTTCTTCTCCAGAGGCTAACTTGTAGTGCCTCAAAGTATTCTTCATACCTACATGGGTGTCCCCACCTTTGAACTCATCACTACGCCTACCCTGTTCTTAAAGCACCTTCACCTTCTAGCAGCAGTTAGTTCACCTTCTTCTGATGGCACAAAGAGAGAGTGTGTGTGTGTCTTGTTCATGGAACTATGGGTTCCCTTTCTGTGTCTGCCCCTAATGCCTCACTTTAAAAATGTTTGTCTCACATTTTTAGCACAACAGAAAGGTTGATTGTGGTTTTGTTTTCTTCAGTTCAGTTTCATTTTGCAATTTGGAACTATTACTCAAAAAAAAAAAAAATCAATGGAAATTTACTGGGAACGGTGGATGTTACCGTGTCTTCCCACGTATATTGTCTTATTCTTGAGTGTTGAGATGCCCATCTTACGTAGACCACAGGGAAGTCATTTGCACATGAGATTTAATAAACACCTTCATGTCATTAGCCTTCTGGTATTAAATGAAGTAACATGGTTTTTATTAATAACGTGAAAGTGTTGAAGTCCCACATAAACATGGTCCCCATGCACAATTCTCAAGTTACTGGCACAAACCACTAGCAGAATTGAGTTATTCTGTCCTTAGATCCCTGACAGTAAATGTAAACCAGATCTCTTTGATAGCAAAGGGAATGAATAATCTTTGATGGGCGTACCTAGCACATGGGTTACAAGACTACAAAGGGATATTTGTTCTAAGTTGGCCAACTTAAAATAAGAATTATTTATAGATCATATATCTATTCAAGTTGGAAATGTTTTATAACACTAAGGAAAAATAATTTCTATCTCCCTCTTTACCTCTCTCTGTCTCTATCGCACACACACACACACACACACACACACACACACACACACACACACAAAGAGACACACACACTTCATTTCCCTGGGTGGGATGGGGCAGTAGGAGCAGGAATTGTGTAATTTAACAAGTTTTGCAGTTTCCCAGCAGGAACCTGCAGGCTCCCCAGTCTATTCTGGGCTTTAGGCTTTGCCCTCAAGAAGCTCCCAGATGACCTGAGACCTCAACCTCCTTGGATCTTGCACACAAAGCTGCCCCTCCTAAGACAGTACCCTCCTGGCCAGCTTCCAGGTACCCCCTGCAGCCAAATTCCCAGCTACAGGAACAGGACAGGAGGAGTTAGAAGGTCACCCTCCAGGACTTCACGTTCGATCAGGGCCCCAACCTGAGATTCTTTAGGCCATCAACAATCACTGTATTTTTTTTATGTGCCGAAAGCATCAATGATTTCAATGTGAGTATTGAAAACATTCCATGATTTTGTAACCTTTTCTTATTTATTTTTTTACTGTACCTTCATTTTATATATACCTGGAGCTTCAACAAATGCATGTATCCTGGGGCTTGGATTCTAACATTCCAAAATGATTGTACCTGGAGTAAATACATCTGCCTCCATCCATCTGCCCTGCGTGAACAGAGGCTGCACAAAAGCCGGGCAAGTACTTGCATCCCCACACCTGCTCTTCCTCAGGTTGGCACCCCCCACTGCCACAGCTCAGGAGTGCAGGATGCTTCCAGTGGGGGCACAGTGGTCTTCACTGGGCTGGTTGTGGAGGTCGGGGGGGTGTGACTGAGGGCCTCAGCCCCCACTGCCCCAGGTTGGGAGCCCAGGGTGCTTCTGTTGGTGGCTCAATGGTTATCGCTAGGCTGGTTGAGGATGTTGGGGGGGATGTAGCTGAGGCCCTTGGCTCCGCAACACTTTAAATCAGATCAGTAGACATGAATAATTTCACTGCAATGTTCCCCGGACTACAGGTGCTAGATCTTCCTGGGGCTCTACCTTTTTGTATCACACGTACCTTATCAGAGCAGCAGGGCTGTCTTCGCTCTGATGGCTCATTCCTCAACAATCTGGCTTCTTTCAACTCATCGTTTTCTTAACTGATGATGTGCACTTTTCATTTCTTACTGAGGTCAAACACCCTACATTGGCTTAAGAGCTAAATAAGTCTGTTAAAGAATTCCTAGAGAAGAAAAACTCTCCCCTATGCATTTGCTGAAGTTGCAAGCCACCTACAATGCCTTCTCTTTGACTCTGTTTTCAATGTCAGGTTTGTGGGTCTCCATGGTAGTCTAGTGCTTTAAATCCACTGACTGCAAGGGTACTTCAACAATTTCATGGAAAAATAGAATGAAAAGATCATACAAATCTTTCCGTGAACTTTTTGCAGTACCTTCAGATAATTGCTAAAGGAAAAAAGGAAAGAGGGAAGGAAGGGGGAATGAAACAGGCCAAGAGATCTAAAGAAAGAGAGAGAGAGAAGAAAAGAGAAAGAGAGAGACAGACGGCAAATTCCAGAATCATAAGTGAATCACACTTCTCATGTAATTTTCCACTTCCAGGTCTGCTTGGTCTCTTGTAAGCGGATGACAACATCTTAAACACCATTTATTAACTCAATCTTACATAGAGCCAATGAAAATATTTAACTTTACATGTATAGTTTGCTTTCCAATAAAATTAGTAATATTCAATTGTTTAGATATAGCAGAGTTTTAAAGAGGGCAGTTCATCTTCAAGGCATTACTATTTTCTGATCTCTCTGTCACTCCATGAAGAGGTCAGGACCTTTTCATTGGAGAATGACTGGTGGATAAGAAAAGCCATGACTCTTACTCTTATACCTGCTTTAGAAAAACAAGAATGTGAATGAATCAAATTATTTCTTGTCTTGGCTCTTTCTTCCACCTCTAATCTGGCTCTAGTGTTGTTTGTAGTATTTAAAAGACCAACAAATTCCCACATCTTCCATCCGGGACATAAACACTCATTGCTAAGTGGTTGCTGGAATTGGCCAAAAAAGAAAAAAGAAAAAAATGGTTGTAGGACAGGTAAGAGAACAACTGGGATCAGTTCCTTCACGTATTTAGCTCTTGCATGGGATACTCACCTAGGAATGAGTGATGGCTCTAACAGAGTGGAGAGAATGTTGATTTTCTTTAAGAATATGTTCCGCTTTGCAAAATCCACATGGTGTGTGATCTGGGCTCCTCCTAAAGCTAATGGTTCCCAAGGTGATGTAGGTTGGGAGAGCTTCTCTGTAGGTCTCTCTTGTTTCTCTGCAACTTGTGACAGAGACAATAACTCTTGCTTTGTTCTTCACCACCTTTGCAAGAATGTCTGCAGAGTCGACAGCCTTAGACAATAGAACCAGTGTCTTCCTACAAAGCAATGGGCAGGTTTGCTTGTTGCCTGTTATGATACATTTGGCTTCCACAAGCTCAGGATGTATGTACAGCTTGGCAACACACTGCAAAAGCCGCTGTGAATGATAATGCTCGCTGTCTCTGACCCAGGAGGCTCGTGTCTTCCACCAGCATCCGTGAAACTGTGGCTGGCTGATTCGTCCGCTTCCATGCCAGTTAAAATCTCAGACACTTCCTAATTCCTGACAACATACACACCAGCCCCAAGAAGTAAAACGCATCACTGAATTTGGCTCAGTAGGCAGCATGTTGGACTGTGGTCCAGTGGATGACTGAAAAGTGCCCAAATCAGCAAGACCAGCGTGTACTTTAGGGAAGTTGGTGTTTTCTTATGTTTACCTTCAAGTTCCAAGAAAAAAAAAAACAACACAAAAACAGCATCATCCTGCAGTGACTCCATGACTTTGTATTATTGCAAATCATCTAATTCTTTAAAAGCCTCATCACCTCCACTAAGTCTCAGAACATAAAAATGCCAGTGACCCTAAAATGATGCTAACCAGGATGCCACGATAACAGTTGATTTTTACACACAGACAGGGGAGTGGAGGGAAGGCTTCTCAGAGAATGGAATTGTATTTTCCTTGCACATCTTCTTCCTGCATGTTTTCAACATGTGGAAGGAAACAGCATTTGGTATCCCCATAATACAGACGAGGAAATGGAGGCTCAGAGAGTCTATGAAGCAGGTCTTTGATTTATGTTGCTAATAAAGCTTTGGGCAGAACTTCAAAGAACATTGTTTCCTACCCAGAAGCAGAGACAGCAAAGAGGAGTTTCATGTAATATGACTCAGATAACAAGAAATGGGAACTGACAATGACAAATAGTGATGTTAAACTGTTAGACCTGCCTCCTCAAAACGATGATATCACACTGAAGATGGTAAAAATTGGTTCTTGAGGAGCAAAAACAAAACTTGTTCTTTTTATATATACAAGTATGCATGATGCATAAACAGATGTAGAAGGTATCTGTGGTGTTGAAATCACATAGTGAGGGAAAATTACATAGTGAGTGTCTAAAACGTCTCGGGGTAAGGGTGGGGAGATAATAAACAAAAGGCTGATAAATATTGGCACAAGACATTGAATCTACGAGTTAAGGGACTCATTATAAAATATGACTATTGCTTTAAAGAACATCACAGCCACTCAGCAAAAGTAAATAAAGAAGAATTTATTCAGGTGTAAGGACTCAGTACAGTGCTGAGCTCTTAAGTGTGTACCAAAAAAATAAATAAATAAATATAAGGTGTGGTCATCATAAAATTTTTATGTTATGGAAAAAATATGAAACACAAAATCTGGTGGCATGCTGGTAAATGTTCAATAACTGAGTTTCTGGGACAAGGAAAGCCTTGATTTGTAGCATTTGTTGATTTTCAAGGTGTAAATACTTGGATCTTTGCCAATATCATGTATCAGTGTGAACCCCCAGGACATGGAAATAGGAAGCGATGTGCAGGACGCTGTGAGCATATGAGGTTTCTACCATGATAATGCAATAGGCTTAATAACCTCAACAGCACAGATGATAGTAAAATGCCATACAATAACATTAGTCATTGATGAGTTTTGAGCATTTATTGCATTTTGAAATAATGTATTTAATTTTAAGATTATGTAACTACATTTTTAATAGAGGCAAAGTTTATCAACTGCATTTTGAAATTTCTTAAAAGTGGGAGTTTAGCTGTCATGAGCCAGTGTAAGCTGGGCCCCGAATCCAACTGCAGCAACTAGAGAGAATTAGGAGGTGGGGTGTGAATAGCCTTTGATTACATAGGATGCCCTCCAAAAATTCAAAACTTGATAAGTTGGTGAATAAACTATTGAAATTAGTAAAATAGTAAAACAGCCTATAGTCATTCTTCTATATATGAATAGAGTTATAGAGAGAGATTTATATAGAAAGAATTACACAGAGAGGGAATTTTATGTATTTATAATTATACATATATGCATATATACATCTATAAAAATATGTTAGTTGACTTTTTAACTTTTCCATTTCTGAGTTTTTTGGTTTTTTTGGCTTTTCACAAACTCAACTTGTTTCCATTTGCTTTATTATTATTTTATGTAAAATAATCAAGTTATTTTGACTGGGCTAATAAAAACACTTTTAACCTGATTCTGTGTCCTTTGAACACAGATGTGGACCTTTTTAAAGCAACCGTGCTTTCTGGCAACTGCCTGATATTATAGACCTGTCTTGAGTTTTAATATGTATAAGCTTAATAACCACTCAAAATAAAACCCCATCAAACCTACCGTGTGAAAATGCAAATTTAGATGTCTTAAAAAATGCAAATAATACTATTGGGGATCAGTCACTGTCCACTGCTGAGATCTTCTGCAAAGGAGATGACGTCAAGTTCTTATAATTTGGGGTCAGGGAGAGGGTGAGATGGGCTTAAGGGAAACTGAGGCATTAGACATGGGGTTTTAATTATATGTGTAGGACACAGGTGTTAAAGTTGGTTGCACTGATATTTCAAGGAATTAAATGATATCTTTATGCGATTTATAGATTTTATTTATTTGTTTACTAATAGTACTTAAAGACTTTATAACAACTTGCTTATGGAATTTCATATTTCAACAAAATGGACAGCAAACACATGATCTAGCAGAGGAATTAGAGAAAGTCCATCTTACTCTTCAATTGGAAATCAGTGAGGTACAATTCAACTAGAAATTCTGACTCAACTGGAGTCATCAAGAGAATGTTCTGCACCAGCCAGTCTGAATCAAGGATTGGCCAACTTATTTTCTTATTTTTTATCATAAGCCAATGGCATTAAACTATAATTAAGGCATATAAAGTTAAAGGCAATTTTTCTCTTCTGTGAGCTTTATGGAAGTTTGTTTTGTTGAGTGAGAGGAATTGGAACATTTCCTTCACCCTTTAAAGGGATTAGTAATAGTGACACAAAATTTCAGTTGGATTTAGTGAAACTTTTTATAAGACTTACTTATAATATCTCCTGCCTTCTATTATTGAACTAGACATTTCAATAAAAGTAATATGGCGATTGAATTTGAGCATTTGCATTAGATGAATATTTTATGTTATGAGAAAAGATAGACAGGCAGGAAACAATTTGTGAACTTAACTATAGGAATGTGCTAAATTTGATTTCTTACATTCAGTTATGGGGAGGTTAAGATGCAGGCAGATATCACCAAGAATACTAAGGCTGTTATGCAGATTGAAAAGCTTTACTTCTGCAAGGTCATTCATATGGACTCTCATAGAATTGCAGTCAAAATGTTTTGTTGGTCAGGTTTGATGTTTAAAAACATTTATGAAAATAATGTTATATTTTTTAATAAAAAGCTGTACAAAGCCCTTGGTTTTTTCAGTTGGGGATATTTCTGCGAAGGCAAATAACTGATATGAAAGACCTTTCTGCTGGTTGTGACAGCACTTATTATTTCTTTAAATGTGTTCACACTTAACTGTGATTCATGGGGCATAGCTAACAATTTTACTGAAAATCAGAGAACTACAGTGAAGAGACTACATGAAAAAATGAATGCGCTGGAGGATACATTGGCTGTGTTTCCAGAACACAGCAGAATCACAATGAATTATATATTTGGATTGTAATAAAGTCCACGAGCTTTTGGTGGCAAATTGCTTGCATTAAGAATAGGTAGTTAAGGGAGAGGCTGGCCAACGGGCACAAAATTATAATTAGATAGAAGGAATAAGTTCTGGTGTTCTATTGCACAGTAGGGTGACTCTAGTTAACAGTTAAGTTCTGTATATTGCATAATAGCTAGAAGAGAAGCTTTTCAACGTTTTTGCCACAAAGAAATGATAAATGTAGGAGGTGATGGATGCACGAACTACCCTACCATGATTATTATATGACATATATATGTATCAAAATATCAGATTGTACCTCATAAGTATGTACAGTTACAATGTGTAAGTTGAAACTAAAATACATATGTATGGGAGGAAAAAAAGAATAGCTAAGAATAACTAGCTAATATGCAGTGTATATATTTGTTTTGTGGCATGGGTAATCGTTATGTAACCACATTTCTCCACTAGCAAAATCAAATTTCCCCAGATTCCAAACCCTGGTGCTGAGCCAGCTTGAAATAAAGAGTTTCTTCTTGTTGTTTTATAATTGGATTCCTCGCCACAGATTACATGTGTAGTTGGCCTTAAAATATGAGAAATGCCCCCAAATGTATGTAGGTGAATTTTGGTTGTTTACAACTAGATATTCCCAGTCTGCTTTAGTCGTTATTTGAGTGGGGTTGACTGCATCTTCCCTGAGAATCTGTCTGCACCCTACCTGTTTTAAGGTAGTGTATTAGTCCGTTTCTGTTGCTTATAACAAAATACTTGAAACTGGGTGATTTATAAAGAAAACGAAATTTATTGCTTACGGTTTCTGAGGCTGGGAAGTCCAAAGTCCATCTGGTGGTGGTGACAGTGACCCAGGGGTCTCACATTGCAAGACAGTGGAAGCAGAGAGAGCAGAGAGACAGCTCCTCATGTGCTGTCCTTGTAAAGCCCTCAGAACCGTGCCCCTGACCACCATTTTTAATCCATTCACTACTGCACAGTCCTACAATCCAATCACCTCTTCAAGGCTCCATCTTTCAATTACCATAATAGGATTTCCCACAGTGGGGGCCAAGTTTCTAATACATAAAATCTGGGGGACACAATTCAAGCTTCAACGAGTCTTGGGGGGACATAATTGAATCCACTACAGGCAGTGTTAAGTACACAAATTCAATGATAATTTAACTAAGAAAAATGGAGTGGTGAAATCCAAACAGCACCAAGGAACCCAATTTCATTTGAATTTTTGTGAATCTGGCAGGAGTCTTCCTCATTGCACTTTTAATTTTTGTGGGAATTTTTCCTGTCAAGATAAATAAATATATTGCTTAATGTATGCATTCACTCAAATGACCCACAAATATGCATGAGTAAATCTGAAAATTAGAAAAAAAAATTAAAGCTAGGTAATATTTTTGCATATTTTTCTGTAATTGAATATTATTGATCATTAATACTAATATATATATATACACACATGAAGACTTAATATTCCCATTTAGAGGACTGTCTTCTCTTGGGATTTCTTTCATTTGGAAAATGAGACAAAAAGGACAAATTATCTCTTATACTCTCATCTCATGCCCAAAGGGTTTTCTTGCTAAACCACGTGTGGAAATACACAAGTTTGTCTCCAAACTAATCTGTATATAACCAAAAGTAACATAGTCATGAAAATACTTCAGACTTATCCAAGATAACCTAAAACCAAAGACAGGGAACTCTTGGGTTTTTTTGTTGGTAAGTCAGAGAAACCACAAAGTTGAAATTAGGGTTTTTGTTTTGTTTTGTTTAGAAGTGGATTGTTTGTCCTAATTGGTCTGCAGTTACATAAAAGCACACTCAATTTGTTTCAGTACACCTTGAAATTGAACAACCAATTTGGTCTGGTCATTAAGTCAGCCTGGATTTGGTCTGGGCATTAAGAAAAGCTCCAGCCAGTTTGAAGGAATTTTTTTTTTTTTTAATTTCCAAACTCACCGTTTGGCATCATTTAGAAAACATTTTGATTTCCATGACTATAGATAGAATCAAGAAAGCACATCACAGCTCTTCCTGGGAAAGTGAAATGCAAAAGACTCTATGAGGAATTTGATTTAAAATTATTTATCTCCACTTGGACATGGTGGAATCTTCTACTCTATAGGTTTGCATTTCATACTCCCATTTTATTTTAAAATAAATCTCGAGGTGAGAATATAAGAAGCAGCTCCCATAGTTACATTGGACCTTAAACAATGAAGTCATTTATTTAAACTAGAATTATTTTTGTTAAGCCTGGTATTTGCTATATCTATTATTTTTAAGCACTGAGAGTGCATCATACCTGGTGCCACACACAAAGGAACACATTGTTTCAGTTTCATTCTGAAGCATGAGAAAGTTAACACCCTGATAACTCTTAGCTGTCTCTGAGCATTCCATTCAACACAAATAACCTGCATTGTTCATTACAGGTGGGTTCACTCAGTGCCGTAAATTCCATGGTAACGGGTCCAGGTCACCATAGTTATTCAGAGCAACAGAGTTGGCGATTGGGTGCCTAAAATATCTAGTGTCAACCTAAATAACAAACAGAGAGAGACTCTAAAAGAAAATGATATTTATTCTGGAATAGGGCATTGCAATGGGAATATGCATGGCATAGGAAACCATGTGCGTATTCAGGGAGGTAAAGAGAGACAAAGGGTTTTAAAGGAAAAAAGGATGAAGGATCACGTACTTGTTTGGGGATAATTATCATTGGCGATAAGGGTCAATAACAAGGATGGTGCTATCTGAGGTAGAACAGGCAGTTGCTGGGCAGATGTCCTCACAGAAGTTTTCTGTGTGTGTGTAAGGTTGCTATGGTCCCTGTGCCAGGCTGTGACTTAGCAGAGTTCCTTATGAGGACACCCCCCTACAAGGCCTTTCCTCATCTCGATGTGTATCTGTTAGGGGTTTTCTAATACACGAGACTGAATTCTGAAGACTTTCACACTAGAAAAGTTGATTGTGAGATTGGGAATTTGTTGTTGTTGTTGTGACCAAAACATACATGGGTAATGAAAAAAATCCACTAAAACAAAAACAACATGAAAAGAGATTGGGCATCATAAAATTGCAAAGGCAACAGTTGCACTGGAATTATGCTCAAATTCCTTGTTTGTTCATCTTCAGCAGGAAGATGCTGGCAAATGGGTATTGCTTCAGAGGCCACAGATGGAGAGTGCAGGAGAACAGTTTTGGGCAAACCTGGTTCGTTCAAAGAGCCCTTTATCGATCAGGACCAACCCTTGAATTGATGAACTATTGTTGACCCAAGCTCTACAGAATGATTTTCAGCTTGGGGCAAATCCCATGACAGTCACTAAGCTGTGGAATGTAAATGATTTGATGCCATCTCCACTGATTACTTAGGATAAGGCAGAATAAGGGAGAAAAAATACGGCCACCTTCCATTTCTTTTCCTGAGTGTGCCTGTTGCAATTCATGCAAGTAATAGGTTTCTTTCTTTGGAACCCAAAGAATCAAATTCTAGCCACATAAGCTCTCTTCGATACTACCTGCATTTGCAGGAAACACAGAGTACAGTGTCTCTCTACATTCCTTCATATTTCCTGCTCACAAATCCACAGACTTATTATTATTAATTATCATTATTGCGCAAGGTACTTTGTAGTCAGGTATCATCTTTTTACATAGCATAACAAATGCACCTGAGTCAAGTCTCAAATTCAGCTTTTCTGATTCTTAGCCCATTTTTTGTTCTATTGATGTTTCTCTTGATGTAGTAACACTTTTTTAAATTGTTATTTAAAATAACCTGTCTGCTGCAATTTTCACATACTAGGTGAGTGTCAGAAATCGTAGGCAAGGACGTTGTTATTACTTAACCTAAGGTTGTAGAAAACTGTGTTTCATGGGCCAAATCAACCAACACCTGCATATGGCCTGCAAGCTATTAATGGATATATGTTTTACATGTTGAAAAACACATAAAAGAAGCATCTTTATTGACACATGAATATTATATGACATTTAAATTCCAATGTCCACCAATAAAGTTTTATTAGAACACAGCCACGCCCATTCCTTCAAGTAGTCTATGGCTGTGCTCTGGGCCAAATGTGTCACCCAAAAGTCCACGTATTGGAAACTTGACCCCCACTGTAACAGTGTGAAGAGGGTGGGAAATCCGATCATAGCATTTGAAAGGTGGGGCCTTTGAGAGGTGATTGGACTGTGAGGACTGTGCCCTTATAAATGGATTGATCCAAGGTCATGCAGTAATGAGCATGGTTCTGATGGATTTATAAGGAGAGGAAGTGAGCAGGTCAGCTCTCTCTTGCTCAGCCCGTTCTCACCATGTGACAACCTACATCTCCATGGCATTCTGCACTGAAAAGAAGACCCTTGCCAGATGTGTCCCCTAGACTTTGGATCTCCCAGCCTTTGAAACAGTAAGAAATAAAAGTCACTCCTTTAAAAATTACACAGTTTCAGGCATTCTGTTATAAACAACAGAAGCAGACTATTACAGACTGCTTTTGTGCCATGCTGGAAGAGTTGAATAGTTGTGACAGAGACCTGCAGTTGTCTGGCCTGCAAAGTCTAGAATATTTACCATCGAGGCCTTTAGCGAAAATGACTGCTGACTCCTGGTTTAGGGGAACACCTTGAAGTGTCCCTTTGGGTGTGAAGTGTGATATTCCTGGGTCTGGAATGGAAAAAGAGAGTTCAAATAGAGCCCATGCTGTCAGAGGACAACCATAGATCGCTACGACTGGAGCTTCTAATGTTTATTTTAAAGTCATTACTCTTGATATCCTCTCCAGCATTCCTGTTTCATGGCGCAAACCTTCCATGGTTGCATGAGAGTGCTCCTCGAGAGGTCTGACCCCACGGGGGTGGGGCTTGGTGGAGGAAACCTGGGGGAGCAATGTGCCATTTGTAGTAGGATGAAACCATGGGGAAGGTTCAGCCCCAGCTCCAAATGAGTACTGAGCAGAGGTTGAAATCACCCTGGAGCCCCAGGGTTGGAGTCAAGGAATCAAAGCTGAATACGAGATCGGCCCTCAATCCTTCAGTGCATGCCTGTTAGAAGGGGACCTCAAAATACAGGAAGATTTAGGGGCACATGGTGGTTGACACCTGGGGTTCCATTCTGCAGTCACGAAGGACAGAATGCTTTAGGTACCTGAACCTCATGATTCTAATTATCACCCAACAATCCTTCCAATTATTAACTTTAATTAGACCTATTCTGTTAGCTGTTAAAGGTTCAGAACATCTTTGCCTAAACCACTCTCCAAATATATATTTGGATACAGGAAGGAGAGGGAAAAACAATAATGCTCTCAAGAAGTGCCAAATGGATTCTGAAGATAATCTTATTTCAGAGAAAATAATTAAACGAATGTTGTTTTCCTTTTAATTGCTTCACGCTTGAAACTGGAGTGCTCTAGTTAGTACTTTCCTACCTCTAATTGAATTTTCATAGTTCCTTTTGTTGTGAGACAAGGTTATACGGAAAGGTGCTGACTTTAACGTGATTATTACATCGTTTGACAAAACTGTACCATCAAAGAACATATAGCAATACTGTTTCTCTAGGATACTTTTCTTGACTTTTTTTCCCACTTCTCCTTGAATTGCATCAAGTGTAGCAATAACCTCAGATGTGAGCTAGTGTGCTGGTAAAAGTCAGTAGTCAATTTGTGTTTTTAAGTTGTAAACAACTCTTCAAAGAGTCAAATTGTAGCTCTCATTTCAAGAAAATGAAGTAAGAGATAGACTTTATTCATCTATTAAATCATTCCAGAAGTATTTTTAAAAAGAAGGACATTTACTTCTTTTTTATTTATTTCATCTATCATAGTTTTGCTGAAGGAAATAATGGCAATTTTTTCCTACCGGACATTAATTAGATCTGTTGTTTTAGCAAAGGCACTGTAAAATCCATTTCCAACTTAGAATGGTTTTTAAAAACCTGCCCCTGGAATTTCAACATCACCATAAAAAAAATCATAATGAATGATCTCACCCTATGCGTACCTTGCGTTATATTTTTTTTCATTCTTCATGTCCTGCCTGGGTGCTTTAGGGACATCGTACATCCTTACGGCAGATTTCAGGTGCCATATGGTTGCTGTATACTATTAAGCAATGTTTGAGCAGCACAGAAAGTATTTCTAAGACGAGTGATTCCTTTGCAAATGGAAGGTTCTAAATGTGAACATGTTAAAAATACAGCGAGGAAGGGTAAGAGCTCCTATCATAGAAGAAAATAAGCAAATATTCTACATCATAACAACCGTGCAGCCCTGTTTCCATTTACGGTGTCAGCGTCCAGGGCCTGGGGAAACATAGAATCGTGGCTAACTCTGCTGTGCTATACCTAACATAAATAGTCACGTTGCAAAAACTATGATCCCACCCGTGAAAAATCAGAACGGGCAAAATCTGTTGAATAATTTTACAGACTGTATAAACAGTGATAGTAAGTTTCAGCCAAAACTGAGCTAAGCAATCAGTGGATTTAACAATTTCCACAAGGCTTATCTGTACAACAAGGATTTAAGGACATTCTTCTGTGTTTTCTGATAATTGTCTTTTTTTTATCTCAATTCCATCTTCCATCCAATGAATTCTGCATGTTTTTATATGAGGCAGTGGTATTGTTATATGTTTAGATTCATATATATTTTTTTACTCTTTATTGCTGATGTCTAACCTAATTTTATAAGAGACAGAGAACATTGTCTCTATGATTTTGATTCTTTGGAACTTTTTGAGATTTTCTTTGCAGCACAGGATATACTTTTCAAAAAAATAATGGCTACTGTGTTTTTTGTGATATATATAAAACTATCTTTTTAGGATATATCAATTAGATGAAGCTTGTTAATTACCACATTTCAGGTTTTATTCTTTTTTCTCTTTGTTTTTTGGTTTGCTTCCTTTATCAACTCTTGACAAAGGTGCATTCAATTCTCTCACTAAAGATGTGGTTTTAAAAATATTTGGGGGTAATTATGTCATTTTTAGTATATATACATACATATGAAAATATATGTGAAATTTTTAGTATATGTACATATATGTGAAATATATGTATGTATTAGTCCATTTCTGTTGCTTATAACAAAATTACCTGGAACTGGGTGATTTATAAAGAAAACAAAATTAATTGCTTACAGTTTTTGAAGCTGGGAAGTCCAAAGTCCAGGGAACATATCTGGTGGTGGTGACAGTGACCCAGGGGTCTCACACCACAAGATGGTGGAAGCAGAGAGAGAGTGAGTTCTTCATGCACTCTCCTTTTAAGGTGCTCAGAACCATGCCCATGGCCACCATTTTCAATCTATTTACTATGCATGATCCTACAATCTAATCACTCTTCAAGGCCCTACATTTCAATTCCCGTAATAGGATTTCCCACACTTGTTGCTTTGCCCCCCCATGGATTTGTCACCCCACTTTCCCTGGGTGATGGAGCCCCAAAGGATTTCTCAAAACCCATCTCTTCTGAGCCGTGAGAAGCCCCGAAGTGGTTAACTTCCCCAGAACCCTCAAGCAAGAGGGATCCCTTCCTTGGGAAATTAACCCCGAATTGGGGTTCTCTTCCTGCATTTATTCTCCAGACCAGGAAGTTACAGGAAGAGAACACAGGTGGGGTTATAGTTTAACACTATATGCTGGTAACTTTCAGTGAAACAAGTCAGATGACATTCCAGTAAGGCAATTAAGTGGTTCTATAAACAAAAGCTTGATCTTAGCAAAATTCCCTTCTTACAATAATTTCTCAGTATCTTTACATATCAATCAGTAACTTGTCTGTCTTTGAACCAGCAACCTTGCTGTGCCACAAATCTTTATCTTACAACAGAGACTTTAAAGCCTGAGGAAAATTTCCTGACCTTTGCAAGGTCAATATTTGAAACTGCAAGGCTTTGGAAAACAAGGCCCTGTGAGGTACATTTGCTTTATGTTAATTTCCCAAGGAAAGGGATGCCTCTCACTTGAGGGTTCCAGGGAAGTTAACCCCTTTGGGGCTTCTCACTGCTCTGAAGAGATAGGCTTTGAGTAATCCATTGTGGCTCCATCACCCAGGGGAAGTGGGGTGACAAATTCATGGGGGACAAAGTAACATACCCTCAACAGTCACAGTGGGGATTTAAGCTTCAGTGAGGTTGGTGGGGAGGAGGTATCCTGTTTACAGCAATGTATATATATTTCAAGACTTATTGGCTTCAAAATATAAATTTGTGCTTATTGTAGATTTTCAGTGGGATGTTTTACTTGTGATGTAATATCCTTTGTCTCTCTTACCTAATTCTGTCTACAATTCTATTGTAGGTCAACATCATTTTCGTTTTTGCTCTCCTGGTATGCAATTTACATTTCCATTATTTTAAAACTTATCATTTTTTCATAGATACATCACTGTTAAATTAAATAATTTAGAGCTGGATTGACATTTTAAATTTATTTAATTTTAATCCAACTACAGAGTCTGTGCCTTTTCATAGGGGAGTTTAGCTTTTTATGTCTACTGTGATAAAAGATGTCATTGAACATATTTGTCCTAACTCAAATTATATATATATTTTTTTATTTTTCATCCTGCCTTTTATCTGACTTCTTTTTTTCTCTCCTTTCCTGGGCTCTGGTGATTTATTCACTCATGGCTCAGTTTCTGTACTGTTCCCACCTGCTCTTTTAAACATTCAAATTTTCTAACAAACTTTATAGATTTTAAGTATTGTTCCTCTGTCTGTGAAAGAAAATGGAATTAATGTACCCAACCAGGCCAATGATTTCTCCTACCCCATCCCTTATTAATATTGGTTAGCATTTCTACTCCAGCTTGCTTCTTGGCATAAAATTTTTAAGATCATACTAACATTATTTTTGATAATTAATATGTAGGTATAAATTTACCACCATGGCTCATAGGGACCTTTATGTATAAAGGGTCTTTGGGTAAAACATATAAAGAGTCATATCTGCCTAACGATATCTTCCTTTCTTATATGAACAGTTGCATGATGATGGCTTTGTTTGGAATTCTATATTCTCAGGTATGATGCATAAACATTTAAAATATGTTTTGGTAGAAACTATATTTCCAAGGTCACCCCAGTGGTTTCCACTCAGATGTTGTCACTTTTGTGCCATCTGCTCCCATAGACCATGGTGAGAACATGCCTGGCTTTTAGCACACTATGTAGAGAAGGTGAAGAAATTTTTGAAATGTAATTGGTGACCTCAAATTAGCTGATTTGGAGTAAATCTGAAAGGTGAGTATCTTGGATGGGTCTGACTTAATCAGATGGAAGTCCTTGAAAGAAGGACTATGTGCTCCTGGAGAGGAAGGCTCTCCTTGTGGGCTGATCAGTGTTAGCAGCCATGCTGGAGCAGTCACTTGGACTCTTCCTGTGATTGACTGAGGTTAACGTGAGCCCCAACGGCACTTGCTTAACTTCTGGTATCCAGATATCACCCCTCAGGCTTATAGCCATCTGATATTGGACAAAGGCAACAAAAATTGACATTGGGGAAAAGGCTGTCTCTTCCACAAGTGGTGGTGCTGGGAAAACTGGATATCCATGTGAAGAAGAATGAAACTAGATATGCATCTCTCACCATACACTAAAAGCAACTCAAAATGGATTAAAGACCTAGGTATAAGACCCGAAACTGTAACATTACTAAGGGAAAATATAGGTGAAACACTTCAGCAATTAGGTCTGGTCACAGGCTTTATGGAAATGAGCCCAACAGCACAGGCAACAAAAGAAAAAATAAACAAATGGGACTATATCAAACGAAAAAGCTTCTGCACAGAAAAGGAAACAATCAACAGAGTGAAATGACGACATACAGAGTGGGAGAAAAGTTTTGCTAACTATGCATCCAACAAGAGATTAATATCCAGGATATACATAGAACTTAAGCAATTATACAGCAAAAGAACAAATGACCAAATTAAAAAATGGGCAAAGGAGCTGAATAGGTATTTTACAAAGGAAGACATACAAATGACCAACAGATACATGAAAAAATGCTCAACATCACTAGTCATACAGGAAATGCAAATTAAAATCAAATTGAGATACTATTTCACTCCGGTTAGACTGGATATAATCAAAAAGACAGTGGAATAATAAAGGCTGGCGAGGGTGTGGAGAGAAGGGAACACTACTGCACTGTTGGTGGGAATGTACATTCCTACAAGCACTATGGAAAACAATTTGGAGTTTTCTCACAGAACTACAGGTAGCTCTTCCATATGATCCAGCAATTCCTCTTCTGGGTATATACCCAGAGGAATGGAAATCACCATGTTGAAGGGATACCTGCACTTCCATGTTTATTGCAGCTCTGTTTGCAACAGCCAAGATATGGAATCGACCTAAATGTCCATCGATGGATGATTGGATAAGGAGAGTGTGGTGTATATATACCATGGAATACTACTCTGCCATAAAAAAGAATGAAATTCTCCCATTTGCAACAACATCGATGAATTTGGAGAAACTTATGTTGAGTGAAATATGCTAAACACAAAGGGATAAATACCACATATGTTCACTCATATGTGGAAGCTAAGAGAGAAAGGAAGGAAGGAAAGAAAGACCACAGTATTGTGGTGGTATTACAGAGGAGGGAATATTCCTAGGGCTGCAAAGTGGAGTGTGGGGGGGGATAGGGCAGGGGAGCGTGCTTGGGGAACAATTGGATGGGGACACAGGGTATAAAAGCAATTTCTGGCAATTTGTATCTCATGAATATTCATAATAATAAAAAATAAATAAAATAAAATAAAACATATTCTTGTATATATGCCTCTCCTTAGGTGTGCCCAGGACAGCAGGATGGGAGTTCCATGTTTAGTTACACTGGGTCTTGCTAGCAGAGTCCCTCCAGAGTCACTCTCTTGTCAACCTTGAAGTAGTCAGTGACCATACTGGGAGGCTCCAGGATGGACTCTTAGGATAAAAGAATGGATGGCCCCTTAGGAAGCAAGAATGGATGGCCCCCACTTGTTAGCAAGAAATGTCCAGAGCTCTCAGTCATGCAGCCCCAAGGAACTTAATTCTTCCAACAGCCAGGCTGATCCTGGAACCTGGTTCTTCCTCTAACAAATCTCCAGATAAAAACACAACCAGCCAACATCGCAATTCCATGATTGTGACACCCTGAGCACTAGACCCACCTAAATTATGCACATATCTCCCATCTGCAGAAACGGTGTTACGACCCATGGTGGATGTTGGAAGCTGCTGTGTTTGGGGGTAATTTGTTACACAGCAATAGATAACAAATACATATCTGATTCCATTATTATGTCAGCCATGCATAAGTTAAAGGCTCTTTAAAAACAAAGTTAAACACACTTTGCTTCTCTCTGACTTACTTTCCCCATCTATTAACTGGAATAAATAATAATCCTGCCATTGTAAGAACTAAGGGCTTTAAAAAATCAACACTTTGTCCACAATGCCTATTAGTGGAGTGAGTGATTTGGAGTAAGTATGTAAAAAAGCTATTTTTCTTATTTTGTTATTATTCTCATTTAAGGGACTGATCATGCTGAGAGATTAATGCTGCTTAGCTGGTACTTTTTCTACCCTGTAGACCAATTGTGCAGGACCACTTAAACAAGAACTGCTTGCCTTAAGGACACATGCCTTCAGAACTTCTGACCCTCTCTAGGTTGCATGACAGGTTTAAATATTACATTGTTCTATTCCCAAGATCTCTCTAATTATGTGCTTTCTACACTCACCCCCAAACCTCAGCAATCTATTGATTTTTGAAGTTAACACATCGATTTTCTCTCTCTCTCATATGACAATGCCCAAGGCTGTTAATAAATGAGCTGCGGCCTTTATGTGAACTAACAGAAGTCCCCCTTATGGAGTGGTGATTAAGATATCATCTAGACATATAAGCAGAATCATTTATAAGACCTTGGCATTGAAACTCCTGGTCATAGGTGCTGACAGATTCTCCTGTGGTGGCTTCAAACAAAGACTAAAATGGATTGTTCTTCTAAGTTATGTCACACTCAAAATCACAATTTTTAAAAATATTCGAATATGCATTCTATTTCTAATAAACACTATCAGTATTTTGTTATTCAGTAACATTTTTTATTAGGACCCAGATTACTTGGTTATTTAAAAATATCAATTTCCCTTAAGATTGTTTAATCTAACTGGATCAAACAAATGACATAAAAGTAATATATACAACCTAAAGTTAGATGATGGATGTGTAACTAGTATTACTTAATTTTCATGCATCACATTTGATGAATTCACTTTGTGTGAATGAGAGTCTTTAAATCTTAAATCATAACTCCACTGTTAAAAATCAGCAATTATCAATGTCGTACATTTGTCAAAAATTTGATAACTGATATTGTATTAGTTTTCTTTTGTTGTGTGACAAACTTCCTCAAACATAGAGGCTTAAAACAACATACTTTTATTAGCTCATAGTTTTTGTTGTTCAGGTGTCTAGGTACAGCTTACCTGAGTCAAAGTGACCCAGAAGGTCATGTCAGCTCTGCTCATGGTCTTATAAGGTTTCAATCAAGGTAGGGTCAGGCTGTGTTCTCATCTGGAGACTAAAATGTGGAGGGATCCATTTCTGAACTCATCCAGGTTGCTGGAAGAATTCATTTATTTGCAGCTCTATGACTAAGTAACTCACATGTTTGCTACCTGTTGGCTATAGGCCACACTTGGGTCATGAAGGCAGCTCACACATCCTAGAGGCACCCACAGTTCTTTGCTACATGGGTTTCTCCAGCATAGCTCTTCATTTTGTTAGGTCTGCAAAGAGCCTCCCACCTCAGTGAAGACAGAGTCCATTTAAGGGCTTTCACCTGATTAAACCAGGCCCACCCAGGACAATCTCCATTGTCACCAATTTGCAAATAACTGATTTGGGATGTTCATTACATCTGAAAAAAATCCTTCACCTTTGCCTTTTCTTGGCTAGAAGAAAGTAATGGATCCTGCCCACATTCAAGGGAGAGAGATTATATAGGGAATGAAACACTGAGCCCTGGGGACTCCCTGAGAGTTCATCTACCACAAGCAATTTAAATAATAATCACAAAGTAATGTGTGACTAGAGGACAGTAGTACTAAGACAAAAGATGTGGTCATCAAATTTAAACATACACACAGACATAGGGAGAAGGTGCTAACTTGATGCTGAGGTTCAAGTCTTAGTCCTAGGTTTCCCATTAATTTTGTGACCTTACACCAGGAAGTTAAACTGTCTGAGCCTTAGTATTATTATGGGTAAAATATGTCTTTGGACCAGAAAAAAACATACACTCCCATGCAGCTCTCTAACTTACTATGATCCTTTGATGTCTGTAGTACATTCATAGGTTATTGACTAGAGAAAAATGTAGTAAGACCTTTTCTGCACAATATGGTAGACACATGTGACTTTGAGTACATGGATTGAAGTGAATCCAAGTTGAGATGTTCTATAAGTTTAATATACATGTCAGATTTCAAAGATTTAGAACAACAAAGAATATAGAATATCTTAATATTTTTATGTCGACTGCATGTTGAAATGATCATATTTTGTCTGCATTGGGTTACATTAAATAGGCGATTAAAATTTATTTCACCTGTTTCTTTTCACATATCTTAAAATGGTTCCCCCTAAATTTGAAGCTATTACATTCACTTGATGGATTTCTTTTTAAAGGGGGATGCAGTTGAATGAATCTAAAATTACATCTACATTAGTCAAAAATTCTTAAAGAGGTTCTTTTTCATGTGTCAACTGATTTATTTTTCCAATATGTTGAAAATTCTAAACAGAACAATGAACGAATTATTCATTTTGATGTAATAAATCACACACAAACACACACAAAAAACTCATTCACATACCAAACTACAACTGAACTTTACATGAGATACAAGAAAATAATACTTTCCCACATCTATGCAAAGTGTATGTTAGGAAGATTTAACAGAATAATCAATATAAGCCACTTAAGTCCTTTTACATATGCACTCTTCCTATATGATTATTTTAAAAATTATTACATAGTTTTCAAAGCATTGATGATCCAGGAACATTTTCTATAACACATGCATTTCTCTGGACAACTTTACCTTACAGATTGCATCATTTAGATTGTTAATACTACGGAATTAGTCAAACATGTGAAACGACGACAGGTTTTGCAAAAATATCCATAAATCCTCTAGCTATTGGATCTATCCTACCATGCTTTTGGGGTCAGAGACAAACCAAGCAGACTATTTTTTCTGAATGGATCAGATATTTGACCCAAAGAGTCCAATGCTGCAGCTTAGATCAACCTCGTGGTAAACACAGACATCACAGGATTCACTTACTTTTGACATGGAATGAGTTGTAAGTCCCATTCTTACAGGTCCATTTTCACCACAGCTATACATTGTAATCGGTGGAAAGGAGGCTTAAAAACTGGCACCTGCTGCCAGTTGAATCAGGACTTCTGTGAGTTAGACCTGTATATTGGCACTTAAAAAAATGCACTATTCAGGGCAACCTAATGCCAATGTAGAGCTGATAACACCAAGTAACAGTTTCTAGTTTCTGACTTAGATATACATATGTTGGACAGCTTAGGAGTGAACTAAATATTATATATATATATTATATACATATACATATGTATATATATTTATATATAATATGTATTATATTATTTATATATCTTATTTTCCTCCAGCTCTTAGCCACTATTTTCAATTCATATTCCTTTTTTTTCTAAAGTGTTTATATTCTAACATTCTTTTCTTCTGAAAAAGATCCAAAAACAGTCACATCCATCCACTAGACAGACAGACTTCCCCTGCCACTAGAAAGATACAACAATTCCTTGAGAACCTTGTACTTTTACCGAAACCAGACCCTGAACATTTTAAAAACATTTATGGATAAAAGGAGCACAAGGGATATTTGAATGCTGCAAACCTCTTGTATTAGTCTGTTTCTGCTGCTTATAACAAAAATACCTGGAAATGGATAATTAATTAAGAAAAAAAAATTGTTGCTTACAGTATCTGAGGCTGGGAAGTCCAAAGTCCTGGGAGTACATCTGACGAGGGCCTTGGTGGTGGCAACATTGACGGCAGGGTATCACAATGCAAAATTGGTGGAGGAGAGAGAACTGGTCTCCTGTTCCACTCCCCTTTTAAAGCCCTTTAGCCACGCCCCTGACCACTATTATTAATCCATTCGTTATGGCATGGTCCTACAATCTAACCACCTCTTCAAGGACCCACCTTTAAATTACCATAATAGGATTTCCCACCCTCAAAAGTTACAGTGGAGATTATGCTTCAGTGTGGTTGGAGAGGCCATCCAATCTACAGCAGGAATTTTTTTTTTTTTTAATTCTCTCTGAGCTGGTGGAGCCTTAGCTTCTCATTTGAGGGAAGACAGCTCCTCCTTTGGGAAGTCTTCTTGTATAATGATGTTCAACAATAGACGCCTGGCTTAGGCTTGGTTCCCTGATAAGGGGACCCCGAGTTCTTAGAGAAAAAAAAAAAACACCAAAAAAAGATTAAACAAGAAAAAATTGTTTTAGGGGAAATCCTGTCCGAAGAAAAATTGAGTGAGACTGCTCTCACCCCAGAGAAGCTAAGAGACCCCCAAAGGTCAATGCTAGTCTGAGACTGAGTAAAGGAGAGAAGTCAGGACTAGGAAAATTTGGCAAGGTGGTCTGAGAGCTCTCCATCCCAAGCTGGTCATCAGAAGAGTGTTTCCCATTAAAGAATCTGCTTGCCTCATTGCAAATAAGGTGATGGATTTCAGAGCACAGCAACGTAGGCTCCCGTTGAATCACCTTACCAGCACTTGAAGAAAGGAGAAGCTTTTTTTTTCCCCCCAGCAAAGGGTGTTTCTCCAGCTCCAGATCCCAGAGCATGGAATAGCAGAGCAGACATACCTAGACACCGGTGTGCATTCTTATCTCTTTCTGTGTTGTTATTCTCAAGAGCTCACAGTCAAGTTCTGTTTAGTGTCCCAGCTTAGCATTTGCAGCACTTGGGGGGATTAAGGGTTAGCCTAGCTGCAGCCTGATGCATGCCTGGCCTGAGAGGACAGGGTGAGATTCCAGGATAAGAGTTCAAGGCTGACCGTCTGGATGGTACACAGCACAGGGTAGCCCCCTCCTCGCCATGTAAGTCCTCCTGCCTATATTTTGTTTTATACACTCCTTTTCCCAGGGAGAGAAATTCAGATATGTCCGTTGAAAACTTGGATTCATTTACATTCTAAAATCATGTCTAGTGGAAGTCATAAAACCCCACCAGGAGAGCAAATTTCACTTCTAATCTGGGGAGCAGGATTTCCTTCTGGGGACTGGTGAGCTCCTTTTCCAACTTCTAGAAGACCTGGCAAAAGGGTCCATTTAAACTTGAGGCTGGACATCCATGTTTAGGTCCTAATGTAATGTAATTTCTCCAGTAAGTTTCAGTATATTTTTTTCCTGAAATTTCTTGTGTCCAGCCTCATTCTAAGGTTTGTGACTGAACGGGCCGATTTCTCTTTCCTTGCTGTTGGCCATAAAAAAGTGTCAGAACATTCTGGAGTTAGAAACGAGGCTTGACTGGCATGTATCATCTCATGGTTCTGGAGGGTAGAGGTCTGGGATCAATGTGTCGACAGCATTGGTTTGAGGACTCTCTCCTAACTTCTGGTCATCTTCTGGTAATTTTTTGGCATTCTTGGCTTGTGGAAACATTGCTTTCCATCTGCCTTCATCTTCTCATGGTCCTTTGTCTGTGTGCATGTCTGTCTCTAAATCTGCTCCTTTTATAAGGACGGCAGTTGTAATGGATTAAGGAAGGTCCACCCTAATGACTTCATCTCAATTGAAGTAACTACATCTGCAGTGATCCTATTTCCAAATACATTCACATAATGAGGACCTGGAGGAGGGTAGGTGTTCAACATGTACATTTATTTACTTATTTATTTATTTTGGTGTGTGTGGGTGTGTGTGCATGCACAATTCCATCCACAACATGAGTTAAACACAGAAATGAATCTAGAGGCCAAGACTCTAAGTTTAGCTCTCTTGAGACACTGGTTATGCTCAAAACTTAGTAAAAGAGTGATTCGATTCTACTATAAAAGTTGGCTCAGTATTTGTAAGAAGCATCCTGCTTCTGCCATGTCAAGCTGTCAGGCTACCTGAGTTCTGCAGAAGAAACCCTGCAGGTAATGTGTTATCTAGAAATGATCCCAAGTCTGGCTGATCAAGGATGATTTGCTGAATTCTAAAGGTAATGAGTTCAAGTTCAAATCTCATTGCCATATGCACACCATCTACTCAATCATTGCATTATCTACTTTGGCAATTATTCACTTTTTAACATAGCACAGTTAAATAAATGTCAAATACTTTCTTTTCCGTGATTTCCTCAGATGTGTTCTTAACAATTACAGCCTGTCTGGTCAGAAGCAGCACTAGGAATTGTTGGCGCTTGCACCATATTTTAAGTGTCTCATCCTTCTTGGCAGGAATTTTAGAACCTGGATAGAAACCTGCAAACCCGAGATCTCAGTTTATTCTCTTCATACCTATTTAATACACATTTTATGGTCTATATTTTTATTACTATGAGTAATGACTTCTGTGTTTAAAAGCACAAAGCAAAGATTTAACATGTGCTCAGTAATGAAATCAACCATTATATAAAAGCTTGAATGTGGTGGATCTTAAACCAACCCCCAGAATGTGTGTTTCTTATGTAAAAGAGGGCAGTTATATTTGATGATTTTAAAAGATGGGGCTGTTTCAAAGATGTTTTATACCTTCAAGGAAAGGTTGACATTTTCTTTTTCCAGAAATTAACTCACTATTAATCTTAATTTTACCTTGGGTTGCATGTGAAGCAGTGTTTGACTTTAAAGTACTTTAGAAAAGACTAATTGAATGTAAAAAGTATTTCAGTACTTCACAAGCCACTTCTGGATAGTGTCAACTGTTCATCTGAAATCCAGTATTGTTTTATGAATACAGGATCTGATCTAGCAGTGGTAATGTGGGAAATGAAGAATATTTAATTAATGATTTTAACTGAAAGTCAAAGCACACACAGGAAAAAGAAAAAAGTCAAAGACTACAAAAAGAAATACAAACAAGGGTTAATTGTCTTGGGGGGCAGATTCTGAGTAACTGTTCTCTAGAGGCTGTTGCTGTAACAAAATTCTCCTGTAACCTTCTGGATATTGTGTAGGTTACTTCAAGAGTGCACACATGCATACACACACACACACACACACACACACAGAAAAGCACATACACACACGCATGTGTGCACTGAATCTTTTTTGTGGCTATGATAGTATTCCATTAATGAATCACTGTCATTGAATTAATTTCTATCAGTGGTTATTGTAGGCTTGTTTTTCTATTTCTGTGATATTCAGGACAATTCTGCAGTCTAAACACTCTTCAGCAAAGATCTCTGCCTTGTGGGGATATGTCTCTTGGGATGAAGTCTTAGAAGAGGAAGTATATGCTAGGTCAGAGGCCATGTACATTTTAAGCATGAATCTGCTTTGACAAATTTCCCATGCAAGGGGCTGCCTGATTCACACTGTCACTATTAAAGTGCTTGCTGTGTGTTTTCCATCTTTTAGATTGCCGTCAATTTTACGGTTAAAAATGTAGACTCCCATCATGGTTTTGATTTGCATTTCTTTACTTACGTGAGAGAAAGAAAAAAATTTCATTTATTTAAATGTATTTATCTTTCTGTTCCCCTCAAACTCTCTGCTCAGTCTTTGTTTCTTTGTGGTAAATATTTTGGATATATTTTAAGTATGATAGCCAACATTCCCTTGTTTATTGTGATAGCCAGTCCTATGCGTTGCATTTGTCTGCTGGGGTTCCCATAACAAAGTCCCACAGACTTGGGGGCTTAGATGACAGAAGGCATGGCAGGGCTGGTTCCTCCTGAAGCTGCTCTCCTTGGCTTGTAAACGCCATCTTCTCCCTCTGTCCTCCTATATTTGTCCCTCTGTGCATGTCTGTGCCCTAATTTCCTCTTCTCATAAGGACACCATGCCTATTGGATTAGGGCTCACCCTAGCGACCTCATTTTACCTTAATCACCTCTTTAAAGACACCCATCTCCAAATACAGTCACTTCTGATGTACTGGGAATTAAGACTTTGCCATATACATTGGGGGAGGGTTGAGCACGGTCTATCCCATCTCAGGAGGAAGAGCGGTCTATTTCCATCATTAGTGAAAAAGAGTCATAAGAGCACGTGAGCTCCTCCACACAGAGTGAGCTCTTATCCCTTGACTGCAAGCGAGTCTTCATGAGGCACTTAACCGTATTGGGTGAGTTTCATCATTTAACCCTGCCCCATCTCATGAGGGGAAGTTCAGTTGCAGGGAGATGCCTGCTCTTAACAATTGACAACTTGCAGGCAGTCACAGCCCAGAGCAGGAAGACCATCCAAGCCAAAGGTTACCTCAAGTGTCATTCTGGGGGTGTCTAAAACTTAAGAATTGCAACCAGGGCTCAGAGAGACACATTGGACATCTGGCTCTTCATTGTTCCTGACACTTAAAAATGATGACATCTTTTAAATAACCTGAAAAGAGAAACAAACAAACAAACAATCTCCAAAGGTGGACTCTGAAAACTACAAAGAAGGGCACACACTGTTAAAAGTACTTGGAGAAACGGATCAAGAATTATGAGTGAGGAGTGAGATAGGAGATATTTTAAGTCAGGAAATAGAGACCCATTATAGAAAGAGATAGTCTTTGAGGAGGCAAGGTAACTTCACGCAGGACCCAGGAATCAGTGCCTGACTTAGCAAAGGGGAAAGTAGCAGAAAAGAGCACAGAGCAGGCATTCAGATTTGAAACACCAAATCTTCATCACCTTGGCCCCTGCAGGGGTTTAGGGAAGCTTTCTGAAATATTCATCATACCTTTTTACAGAATTCAGGGTGCTGGTACAGGAGACATATTTTATTAATTTGCAACTCAAAGTCCCCTTCCTACAAAAAATTCTCCAATGTGTAGCCATTGTGAATGCATGCTACTTCCTTCTGCAAAGTTGCATCAGGACAGTTTTAAAGCTACTCCACATTCATTGGGCTCCTCTGGTAGACACTTCTGCGGTGCTACTGACATCCTCCTGTCAAGACCTACAAGCACAACATTCTGCACCAAAGCCAGAGTGGGGGAAGTGTGGGGAGTTTGCCTGGCTTCCCTAGTCTCTAACCCTATCGAATTCCTTTGCTTCCTTCCCCTGAATCAGAGGAAGAAAGCATTCACCAGAAAAAAAATTACTTTGGGAGTCTGCCTGTGCCGTGTCCAACTGCTGCCAGGTTCCTTTTGCTATTCCTGCTTAAAATCTTTACTGAGACATCTGTTTTTGTTGTTGTTGTTTTGTACTATGCACATCTCCATCTTCAACTATGGAGTTAATCCCATCATATGGAGTTCCCATCATTGTTATGAAATGCAGAGCATGGTGGTCACAGTTGTGCCTTCCTCTATGACATCTTAAAAGAAATGATGGCTATGAAAAAGCAATGCTGATGAGCACATGCGTCCTGGCTTGGGAGGAAATCAGGCTCGATTCCATAGAAAGCAGGCTCTGAGGGGGAAAACAAACCTAACCACACTTGAAGACAAAGTGAAATGTGCAAGAGTACTGATATTTGCAGGTTCTAACTCATCTTGAGAAGACCGAGTGAAGAAACTGTTAACAACAGAACGATATTCCTTCAATGTGTGTGCAAGAAAAGGCAGGTTTTGAGGACTTCTAAGGGGTGAAGAGAAACCGTTTTGGAAATTACTGGCAGCATGAATCAGCCCACCTCCTTTTTTTCTGACTCCCAAGCTTCAAACATGACATTTGCTGGGCATTGTCAACATGAAATGTTAAAACGAAGGTCTTCTGGAAGGCTTGTTCTTATTGATACAGGGGAAGCGCAACCCACTGTGCAGGAAGCTCATTATGTTACTAGGATCTAGACACACATTATTAATTTCTCTCTTTCCTCAGTTATTTTTTACACCATGGAAATGATTCTAAAAATAAGCTGCAGGATTATATAACTCCCTTCACTATTAAAATATTGCTTGCTTGCTTTTCTTTTTCTTTCTTTTTTTTTTTAAATGAACTTCCAGACTGATCCACCATGATCTTTTGCTGCTGGAAGCAATATAAAAGATATATATCTCAGTAGACCCTTGCCCTTCATTAAGTTCTAGACTGTAGATGCTCTTGGGTGTTTTACGATTTAATCTCTGCAATCTTGGCAGTGCTGTTTAAGCAGTGGGTTAAGTTGTAAAATGAGTGTTTCAACATGTAGTGTGCTAACAGTTAGATGTAAATGTTTTCATTGCATTTATGCAGCCCAGATTCTCCAAAAGAGGAGAGAGAGGGGGAGAAAAAAAAGAGAGAGAGAGAGAAATTGAGATAATCTTTCCAGAGATCTTATAGACCAAGCTAATGATGTCAAAGAAATAAGGCAGAGATCTGCAGAAAAGTCCCTTAGTGACCAGGGCTGCAGAAATTTGGATGGACTGCCATCCTTCGAATCTAGTTTCTGATTCCAACTGGCACTGAATCCAGAAGGTATGTTGGGGCACCGTAAAGCTTGTAAGTGAAGATTTAACATTGTCTCCTCTCATCATTTTTAAATCATTTTGTTTCAAAAAGGTTTTCTTTATTTCCATTTTAAGGAAAAGAAAAATGTTCAAAAGCATCTTTTTTTTAACAATAAAATCTCAAGCTTCCATTCTAATATATTCAAAAATGCATTGTACCATGGACTTGAGTCATTAATAGAACCAGAACGTGCTGGTGAGACAGTTAGAAGACGCTGGGCATGTCCTGAGGACTCCAAAGAAGATGATTTACCTTTTCTGTGTTTCAGTGATGGAGAACGTAAGTCAATTGCGAATTTCTTTGAATCCCTCCGTGAAATGCTTTAGTGAACACATCATTCCAGTTAGTGGATAGCTCATTTATGATGACTGTTTCCTCAGTTTTATCATTGAAATTAACTCAGTGGAATCTATGTAGTGGGTCAAAAGCAACAATACATGGAAGTAAGAATGTGTTCAATGTTTAAAATCTATCTTTTCCAATGCTTAAGAGTCAGACAATCCCTAAATACAAATATGTCTTGTCGGGTTTGTAAAAATTCCTATCCATAGTTAATATGTTTTTTTTTTTTCGTGTAAATTCACAGAGGGAAGGACTCTGTTTTTTTTTTCATTCATAAAATATGAATTATTCCCATTCTCTGTCTTAAGCAAACCATGATATCATGGTTGACCCATATACACATCATTCATCAAAAGTTCAATTGAAGAGGTTCAATGAAAATAGACATGTGCTAATCATGCAGGAACACATTCCCTTAGAAGTTTCATCTTTAAGAGCAGATATTACAAAGCAATGTGATTGTAAAATGTCATTCAATATCAGTAAAAAAATTGGCCACAGTAATTTAGAACAAAATCTGGGAAAATATGCAAAATCTCTGTGTTCGATTATTCTACAGATGTAGAAAAGGTTTTGTCTTTTTAAGTATTGTTCATCTTATAAGTGGAAATAAGAATTGGACTGAGGCAGAACCTTGGAAAGCTCTGGTTTGACCTTTATCAGTTATATTGCAGAATGCTGTTACTGATACTGAAGGATCTCAAACAACTACAGATAGAACTACCATACGATCCAGCAATCCCACTGCTGTGTATATACCCAAAGGAATGGAAATCATCATGTTGCAGGGACACCTGCACTCCCATGTTTATCACAGCTCTGTTTACAATAGCCAAGACCTGGAACCAACATAAATGTTCATCAATGGATGATGGGATAAGAAAAGTGTGGAATACACTATGGAATACTACTCAGCCACAAAAAAAAAAAAAAAAAAAATGAAATTCTGCCATTTGCAACAACATAGATGAGCTTGGAGAAAACTATGGTTAAGTGAAAAAGCCAGAAAAGGAAATACCTCATTTCCTGACTCATCAGTGGGAGCTAAGAAACAAAGAAAGAAAGATGATAATAAAACGTTGAACTTTCAGAAGGAGAGAACAGATATGTGCTTACTAGAGATGGCAAAGGGAGAGCGGAGGGGGGAAGGGACTAATTGGGTAAGGGACACAAAAAGTGATTTGTAATGACGAACACGCTCATAATATTGACTTGATCATCACATAGTGGACACAAATCCTGATAGTGAACTCTGCACCCCATAAATATGCATAAATAAAAACAATGCAGAAAAAAATAGTTACCAGTCCTCAAAAAACAAACAAACAAACAAAAAAAAAGCTAGAGGATTTCAAAGCACAATTTTAAGCTCAGACTTCATTTCCTTGTAGACATAGAACCGAGAACCCAGCTTCTCTCTGGTTATGAGCTAAAGATCACCCTTGCTCTTAGGAGGTGTTCTCAGCTCCCACGCACCTTCCAAGGTGAACACCAACTTTGTCAATGTCAGCAGGAGAGAGTCTCTAGAGAGAGCTGTCTAGCATGGAGGTGTTTTCTGTAGCATAAGGTAAACACAGACATCACATTCCATGGTCCTGGGCACACTCAGTGGGAAGAGAGTATAATAAATACCAGAAGGTGGGGATCGTTGGGAATCACTTTATAATCTGTCCAGCCCAGGAGATGGCCCCCAAAATTATCAGACAATATGTAGTTACAAACCATGGTTTGTACCCCCATGCAAACATAACAGAAAATGAACAGCAACAGATAATATTGGAGAAATAGGAGATTCCCCCAGTGAGAGGAGCATTTAATATGACACCTGACGAATGAGTAGAAGATCATTAAATGTTGCCAGGGCCTGTGGTGTAGGCGCATTTACAGATGGACCAGATGGACACGTTCCTTACTGGAGTTAAGGACATTAATGATTACCCCCAAATCAGTGAAAATCCATTACTGGGCTTTCCATAGTGATAGATATAACCACCTCATAGGTCTATTGTGATAATGTTAATGATAATCACGATGGTGATGATGACAGATTGACACCTTTAGCTACCCATATGACTGAAATGTCTATCACCCTTAACATTTTATTTCCATGTCTTTGATTAAGCCATTACTATATCCAGTGGTTATCCTAAAATATAAATATATAATACTTTTCTAGAAGAAAAGAAATATTTAAGCATCGGGACTTTATCAGAAATCATTTTGTCAGGGAAATGTGAGATTACCTCTTTTCCCTCATCTCTCAAATAACTCTCTGTCCCTTGCCTTCAGCTTAGAAAATCACAAGCCATGGTTAAAGTCAACACCTGTTTTCACTCTTTGTGCCACATATCACCCTCCGCCACATGCACGCACGTCAATTTCCGTACATCTCATGGTGTCACTGTTCTACCCGTCTTCCAGTAAGGGACATTAGTAAAGGGCATGTCTGGGCAATAATCATAACAGGTGTACGTCAGTGGTTTGCCTACTACATATAAAACAACTCACATAGAACTCACGTTTGATTTTTACAGGAAACCTAATGTTTCCACTTTATAGATTGTAAGAGTAAAGTTCAATGAGGATAGAAATTTGCACAAACCACCCAGCTAAAAAGTGGCCACATGCCACAGTCTGCAGAACTTCGTAGCCTCTTTGTTACTCTATTACAGTTTCCATAGTTCCACAGGTGTCTGGAGTAGGAGATTGAAGGAAGGATTATGACTTCACTGCTGTTTCTCTTCTGAAATGATTAGACATTTCCTCATTCATCTTGTCTCCCTTTCAGGCAGGCTCGGGTACTTTATATCCAGAAGGATGTTCTAGATCACCCAGATTTATGCATGGAGGAAAATGTCACGGCACAGCTATTTGGTCACATGGACAATTTATTTGACAGAACCCAGGCTTACCTGCTATGAGACCCAATATTTTCTTTAATAAAGTGACTGCATCCTTACTCCTAAAGAATTAGGTATATGTGTCACTCATGCAATTATTTATTTTGTCCTTCTGATACATACGTGACCTGAGATGCCATTATCAACAGAGCAATAAAAGAATACACTTTCTGCTCTGTCATCAATCGATCCATTGAGTACTTCTATTTTTAATATAATACCACAGAATTATTTTCTTCTGCCTGTTGTATTTTTTCTGTTCTAGTTCATTTAAGCTTCGTAGTCGACAAAGCAGATGTTTACAAAATTTAATAGGTGTGTTTATATAAATGAGCACAATAAAAAGTTGCTTTAAGTGATTTTACTTTTCTTGTTCTGGAGGCACGGGAACGTTTCTATTGTTGTTTTCAAGCATGTGTTGCAAAACTTTTGATTATTATAAAACTCTGGGAGAATGATAGTCAATATTTGGTTACACTCATAAACTAGGCGGTTTTTCTATACATTGTTAACACGCTGTTCTCTACTTCAAAGTGTCCTTTTGCTGGCAAAAATTAATAATGCATTCTGCACATGTGCATTGCTCTTATTTTTATTTTTTTTTTCTACTTTTGTGGCATCTGCCATTTCTCCTACTTTTTTATCCTTTTTCTTGGATTTAATTTTTGAAAAAAAAAAGTTAAAGGAACAACTGTTTTTTTCTTACCTACTCATTGGGTTTTTTGTCTCTCAGTGTAACTGCAAGTCGTTTCCCATACGTAAATCATGCCTCTGTGTTGTTATGTGCAATGGCTTATAAATCTGTCCACGTGTTTCCAGGAGTGGTGGTAATTAGGAATAGAGGTTAGGTGAATATGGATGGTAATCACTGTGCCTAGGATAACCATGATCAAACTTGGCCTGGTAAGGGAGTGTCTATCCTGGATTACAGACTGTCAAAGAAAGTCAACATGGTTTTGAATATTTGGAGTTATATTTGGTATAACCTGCTTTAAAAATAAACCACATGTCAAGGGCTATCTAGTTAGTCACCTAGACAATTGATTTGAGAGCACCCAAGATACGTGACCCCAATATTCTCTTTAATAAAGCAATCTGGGGGGAGGAAGGTCACAGAAGCACCCTTGAAAGAGACAAGCAATCGTAGGTCCACCTCAATTAATTTTGAAGGGGCTGCTTTTTTCCAAGAAGCAGGATTAAAGCTTCTAGGACACAACTTGTAAAGACAATGCTCTGCAAATAAAGTCAATCTCTGAAGTTTGAATCTGTCTGCCTTCTGATCTTGAACTGATGATACAGGCTCTCTGTGTGGTAGAAACACATACTCCTCACTCCATGTATCTGGATCACTCCATTTCTTGCTGTTGTCTTTTTGCTCCAGGAGCTCTTAAACCTTCCAACCACCTGCCACAGTTTGCACTCATAGGACACTTCCATTTCCCTCAGATGAGAATTTACTGTCCCCTTCATATTTTGGGTGGGTCATACTGGGGGTCCAATGACCCTCCCAAATGGAGGAAACAAAGACGGACATTGCAAAGTCATCCTTGAACCATCCACATGAATTGATGGAATTCATCGCTCTTGAGCACGGCAGGACAAACCAGCCGTAGTGCTGATCACGGGGTCTAAGAGAGGACACGGTGGACATCAGGTCACTGGTTGTGGGTCCTGTTCCTCTCTCTGTCGCTGGTTCATTATGTCTGGTGGAACCTCTCTGTCATCATTTCTGGTGAATTTGAGTCTAGCTCAGACTCTAGTGAAACTCACAACCAAGATATTAGTCAAGCAGGAGATTGTACTCCCTGACCATAGAAATTGGGTCAGGAGCTGTCACAAGCCCCAACATCAGAAAGACTCACTGCGAATTTGGATATGAGACACAGACCCTCATTCAAGTATAAAAGCATAAAGCCATTGATACTGGTGGCAGTCAGAATATTAACACTTTGCTGTTTAATCTGAAAATAATTTTAAAAATATATACAAATCATGTGTATATATGAATTTAAATATCCACACATGCATGCATCCATATGTGTTTACATATATTTCATATCTATAACTGGTGTGTGAATATGCAAAATTGTGCTTTTCAGAGTTTCCTGGTCATTAAGAACCACAAGCAGAATTCTTTGCCAGTCAATAAAAACTTTTTAACAGACTTGTCATCTTTGTACAGTGACGCTGAGAATGTTACTTGAATGTCTCACTGATTTTGCCTTTATAAACTTATTTTTTAAAGGGTAGAAAATAAAACAATGAATGTGTTACTATGATAACATAAACCATGTTTCAAAAAGCTAATGAGCTGGATACACAAATGAAAATCCTTCCTTGAGATGAAAAGCAGCCAATCTCTAGATGAGTGGGTTTAAACCTGCCAACTGTATGTGCCGTTGTGAAGGAAAAGGACAAAAATAAAGAACAAGTATAAAATGCAGGAAAAATGTCACTTTCTTTTTTTTCTAAAAGGAATATTTTAGTATTCATTTTTGTTTTATGAACCTAAAGTTCTCTTTTTAGCACATAGATTATGATTTAATTTTCTCATGTTCAACTTTAGTATCAATTGTTAGAAACATATTGCATAATAAAGTAATGACAGCCTACATTAAGTAAGAGCATTCTCATATTATATGCAGTGTACTCATTCACTAGTAAATTACTGGGGTTTTTAAGAGAATAAAATTTACTATGCCCATGGTCTACCGAAGAAAAGAAAAAAGAAAGAAGGAAAAAATCCAGGTAAAGACTGAAACTTCAATGTTTCTCTGTGTTGAATCATTTTCATGTTGTTGTTTTTGTAAAGCAGCATTCCACCTTTACTTTTCCCCTGTTGTATTTATTTTCGTTACAGGAGATTGAATAATCTAAACTGTCTTTAATTGCTACCTTTGCACTTTTGCATGAAGTATTTATCAAGAAATAAAAAGTTCCTCCTGGAATATTAATAGTAGCAAATAAGTCATGTTTTTTTTCTTTGTACTGTTTGCCCCATTATGAAACTCAATTTTGGTTGGTGCTATGGGTTGAATGTGTTCCTAAGGTTCATATATTAAGAACTTAATTCCCACCATGACAGTGTAAACAGGGTGGGAAATCCTATTACGTTTTCTCGAAAGGTGGGGCCATTAAGAAGGGATTAGATGGTGAGGACTGTGCCCTTGTGAATGACTTGATCCATTCATGGAAAAATGGGTGTTGCTCTGATGGCTTTACAAGGAGAGTAAGTGAGCAGGTCAGCTCTCCCTTGCTCAGTCCCCTCTCACCTCGTGACACCTGTGTTGCTGCAGAGAGCCACCACCAAGAAAGCCCTCACCAGATGTGTTCCTTGGACCTTGGACTTCCCAGCCCCCAAAACTGTAAGGAATAGATTCCACATCTTTATAAATTACCCAGTTTCATGTATTCTGTTGTAAGCAACAGAAATGGACTAGTACAGTTGGAGACATTTCCTTCTTGAATTGTCAAAGACTTTCACTTAAAGCATGTTCAATCTGCCCTCCACCTCCATAATTTTATTCTTGTTAAATGATTTAGACATTTTCTTTTTAATGAAAGTTTCATAAAACACCTTCCCTTTCTAGTAGTGCCATATTCAGACTCCTTAGGTAATGAAAACACTTCTCTTGAAAGGGAAAATAGGTCTGTTTTAGTCCTACTAGACTTTCTTAGTGATATTTCTCTATCTAGTTACCTACATACAGTCATGCATTGCTTTACAAGGGGGATGTGTTCTGACAAATGCATCTTGAGGTGATTTTGTGGTTGTGCAAACATCATACAGCGTACTTACACAAGCCTACATGATACAGTCCATGACACACCCAGGTTATATGGAATAGCCATTATAATCTTATTGGACCACTGTAATATATGAGGCTTAAGCCTGACCAAAATGTCATTATATTGTGCATGACTATATCTCAGAAGATGAAAGCCACATTTTACCTTTCCAAGGCCAGTGGATTTTCTCCCATGAGGCTGGCACACTCCCAGTCTTCATGGGATATGTACATTGATGCTAGGGTTAGTGGCTACCTAGGGATCTCATACCTACTTGACTTAGAACGGGTTCCACAATAACCTCATCTAGATGCAGGAATAATATATTATATCCTGCCATTGTTGACCATGTGGTTTCTACATTATAATAAATATGTCAAGGAAGTACAGGAATCTTTGTTAGGGTCAGCAACTCAGAAACCATTCATTTACCAGAAATAAGTGTGTATAAATGCGCGCGTGCGTGTGTTTGTGTGTGTTTCTATGTATTCTCCAAACCAGTAATCAGAAATAGTATCTATTCTACAATTTAACATTCCACTCTCAAAACTCTACTTTTGATTTCCTGACTCAAAATTTTGTGGAAGTGTAAAAGCTCTAAAACCGAGAAAATTGCCTGGTTGTAAAAATCCTTCAACTTTATCCATGTATTATCTTTGCAGTTTGCCTTTAAGGAATAATAAAAACAGAACACTTTCCAAGGGAATAGTTGTCACGTAGAATGTCAGATAGCAAAACAGATAAAATTTTAATCAAATGTTTTGGTGCTTAGATAGGAAAATAAAATGTAAATCATTTGAAGTTTTATTTAAACAAATTTAGACGTAAACTGCTCTCTTTAGAGATCATTCATATTTAATTTTTTCTGTTTTACAAAATATAACCATGTTTTAGGCACTCATGCAAACATGCACTTAAACAATTGTATCATGTGGATCTTTAGATTCATTTGGTTTGTTTATTCAGGATTGTACATACCTAAACATCTACTTCTAGGCACTGAGATAAAACATGGACTTTTTTTTTTTTTTTTTTTTTTTGAGAAAATTTTCTGGACGTAGTTGGAAACTATAGAAAATTTTATGGACTTTGAGTGACTTCCTGTGAGGCTGGTATAACAATTTCAAGCACAGCAAGATTTTACTCTGATTGCCCCAACTACCACCATGAAAACACAAAAGGTTTTACAACTTTGATGAAAGATTCTTTCAAAGCTCAATGCACCTGACACATCTCAGTTGAAACAAAGTATCCCAAATAAATAAATGTTAATATCTGAGCATCTGCGTAAGGCAGAAATTAGCTAGATGCTCACCAAGAACACTGCCTTTTCCTGGAGAAACAGGGAAAGCATTCACTAGAGTCCACACTAGAGTCTGGACCACGGGCCAGCAACATCAGGCATCTTCTGGGGGCTCATTAACACACAGAATCTCACCCTCATCCTAAACTTGTTGAGTCAGAGACTGCATCATAACAAGACCTCCGGGTGAATCGTGCATACATTAAAATACAAGAAGCCCCGTGGTAGAGAAAAGCCAGCCAGGGCCACTTGACCAGGGACATCTTTGCATCCAGGTGAAGTAAGTGTTTGTTGTATTGAGGCATTGAAATGTGGAGTTGTTTGAAACAGCAACTAGCATGCGTCATAAAATACTAAAACTCGGTGAAAATAGGATTGTCACGTGACTCAGCAATTCTGTAGCAGAAAACACAAATTTATGAACACGTAAAATCTTGTGCCTTCTTCTTGATCTATTATGATTACCTTTACCCACCTTTCTAAGAGCACAGACAAGAAACAGTTAAATATTCTCAAAGCTCTATAGCAGGGCATTTGTGTCTGCAAGATTTAGAAATGATGGAGTATCCACAAGAAGGAAGGGCAGAGGTCTTCTTCAAGGTCATGTTAGGTCATGTCAAAGGATTCTCAAGTCAACACAAATCAGCTCAGTGACAGAGTGTTTTAATCTTTCTAATTTTTTTATTGTAAGGACTAGGTAAAAGGCAATATGCTCGAATGCAGCAGTCTTCAGTCAACTTGACGCTCTTAAAAATGATTGAGAACCTCAAAGAACATTTTTAGTGTGGGTTGCATTTAGAAAGTTGAAATTAAAACCTAGAAACATCTGAAGTATTTATTTATTATCTTAAGTGTGTATATCTATATAGTAAATAAGCCCTTTGTTAACATAACAAAATTTATTAAAAATAAGTATATTTTTTAAAAAAATTGTTGAGTAGAGTTGCATCATTTTGCAGTGGTGCGTATCTCTTCAATGAGTTTTATAAAAGACAGCTGGATTCTCTTATCTGTTTCTGTGTTCGATCTACTGCAATATCATATGTCATGTAGCATCTGGAAAATGGTAACTGTAAACTCAGGAAGGAATGAGGGGAGAAAAAAGAAAAAAAAAGTCTGAAGATTGTTATGAAAAGGGTTTTGACCCTAAGGACTCTTAGAAAGGGCCTTACAGACACTCGGAGTGTCCGGAATCGCAGTGTGAAGAATTGCTGTTCTAATTGTTGAGCAGTAGAAACTAGTGTCAACTCTATCCTTTTCAGGGCTCAGTACAAAATGAAAACACAGGGCCTGTTATTCAAAAATATTATTAATTTCAAGATGGCAGCACTAGAGCATGAAACCAAGTGGGGCGCCTTTCTAAGTGTGGATAGCATGCCAGTGAAGCTGGACCTAGTAAAGACAGGAATAAATTGTATTTCCCCCTATCATGCTGGGGGTGGACCAAGCTGGGTTTGGTTGCTGGGAGGGTTAACTTCATGGCACCCCAGGCTTCACATTCGTCCAGAGCTGTTACCGCATTTTAGGATGGAGTCTAAGAGGCTGGATTGTTTCTGCTCTCTCCTCTGCTCTTTGCTTCCCCTGCACTCCTGTTTTCCACAAAGAGGGTGTCTCTGTGCAATTCCACCTTCCGAGGCAGCACATTGCTGTTACGTCTTTAATTGGGACTGCACTGGTGGTCAGATCACGATGCAGAGAATAGGTTTTGCTTTCCTAGTCCAACCCCAGATTTAGGCTGGCCTTGTTTTCCCAGGGATTGCAGGTAGAACGTTCTCCCTTCCTCGGCAGCCAGGAATCCCTGGGTGATCTCAGTGGGAGGGAACTCACTACCTTTCCCCAGAGGGGGCTGAACACTGCTTGATGTCAATATAGGATCTTGGGGCCGGGTGTCCTTTCTACTTCTCCCCTAAGATTAAAGGATTTGTCTTTTCCCCATGTTCCGGCTCTGAAGGGTCTTTGCCTGGACCCTGGGATTGACATGCTTTGCTGCATCTCTTGACAGTGGTTGAAGTCTTTACTTCCCATGAGAGAAGGATTCAGGGACACTGTTGGGAGTTTGTGCCTTTCCTTTAGTGGCTGCTGGTCTCCTCCTTGATACCTGCACCACTGAAGTGGGCTTTCTCTCATCTTCTCTACTCCAGTCTTTCTCATGAGAATACACTGGACCAGTTCAGTGACCATGAATATATGCAAACTCCCTTTGCACCTGGGGTCCTAAGGATATATTCAGATAAAGAGTTAAATTCATGATGCTCATAATGATATGAAATAAACATGTGCCAAATATTTTATGTAACATTAATTAATGAGGGAATTGATAAGATATACAATAGGTTTGCACATTTATACGTCATTAAAGAATGCTAAAATGTCCTTTTTTTTTTGGCTGCTGCCTGGTATAGGTATTGAACCCTAGACCTTGATGTTATCAGCATCATGCTCTAACCAACTGAGCTAACCAGCCAGCCCCAAGAATGCTAAGATGGATTTACAAATGGGTACACAATTGACCAGCTGCTCGTATTTTTTTTTCCTATTCTATGGTCTAGCCAAGTTGACAAGTCCCCAAAACATCACACCAGCAAAATTCACATGGTGAAAATCAGTTGCATTCAACCGGCCATAACTCACCTTGCTATCAGTTTTGTATAACTCAGAGAATTGTAAAAGAGCTTAATCAAGGCCAACAAAAGCAGAAATAACCCAGATGGATGATCTAGTGACAACACCCACTACACTGCAAAGCCTTCCAAAAACTTTGTTTAGAGGGGCTTGCAGCTATTTCAGACAGACGTGCTAGCCCACAGCTGACCTATCAGAATGGGATAGAATTTTAGTTGATTTTGTTTTGCTTGCCTTTTTGAAGGCTGGCTCTCTGTTGTATGATCTGATATAGGTGGGAGATTTTTCACAATATTATCCCTTCCCCTTTGAGGTCTAGTTCTCTTTGGAGGGCTGTAAGCATGTTAAAAGTTTGTGGGTTATCCGTCTCTTTCTGTTTGTAAGGGTGACAGTGATATTCTTTGTATCTCTCTACAATCTGAGCATGTAGGGAAGTTTTTAAATATGTTGGTCCTCAGGCTACACACATCACCTTTATTAGGGAGGCATTGTGGGGAGTAGAGGAGATGGGCTGGAATCACACGGGGGTTAAAGTCATGCAGAAAAAAGGCAGTAGTGTGAAAAAATCCCATGAGCATACAGCTATAGGCAGTGAGATAGAAGCTGGCACTGGAGAAACATTCCATCACCCCCCGCTTTAATCAGAACTCCGTAATTATGTCCCTTTCTCTGGCAGTAGAACTTATTATTATTATTATTAACCTCCTTAGACAGAATCTTTCCTTTTTTTTTTTTTTTTTTTAATAATTGCCAATGGTTTGGGGTAGGCATTAATTGCAATGGAATATTCTCACTGTACACTTTTAGGATAAAAATAATAAAATCAGATGTGCTCTTAAGAATAAAAATAATAAATGGAGCCAAGTAGAATGGTAATAATACCTCCACGTGCATGATGCTTTGCAATTTTTCAAGGATTTGCAACAACAAGAGTATCTGAATTAGGTGGGAGAAGACAACAATTAGCAAATATACCCAGTGTGCAACATAACCTCTCCTTCTCTCTACCATGAAATGCTTCTGCTTTGATCTATTAATTATAGCTAGACTTTATATTGGGTTTATCATTGAATCCATTTTTTTTTTTTTGCCAATAGGTAGGTTAGCGGTACCAAAAACAGTGTTATTCTTTGGTTACAGTTACAGGGAACATTTGACTCCAAATGTTAATTACAGTGCTTGCTTCAGAATTGGACCTTTGTGAGTGGTAGATAAGGTGTTACAATTGAAGATACTTTCTTTAACATCCTCCTGCTCTTTAAGATTGCAGAACCTGCAAAATTACAATTAGATGGAGGAATAAGTTCTGGTGTTCTCTTGCACAATAGGGTGACTATGGTTAACAGCTAAGTTTTGCATGTTACATAATAGCCAGAGGAGAGGTTTTTGAATGCTTTGGCCACAAGAAATGATAAATGCATGAGGTGATGGGTACTTTAATTACCCTGACCCAATCATTACACAACATATGCATGTATCAAAACATCAGATTGTACCCTGTAAGCATATACAATGTATCAATTAAGACAAATAAGTAAATAAATAAATAAAAGATTACAGAACCTTGCACTTTATGTTAAAGAAACCATTTTGCAATGGATTTATGTAACTTGTAGAAGAAAAAGTCACTTTTTTTTTTTATGTATTGTCTTTAATTCAAGACAAAACATGCCAGACAATGAAGGTGTATTTATTGCCTTTCATTCAAGACAAAACACTGTCAGAAAATGAAGACACCATTTCTGATGAACACTTTTGTGTTTCATTCAAATTATTGGGGTAATTGTCCCCAGTTCTCCACTCTATGGTATATGTGCACACAGGTTTTAATCTCAAGTTCTCAGGGGTGTCCCCTGTGCTTGGGAAATTCGATCCCATTCAATACAGTTTATGCCCACCTACATTCACCCAAGGCGTTCATTAACATTTTCATGAATGAATGATATAAACTTGCTGTAATCGCTGTTCATGTTACTGTAACATTAGGTTATTTTTTGGTTTTGCTTTACGATTTGCATTAACAGGCATGTGTAGAGACGTAGAGAATTTGCAGCAGTGAAGGGAAGCTGGAGACATGTACTTATAATACAAACTCCCTATTTATGAACACAGACAAAGGTGTCCAAAGATGTGGAGTGGAACCTCTGGCCATATTGGTGTGCATGGATAATTACCATGCTACTCATGCCTGGAACCCACAATACGGCTCTATTGTCTCTCTGTTTCTGAGCCAAATTCCAATGACACGTTGTTTTTTCTAGGAAAGGACATTAGGAAATTTATTTTCTGTTATAAAAAGTGCACAGAATGTACAGGACCGTCTAATTTGTGCCTGTCTCTATATTGATGTGTGTATGTTTTGTGCTGCAATGTGCTCGGAGTGGTCATACTTCAGAAGCCACCACACCTGAGTGATAGTCCTGACTTAGCACTTGGAAACTATATGACCCTGGGTAAGTCACTTCACTTTTCTGCGCTCTGTTTCCTTTACGTATAACCCAGTAATAATAACATGAGCCTCCTGACATTGTTACAGTATTGCAATGAGTGACAGACACAGGCGTATAACTCAGCAAACATTATTATTATAGCTATTTTCAGTAATTCAAGTATCTAAGAAACACATGCTTTTTCAAGCCATCCAGTGATTTCAAAGATGTGAGAAGAGAATTAGATGTAATTAAAAGCAAGGATGAGTTTTTATCACCTGCAGAACAATGCTTTAAACAATGACATAATGATTCATGTTGAAGAATAGCAATTAGCTAAATGTCTGTTATTAAAATGGTCATTGGTTTTATCTATTGATTTTCAATCACAGTGATGGCCGCCCTCCTGGCTCTGCCTACACCCTGTTGAAGGAAGTGTACAAAGAGTCTTGATTTAATCCCCTGAATGCTGTCCATTGGACCAGGAAAGGGAATCTGACCCAAGAGGAACACTGAGGCTGGAGACCTCAGATGTGTGTTCCGATATGAAGAGATGAAACAGGTTACAGATATGTTCTTTCCAGAAATCTCAAGTAGAAAACACTTAGGAATTGAGGTCTTCAAGAATGAGAGCTGAGTCTACAAAAATGCAGCTAGAGAATGAGGAAGGAAGGAATCATGTCACACAACACTGTAAGGAAGCCCAAAGTTCCACGTTAGTAGCAGAAGCTATGAGATAGAAGACAAGGGAAAGATAGGAGAAAAAATAAGAGTGCTGGTAAGCAGAGCAGAAAGGAGCAGACACATGATAGAAATGTAGGGGGCAGAGGTATAAAAATGAAGGAGTGAATCAGCACCCATGGAATTGACCTGGTGCCAGCCCAATGCTTAGGTCTAGCTTCCTTTCCAGTCCATGAACACCTTGAAAGTAAATAATATTTATATTTAAGTTTATTTGAGTAAATATCTGTTGACTGCTGATGTGCAAAACATAAGTAAACCAAATAATAAAGTTTAGTTTCCCTGTATAAAATTAATGCAAACTAAATAGAGAAAACTTTACATTTCAGATAATTAAGAAAGAAAAGCTTCATAATTACTCCCTCCAAATACAGTTACTACTAAAGCGCAGTTGTATTTCATCCCAGCATTTTTCAGGTATATTTTATGCATGGTTATCATATTCATAGCAAATTATATTTCATTGGTTAATACTTTATACAGTCTATAAGGTATTTGTTGTGGAAAAACCCTGAGGATAATCTATTTTTTTCCTTCCATTTTTTAGGTCACTTACATTTCCTGCTTGAATGCATGTATATAATTCTTTCCTTTTTCATGAAATTCTTGGCAAGCATTTTTAGTCACCAAACTCAATTATTTTATCATCAGCTTAGGAAAGTTTATTCTATAATGTCTTCAATATTTTTCTCTCTTCCACTGGTCTTCATTTCTTTAAGTCCCAAATACCATTTGTAATTTCAAGTAAGGTTCTGGAGGACCCATTAGCCTCAAGAAATCTAATAAATTTCCTCATCATTAGGAAAAAAGTGTGCATTCCTTTCCTTTTCATTTGTGCTATTTTAAAATTGTCTCCCATGTGACTGAGTTGACTCCTCACAGTTCTGCTGTTTATTTTTAGAGATTTCAAAGAAGATCTTCATGTTGGTATGTCATTTCTCAGTTCTTCAAGATCTTTCTGTATCTCAGCCCGATATTTATCTCAGCCAACTCCCTGCTTGCCTGTTTCCCCCCCACCCCAACATAAGCAACCTAAATCTAAATTCGACAAGATGAAGTGGTCATTGTCAAATGGTTCCTTTTTTTGTCACTCAAATCCATTCATGACTAATGCTTTTCTGCGTTCCTCTATGCAACCCTTCCCTAAGGTTGCAGAATTATGACCTCATCTCTGCTATTCTACTCTCAGCATTGAACTCATCTGCCTCCTTTTCTCTCCAGTTTTAGTGCTTGTAGCCCTGAGCCACCCACTCCATTCTTAACTCAAAGCGGTTGTTACTAAATAATGAATAGATGCAGGGCATAATGTGGAATCATTATCATTAGCCATTCTTAACTACTTACAGTTCCAAAAATACACCAGGAGCCCTTCGTTCTGAGGCTTTGGCACATGATATTTGCCAGCTGGGTTACCCTTCCTTACTCTCTGTGTTCATACACATCGAGTCCTTTTCAATGTATACAGTATCTCTCACAAGAAGCCCTTCCTCTAGTTATAAGGGACATTCCCAGTCCCCCAGGTTAGCTGTCACCCTGAAGTATTCCTGAGTACTCCCTCCTTTACCTAACACAATTTCTCAGTGTATTTTAAGCTATAGAAAGGCAAACAAAAATATGTCTTGTTCACCAGTCTGTTTTCCTTGCAGAGCAGTGCATTCAGAACCATCATGATTCAACATATCTCCTGCATCCATTAATTATTTAACAGGAACCTCTTTGAGTGAGGTAAGACCTTGAGTGAGGTAAGATCTATAAAGCCTGTGTCTGCACAAAGCATACACAGTTAGAGCTTAGTCATTGAAAGATTTTGTTTCAAAAATCCAATGAGTACTGTATGTGATGCCACTTCTAAGAAGAGTTTTGAAACAAATCACATTTTTGAACCCAATTCCGGGATGCAGGAGGGTGAGGCACCACTACTTCCTGAACCGTGGATGTGTATTGCAGGTGCTCTGTATACATTGTTATGACAATCTTTACAAATAATTTGTAAAGTAGATATGAGTGGTCCCATTGTGAAAATAAGGAAATAGAACCATTAGAGAGGTCGCCCTACGCCTGGGAAGGTGCACCGGGATTCTAGATACTCTGAGTTCATTGAGTTTGAAAACCCAGACTTTGCATATCCATGGAAAGACTGAGCTGCACTCTTTAGAGGATGCCTACAAACTCCCCTCAATTTCGAGAACTGGTCTTCTCTCACTTGCTTCTCCAAGCTCCATATCTCTCCAGGTTGCTACTGGGCTGAAAGTTTATCCCCGATTTTAACAATATAGCATGCAATGTGGAAGGTGAGGCTTGTGAAAGGCAGACAAAATCCTGCTTTCCCTCTCTTCCTGCATCACCTTGGATAATATTCCTGCAAGGGCTTAACACTCTTGCATGCAATGCTGACCACTTTGCTTCCAGCAGCAGCAACATCTCTAAGAACTATGCTGTGAACCGTGAGTAGTCCTCTACTCTGCCATGAACTTTCGAGTTAGATTCAAATGGGGTAAATTATAAACTTTCCCGTAAATGACTATCATGTCACAAGCAACTAGAACAGTACACTTTTCTGTATATTCCTTAAATTTTCCACGATAGTTCCATCTTTATAATTACTAAGTAGCATTATGAAAAATGCTTATTGGGAAATTAAAAATGCTTCCTTCTTGAACTTGCTACTCTTTGAGCAATTCCAGAAACAAAGCTTGCTACGTCTTTGGTCACATATATGTGGGGAATATCCCAGCACCTGTAATCAACTTAAGCGGAAACAACATCGCCAATGTAAGACTAACATGGTGAATTTGATACCCAGGGCACTCCATGCCTCATGGAAGAAATCTTGTCTATTTGATATCATCTTAGGATTGATCTCTGTGGTCTCTATTTTCCTCTTTCCTTTTACTTCTCTCTTAGTCAGCTGAGGCTGCTGCAACAGAATCCTGCCTTGAGATTTTGACAGACCGTGTTTTCTTCATTTGCTTGTATGATGGACCAGAATATCAGTTCTGGAATCATTATCCAGTGCAATGCATATGAGGAAAAAATACAATATATAACAATGTCAAAGGAGGAAACAGAGTTGTTATTTTCAGAAGGGTTAGTTTTTGTAATGAAAACCGAAGAGAATCAACCAGAAAGTAAGCGTGGAGATGTGAAATGGGTTAAAGCAATGTGGTTGGTTAGGAAATTAACACACACATTCTACAGCTTCCCTACATCAAAGTATTAATCTGTCAGGGAATGAACTGACAGGAAAACAGATCATAAGCTGTTATTGCATCACCCAATAAGCAAAATGCAAATAAAGTACCTCAAAATTAACTTAACAAGCCATGTACAATATAAATTTAGAGAAAATGTTGAAACATTATTGGCACATATTAAGTAAGAATCAAGTTAGTGGGAAAACATGTTATTTTTTTTTTTTCTTGGCAAGGAAGACTGCATTGTAAAGATGTCAATCTCCCTAAATTAACTTGAAAATTGGAGGCAGTCTCAATATAAATGCCAACAGAATTTCTTTGAGTACTAGAAAAACTGATTCTGAGAGTAATGAGGAAGGCCCAAACCATCCGGATATCCAGATGTATTATAAAGCTACATTTATTGAAGCTACTTGGAGTTGGCACAGGAATATACACGGAGAGTAGTTGACAAGACCAAGAGTTCCTAAGCAGATTGGTACACAGAGAAGACTTCACTCTGTGATAAAAGGAGCATCACAGATCAGTGAGGAAGAGACAGTACATTGAACAGAGTTGTGGGATAAGGGTCTGGTCATTACAGGAAAAATATGTGCATTATGTATATACATATACATAATATATGTAATATATTATATATATATTATATTTGTTACTGTATATAGCAACTGTGCACATATTATATACATATACATACTACATACTAAATAGTAACTAGATGTAGATATGGATGTAGATTTCTATTTTCCTATGACTTATTTCAACTCGTATACAATTAAATTTGAGAGAATAAACTCTAGAACGGAGCATAGTTCATTTTACAAACACAGTGCTGAAACACAGATGGCTTTCAAAGCGAAACAGAAACTCCGGGCAACATAAGGATCGATCGATTTGGCCAAAGTCAAGTTTACAAATTTCTGCATTCAAAAATATACCATAAATAAAATTAAAAGACACATTTTTAAAAAGCATGTATATGTTGGACTCGGTCATACTGGATTTGAGGACCAGAATGCTTCCATTTATTTAGTTATTTAGTATCATCAAAAGCCCTGGGCATGTTATGCTCTGCTAACAATTACCCTAGAAATATTACATTGATCATCAATTGATTGTGTTAATCAGGTTTTCATTTTTTTTAGTCTGTAATTTTTTTATTGGTATTGAATATGCATGAGATACAAAGCTGATTGTCACCCCTCATGCCCATGATGTGGGGGCTAAATTCAAAGAGGCTGTATACCCATTACCACAAATTGCATTTGTACCCCGTATTCCCCACCAGACCTTTGAACATCAAATTTTTCTTCAAATGCAGGCAGAAAGAATGAACTCATGTATCCTAAGGAAGTAAGCAAAGACAAAGCTCCCAGCGTTTACCCTTTATCTGAACAGAAAATAAGCTTGTGGGATACAAGAGGGGAAAATATCAACACTATAAGGAGAGCCGACTCAAATATAAAATGTACCCCAAGCTACAGAGCTCTCTGACTTCCAGAGATGCTTGCTTGTTTCTATTCATTTATTTATCTATTTATTTATTTGTTAACAGTATTATGAAGATATGATTCACACACCATACAATTCACTCATTTAAAGTGCAGAACTCAGTGGTTTTTAGTATAGTCACATTATGCAACCATCACAAGAAGCTATTTTAGAATATTTTCATAACCACCAGAGAGGTTCTGCACACTTTGGCTGTCACCCTGTAACTCACCCCCATGACCCCATCCCATCCCAATCCCAGGCAACCAAAATAGACTTATGAGATCTGTAGATTTGCCTATTCTAGACGTTTCCTATAAAGGGAATCACATGAGATGTGGTCTTTCGTGATGGGCATGTTTCACTGAGCCTCACGTTTTCAAGGTTCACCCATGTTGTAGCATGTTGCAGCAGGTGTCAGTGTGTCTGTCCTTCTGATGGTTTACTAGTCCATGGTATGGAAGTATCACATTTTGTTTATCTTTTCATGAGTTAATGGAACTGGGAGTCCTCCAGCTTAGTTCTCCTTTTTTTGATAATATTTTGGCTATTCTAGGGCTCTTGCAATGCCATGTGGATTTTAGGATCCACTTTTCAGTTTCTGAGATGGGCCATTGGCATTCTGATGGTGACAGTGATGAATCATTAGATCACTATGTCAAGTGTGGCCATCTTATCAATAAAAAGTCTTCCCAACCATGGACACAGGATGTCTTTCTGCGTACTTAGGTTTTCTTTCATTACTCTGAGCAACGTTTTTTTAGTTTTCAGGGCATAAGTTTTGGATTTCTTTCTGTCACCCACTCGTAAGTATTTTATTTTTTTCTGATGCTATTGTAAATTGAATTGGTTTCTTTATCTAATTTCATATTTGGATTGTTCATTGCAAGTGTGCAGAAATTCGATTGACTTTTATATTGATTTTGTTTCCTTAGAATTTTCTCATACAATACCATGACATCTGCAAATAGATATCATTTTACATCTTCTTTTTTGATATGTGTGCCTTTTATTTTACTTATTCTTATTTTTTATTTTTAATTTTTTTGGCCTAACTGCCCTGTCTAGAACTCCAGTGCAATGTTTAATGGAAGTAATGAGAGCGGAAATCCTTATCTTGTTCCTGGTATTGGGGGAAAGCATCCAGCCTTCACCATCACAATGTCAGCTCTTTCTCTTTAGCTGTCCTACAGAGGTTTGTCTAGGTTTTCTGTACATGTAGGAAGCATACCAAAATCCAGTTAATGGTACATGTTCAAAATTTGACACATACGCTTGCTTTCCTTCGTTACAAAATATAGCACTTGTGATGTGCTGTTATTTAATAAATGATCTTAAACCTGCAGTAATACTTAAGTGTAAATTCCCAAATAACATTTGTAGAATTTAATATTTACTGAAATTCAAATTCGGTTCTAAGGCTTCCCCTGAAACACTGAAAAATTTAAGACAGACAAGACCTTTACTCCATGTAGTAAATTGAAGTATGTCCCCCCAAAACTCACTGAAGCTTGAATTGTATCCCCCAACTTTTTTGTATTAGAAACTTAGCCCCCACTGTGACTCTTAAGAGGGTGGGAAATCCTATTATGTTAATTGAAAGGTGGAGCCTTGAAGAGATGATTAGATTGTAGGACCCTGCAGTAGTGAATGGATTAAAAATGGTGGTCAGTGGTGTGGTTCTGAGGTCTTTTAAAAGAGAGTGAGTGAGCAACTGTCTCTTTCTCACTCTCTCTGCTCCACCATTTCACAGTGTGAGACCCTGTATCACTGAAGTCACCACGAGGACATGTTCCCTGGACTTTGGACTTCCAAGCCCCTGAAACTGTAAGCAGTAAATATTTTTCTTTATACACTCAGTTTCAGGCATTTTGTTATAAGCAACAGAAATGGACCAATACACTCCATGATATTAAAATCCAAATTTTAATTAGACTATAGAAATACTAACCAAATGTGTGTTAATCTTAGAATTTATCGAAAATATATTTAGTAAAAGATATCTTTAAATTATGCCAAGTAGCGTAATTACAAGACAGTCTCCTTAAAAAACACAACAACAACAGTAACGCTGTCTTATAACTGCAAAGGGCTTTTCAGTTTAAAAAGGACTTTCGTAATCATTACCTCATTTTAATCTCTTAATTTGGAGAAAGGTAAAATGTGTACTCATTTAAAGAATAAGGAAACTGTCTTTCAGAGACATATATTAGCTTACGTACAGGAGTACAGCAGCTTGGTGGCAAAGCTTGCACTAAACGTTGTCTCATTCCAGTCTCAGAGGCCTGGTTTCTACTCACAGTGAGCTCCGCTTACCGTGATGCTGGCAAAATTGTCAATATCACACCACCTGTAGTTTTCAGCATAGAGGGCAAAAAAATAGGTAAAATCGAATCAATTAAAAAAAAATAAAGCATGGGAATTCAAAAGACCATTCAAGTATCACAGGACGTCAGGACAGGAGATAAAAGCTATATTTAAAAACATGATTATGGGCTCTTGGCACTGATTAATGTTAATTTATTTTTGCTATTCAGGTGCTTAACTCAGTGAGTTGATTGATGTGTGGTGCTAGTTCAGAACTTTCCTGAGTATGTATTTGAAATAAAGACACTTCGTTTTTCGGGATGGGATTCTATCTTCTCAATGGTCTTTGAAATCTCTAACATTCCACAATTGGGTCAATTTTGAAATATTTAAAGAGCTATCCATCATCCTTAGTTTGGCTAGAATTCAATATATTATCCCATGTATTTAATTTTAAGATATCCACATCATAATAAAGAATCCTAAGACATTTATAAAAAAAGAGAAATTTTGGGGGGAGACTTTTTCCTATAAAGATGGGATTTCATGAGTTAACATGAGCTACAAGGTGAAAATGATCCAGTCAATTAAAAAAGGGTTTAAAAGATGAATTGCCATTTATCCATGATGGAAAGATTTTTCAAAGTTAGGTCTACGAAGCATTTTCCATAGTGGTGAGAATGTAAGGACACATGTTTGTTTTACGGGAAGGTAGATAACAACCCTGCAAACATACCAATGATCCTATAAGAATGATGTGTGATAAGCCCCCAAACACATTTGCGAGTGTGTCTCCCATGATAACAGTAGAATGCTCTCCCTTGAACAGGACAAATTCTTCTTTCACGCATGATCGACATGACCAGAGAACTTACGCAGCACTGGAGAATCCTGTAACACAATTTTAAGAAGTGTCCGTAGCAGCTAATGAATTCAGTGTTTCCACTGAAATTGTAGACATGGTGTGTATGAGAAATGTGTCATTACATGTTCCCTGAATATCCAATACATATCTCACTAGTTCACAACAACAGGGCCTGGTTTTATTTTCAAAATACCATCAGAAAAGGTGAGGAGTCACCTCCGGATTGCTCTTTGGCTCTTTGGTCTGCAACCTGAGCTGTTCTGAGAAAATAAATGAAGTTGGCAAATTTTCTCATCCATTGTTCTGCGGGTCTTGCCTGCATTTTATACGCTGGCGTACTTCAGTAGCATAACGGAGTTAGGTTGGGGGAAATTTACAGCTTACAGGATGTATTAGTCACATTAATAATGGTTAACCAGAAAAACAGTGTGTGTGTGTGTGTGTGTGTGTGTGTGTGTGTGTGTGTGTAAACTACACCACCTGTAGTTTTCAGCATAGAGGGCAAAAAAAAAAAAATGGGTAAAATCAAATCAAAGAGAGAGAGATAAAGAGAAAGATTTAAGAAACTGGCTCATTTGATTACAGGGACTAGCAATCTGGAAATGCGTAGGACAGATTGGAGGTTCAGGTAAGTGTTGATGTTGCAGTCTTGAGGTGGAAAGCTGGACACTCAACTCAGGCAGGATTTCTATGTTGCAGGCTGGAGGCAGAATCCTCCTTCTTTGAGAAACCTATCTTTGCTTTTCAGGCCTTTACGTGATTGCATAAGGCCCACTTTTATGGGCTGAATATTGTGTTCCCCCAAAATTCATATGCTGAAAGCCTAACCTCCAAGGTGATGACATTGGGGGGGGCTTTGGAAGGTGATGGGGTCATGAGGGTGGAGCCTTCATAAATGGAATACGTGCCCTTACAAAAGAGACCTCAGAAATTTTCTTGGCCATTTCCACCATGTGAGGACACAGTGAGAAAGCGCCATCTATCAACCAGGAAGCAGGTCTTCACCAGACACAGAATCTGCCACACCTTGATCTTGAACTTCCAGCCTCTTGAACTATGGGCAATAAATGTTTTTGTTTGTTTGTTTCTTTCTTTCTTTAAGCCACCCAGGTTGTGCTATTTTTGCAATAGCAGCTCGAGTGAACCAAGACACCCATTCATATCATGGAGGGCAATTGGCTTTCCTCAAAGTCTGCTGATTATAAATGGTAATCACATCCACAAAATATCTTCATGGCAACATCTCCACTGGTGTTTGACCAATCCACTGGGTACCATATCCTAGCCACGTCAACACATGAGATTAAACAGCCCAGATGAGAAAGCAGTCTACACTGCATCCAGAAGCTTGAACAGGAAAAGGGTTAGTAGCAAAGGGTGGGAAAGAAAAGTCCATGCACAGAGAACGGCACACGCGCAAGCTGGGAAGAGCAAAAGATGAGGAAACCTTCATTCAAGGGATCCTATAGGGACAGGAGTGTATCCTTTGATGGGGGAGCTGTGGGACAAAGCTACGGCAGGGGCAGAGGGTAATGCTAAGGGACCAGATGTCAACAGCCTTGCTGGGATGGCTAGGAAATGTGGTCTGTACTAAAAGTGTGAACGCTTTCCCACTACACAGGGAAACAGAAGATACTGGTGGCATCCTTGGGTAGTAAGTACACTGGAGGACTGCTGATGAGTGATTAATTGTCACCACTTTCTGGAAGGAAGTATGGCGATACTATAGAGCAAAGGCTTTAAACAAATGACCTAGCAATTTCATTCTCAGAAACATATCTTAAGCAGACATTCCTTAATGTGTGCAAAGACTTAATTGCATGCTCTTCCAAGTTGGAAAGAAGGAAAAAACACCTGAAATGAAGAATTGGGATAAAATGTAAAGGAGTTGAGCATCAATGCAGCTATTTAATAATGGTTTTTCAGGTTAGTTAATGTCAGGAGACTATAGGTGCCATATATGAATTAACAATACAAGTTGAAACAATCTTCTGAATATAAATATATTCCTGGATATGTAGATGTAGGTAAAGATACAGAAATAAATTAAAATGTAACTAAAATGATATTTGCTCGGTAAGTAACAGTGGTGCAGTTACAGGTAATTTAAGTTTCCTTCCTTGTACATGTCTGTATGTATCAAATGTACCATTAAACAAAGAATTGTCACTTCATGGTGGACAGAACTGATGAATACTACCTAGGCCAAGTGCTCAAAGTCAACACCAACAGCAACAGTTCCTGTTGTTAGAACGTACCCTTGCCAGCACACGATGAAAATTCCACTTTAAATCTGTCTTTCTTCCAGCAACACACAACCCTTGTCTAAGCATGAGAAAACCATCAGACAAATCCCAGTTGAAAGACATTCTGCAAAATACCTGAGTGGTCTTCCTTAAAACTGTCAAGATTGTCAAAACCAAGGAAAGTCTGAGAAACTGTCACAGCCAAGGAGACAAGATGATAAAATATAATATACGATCCTGTCTAGGATCCTGGGACAGACTAGGGATGTTAGGTAAAAAACTAAGAATAAGGTATGGACTTTAATTGTGACAAAATGTAACACACATTCATGTATGAAGATGAACTTTATGAGGAAGGAACGTCACCAGAAAGACTGTTTTCTAGACTTAAGGAGCTTCTGAGTTTTGATCCCTTCATCCCTGTATTAATTTGTTTCTGTTGCTTATAATCGAATACCTGAGCTGGATGACTTATAAAGGAATAAAATTTATTTCTTACAGTTTGGAGGCTGGGAAGTCCAAGGTCCAGGGAACACATCTGGTGAGGGATTTTTCTTCTGCAGCAACTCAGGGTGTCACATGGTGAGAATGGGCTGAGAAAGAGAGAACTAACCTGCTCCCATGCTGTCCTTATAAATCCATCAGAACCACACCTATTATTCCATGAGTGGATCAATCCAGTCACAAGGGCACAATCCTCACAATCTAATCACCTCTTAAAGGACCCACCTTTCAAATACCGTAATTGGATTTTCCACCCTCTTAACGCTGTTACAATGAGGGTCAAGTTTCCAGCACATGAACTACTGGGGGATACATTTGACCCATAGCATTCCTCGCCTTCCCACTATTTCCCCACTGCCCAGAATGATGCATGGGGGGATGGTCTCATTTGAAATTAAGATCCTCCCAGAGGTCAAAAATAGGTGTGTTGTGAGAATATCCAGTCTGGAGTGTGTCCGGTGTTGGCTTCCACCTCCATCAAGGAACAGTTTCTCTCTAGTAACCTTTCTTCGTTTCTATGCCACCACCCACCTGGCACACTTACTAGCAGCTAGCGGGAGCAGGTGGGAGACTCCTCTTGTATCTTAACTATACTTTCCTGTAATATATAACAGCACAGGTGAGCCAGCTGCTGTCTTTAACCTTTCTCTGGGCTGGGGCAGGTCTGACACTCCATCGTGTCTCTTCTCTGAGGACTGAGGCAAGTCCCAGCCCACGATGATGTCACAGTGCCATGGCTCCACGTTTCTGTGACATCGGGGGTTTCCAGGCAATAGACTGTGATTCTTGGAATTATGAGCATGGACACCTTGACGCATTTTCAGTTTTTGACTGTGAATATTTTCACAGTGTCTCACACACATGGCTGAGATGCTTTCCCCCCAAAATTGTGCTAGTTTCTACTCCAATTAGCCACAGAAGTAAGGGCACTTTTTTCTTAAACTACGTGTGTGTTTGTTTTTACTACCTTTTAGTGTATCTCAATCATTTCCTTTTTGGTTGGACAGTCTTTGGACTGCCTCTTCCCTGAGAAGGTTTTTTTGTTTGTTTGTTTGTTTTGTTTCTTTAATACTGGGGGCTAGGGGACGTGGCCCAACATAGTAGCTGTGTGTATCCCACAGCACAGTGGAGGGATCCAGGAAAAGATGAGAGAAAAAAGTCAGGGGAGAAGGCAAATAGTTGTCAGGTAATGGGAAAAGTATTGGAGTGTGTTTAAGGATCACAGACTACTTTGAGTATCTTCAAGACAGTCACTAGGGGCTCAGTGTTTTCTCTCTACACTGTGGGGACTCAACTAGATGCCTCAAACATTGCTTCTTGTTCTAATATTTTTTGGCTCCAACCCTGCCACATCACAGTGATGACAAAGGTTGGTTCTGCTGGGACCAGAGGAGGAGTTAGACCATCACCAGGTCAGACAGGCTGTGTAATAGGATTCAAATGATCTACACATTATTTGTGGGGTAGAAGCATGTTTATTTATTTTATTTTACTTTAATTTTATTTTGTCAATATACATTGTGGCTGATTATTGCTCCCCATCACCAAAACCTCCCTCCCTCCTTCTTCCCCCCCTACCCCCAAAAAATGTCCTTTCTGTTTGCTTGTCGTATCAACTTCAAGTAATTGTGGTTGTTATATCTTCTCCCCCGCGTCCTGGTTTTGAGTGTGTGTGTGTGTGTGTGTGTGTGTGTGTGTGTGTGTGTATGTGTGTGAATTTATATATTAATTTTTAGCTCCCACCAATAAGTGAGAACATGTGGTATTTCTCTTTCTGTGCCTGACTTGTTTCACTTAATATAATTCCCTCGAGGTCCATCCATGTTGTTGCAAATGGCAGTATTTCACTCGTTTTTATAGCTGGGTAGTATTCCATTGTGTAGATGTACCACATTTTCCGTATCCACTCATCTGATGATGGACATTTGGGCGGGTTCCAACTCTTGGCTATTGTAAAGAGTGCTGCGATGAACATTGGGGAACAGGTATACCTTCGACTTGATGATTTCCATTCCTCTGGGTATATGCCCAACAGTGGGATAGCTGGGTCGTATGGTAGATCTATCTGCAATTGTTTGAGGAACCTCCATACCATTTTCCATAGAAGCTGCACCATTTTGCAGTCCCACCAACAATGTATGAGAGTTCCTTTTTCTCCACAACCTCACCAGCATTTATCGTTCATAGTCTTTTGGATTTTAGCCATCCTAACTGGGGTTAGATGGTATCTCAGTGTGGTTTTAATTTGCATTTCCCGGATGCTGAGTGATGTTGAGCATTTTTTCATATGTCTGTTGGCCATTTGGATATCTTCCTTAGAGAAATGCCTACTTAGCTCTTTTGCCCATTTTTTAATTGGGTTGCTTGTTTTCTTCTTGTAAAGTTGTTTGAGTTCCTTATATATTCTGGATATTAATCCTTTGTCAGATGTATATTTTGCAAATATTTTCTCCCACTCTGTTGGTTGTCTTTTAACTCTGTGAATTGTTTCTTTTGCTGTGCAGAAGCTTTTTAGTTTGATATAATCCCATTTGTTTATTTTTCCTTTGGTTGCCCATGCTTTTGGGGTCGTATTCATGAAGTCTGTGCCCAGTCCTATTTCCTGAAGTGTTTCTCCTATGTTTTCTTTAAGAAGTTTTATTGTTTCAGGGTGTATATTTAAATCCTTAATCCATTTTGAGTTGATTTTAGTATATGGTGAGAGGTATGGATCTAGTTTCATTCTCCTGCATATGGATATCCTGTTATCCCACCACCATTTGCTGAAGAGGCAGTCCCTTCCCCAGTGAATAGGCTTGGTGCCTTTGTCAAAGATCAGATGGCAGTAAGTGTGTGGGTTGATTTCTGGATTCTCTATTCTATTCCATTGGTCAGTGTGTCTGTTTTTATGCCAGTACCATACTGTTTTGATTATTATAGCTTTGTAGTATAGCTTAAAGTCAGGTAGTGTTATGCCTCCAGCTTTATTTTTTTTGCTGAGCATTGCTTTGGCTATGCGTGGTCTTTTATTGTTCCATGTAAATGACTGGATAGTTTTTTCCATTTCTGAGAAAAATGTCTTTGGAATTTTGATGGGGATTGCATTGAATTTGTATATCACTTTGGGTAGTATGGACATTTTCACTATGTTGATTCTTCCAATCCAAGAGCATGGGATATCTTTCCATCTTCTTGTATCCTCTCTAATTTCTCTCAGCACTGGTTTGTAGTTCTCATGATAGAGATTTTTCACCTCCTTGGTTAACTCAATTCCTAAGTATTTTATTTTTTTGGTGGCTATTGTAAATGGGCAGGATTTCTTGATTTCTCGTTCTGCATGTTCACTATTGGAGAAAAGAAATGCTACTGATTTTTGTGTGTTGATTTTGTATCCTGCTACTGTGCTGAAATCATTTATCAATTCCTACAGTTTTTTTGTAGAGGTTTTAGGCTGTTCGATATATAGGATCATGTCATCTGCAAACAGGGACAGTTTGACTTCATCTTTTCCAATCTGGATGCCCTTTATTTCCTTCTCTTCTCTGATTGCTCTGGCTAGTACTTCCAACACTATGTTGAATAGGATTGGTGAGAGTGGGCATCCTTGTCTAGTTCCTGTTCTTAAAGGAAAAGCTTTCTGCTTTTCCCCATTCAGGATGATATTGGCAGTGGGTTTGTCATAGATGGCTTTAATTATGTTGAGATACTTTCCCTCTATACCTAACTTATAGAGGGTCTTTGTCATGAATGAGTGCTGAACTTTATCAAATGCTTTTTCAGCATCTATAGAGATGATCATATGGTCCTTGTGTTTGAGTTTATTAATATGGTGTATCACATTTATTGATTTGCGTATGTTGAACCAACCTTGCATCCCTGGGATGAATCCCACTTGATCGTGATGAATAATTTTTCGTATGTGTTGCTGTATTCTGTTTGCTAGTATTTTAGTGAGGATTTTTGCATCTATATTCATCAAGGATATCGGCCTGTAGTTTTCTTTTTTGGTTATACCTTTACCTTGTTTTGGTATCAGGATGATGTTTGCTTCATAGAATGAGTTTGGGAGATTTGCGTCTGTTTCAATCTTTTGGAATAGTTTGTAATGAATCGGTGTCAATTCCTCTTTGAATGTTTGGTAAAATTCTGCTGTGAATCCATCTGGTCCTGGGCTTTTCTTTCTTGGGAGCCTTCTGATAACAGCTTCAATCTCCTTTATTGTTATTGGTCTGTTCAAATTTTCTACGTCTTCACGGTTCAGTTTTGGGAGCTTGTGTGTGTCCAGAAATTTATCCATTTCCTCCAGATTTTCAAATTTGTTGGCGTATAGTTGTTTATAGTAGTCTCGAATGATTCCTTGTATTTCAGATGAATCAGTTGTAATATCGCCTTTTCATTTCTAATTTTTGTTATTTGAGTCTTCTCTCTTCTTTTTTTTGTTAGCCATGCTAATGGTTTGTCAATTTTATTTATCTTTTCAAAAAACCAACTTTTTGATTCGTTGATCTTTTGAATTGTTTTTTGGTTTTCAATTTCATTCAGTTCTGCTCTGATCTTAATGATTTCTTTCCGTCTGCTAACTTTAGGTTTGGATTGTTCTTGTTTTTCTAGTTCTTTAAGGTGCAGTGTTAGGTTGTTCACTTGCCATCTTTCCATTCTTCTGAAGTGAGCGTTTAATGCATTAAATTTCCCCCTCAATACTGCTTTTGCAGTATCCCGCAGGTTTTGGTATGATGTATCATTGTTTTCATTAGTTTCAATAAATTTTTTGATTTCCTGCTTGATTTCTTCTTGGACCCATATGTCATTGAGTAGAATGCTGTTTAATTTCCATGTGTTTGTATAGTTTCCAGAGTTTCATTTCTTATTAATTTCTAGTTTTAACCCATTGTGGTCTGAGAAGATACATGGGATAATTCCAATTTTTTTGAATTTATTGAGACTTGATTTGTGACCTAATATGTGATCTATCCTGGAGAATGGTCCATGTGCTGATGAGAAGAATGAATATTCTGAGGTGTTGGGTGGAATGTTCTGTAGATATCTGCCAATTCCAATTGGTCTAGAGTCTTGTTTAGATCTTGTGTTTCTCTACTGATTCTTTGCCTAGATGATCTGCCTAATATTGACAGTGGGGTGTTCAGGTCCCCTGCTATTATGGTATTAGTGTCTATTTCCTTCTTTAGGTCTAATAGAGTTTGTTTTATAAATCTGGCTGCTCCAACATTGGGTGCGTACATATTTATGATTGTTATGTCTTCTTGATGGATCAGTCCTTTTATCATTAAGTAGTGTCCCTCATTGTCTCTTTTTATGGTTTTTAGCTTAAAGTCTATTTTGTCAGATATAAGAATAGCTACTCCAGCTCGTTTTTCTTTTCTGTTTGCATGGTAAATCTTTTTCCATCCTTTCACTCTTAGTCTGTGTGAATCTTTATGGGTGAGGTGGGTCTCTTGTAGGCAGCATATAGTTGGGTCCTGCTTTTTGATCCAGTCAGCCAGTCTGTGTCTTTTGATTGGGGAATTAAAGCCTTTTAAATTAAGAGTTGTTATCGAAAGGTGTTGATTTATTCCTAGCATTTTATTGGTTGTTTGGTTGTCTTAGGTGTCTTTTGTTCCTTGCTTTCTGATTTACTGTTTGGTTTCTGTGTTTGTTGGTTCCTTAGGTTGTAGATAGCGTTTTTGTTTGCTTGTTTTCTTTTCATGAATGCCATTTTTATTATACTAGTGGGTATTGATTTTCCCTGGGTTTTTATGGCAGTGGTAGTTATTTTTCAGGAACCAAACCCAGTACTCCCTTGAGGATTTCTTGTAAGGGTGGTCGTGTGGTAGTGAACTCCCGCAGTTTTTGTTTCTCTGAGAAATATACTATTTGCCCCTCATTTCAGAAGGATAGCCTTGCAGGGTAGAGTATTCTTGGCTGGCAATCTTTGTCTTTTAGTATTTTGAAAATATCATCCCATTCCTTTCTAGCTTTTAGGGTTTGTGATGAAAAGTCTGATGTTAGCCTGATTGGGGCTCCCTTATAGGTGATTTGACGCTTCTCTCTTGCAGCTTTTAAGATTCTCTCTTTGTCTCTGAGTTTTGCCAATTTGACTATGACATGTCTTGGAGAAGGCCTTTTTGGGTTGAATACGTTTGGAGATCGTTGAGCTTCCTGGATCTGAAGATCTGTGACTTTTCCTATACCTGGGAAGTTTTCTGCCACTATTTTGTTGAATATGTTTTCAATGGAATCTCCATTTTCCTCCCCTTCTGGAATACCCATGACTCAGATATTTGAGTGCTTAAGGTTGTCTGATATCTCTCTCAGATTTTCTTCCATGTCCTTGATTCTTTTTTCTTTCTTTTTGTCTGCTTGTGTTATTTCAAACAGCCCATCTTCAAGTTCAGAGGTTCTCTCTTCAACTTCGAGAAACCTGCTGGTTAAACTCTCCGTTGTGTTTTTTATTTCACTGAATAACTTCTTCAGTTCAGCAAGTTCTGCTACATTTTTTTCCAGGACATTGATTTCTTTGTAAATTTCCTCTTTCAGATCCTGTATACTTTTCCTCATTTCATCATGATGTCTAGCTGTGTTTTCTTGTATCTCATTCAGTTTCCTTAGAATTATCACTCGAAATTCCTAGTCAGTCATTTCAAGGGCTTCTTGTTCTATAGGATCTAGAGTTTGAGATTTATTAACTTTTCGTGGTGTAGTTTGTTGATTTTTTGTATTTCTGGTATCTTTTTTTTGATGTTTATTCATTGTGGCAGGAGTTTCACAGTCCACCGTTTTGAGACTAATGACTAACTAGGATGTTGCTGTGGTTGCCAATTTCGTATGGCTTCCTCCGTGGCTGCTCAGTTGGCCTCTAGTGCCTTGTGTGTGTGGTTGCCTCGGGTCTTGGGCTTCTCCGGGGAGCCACCTTTCTGGTCAGCTTGGACTCTGCTGGGCTGGTGGATCACGTACCACAGGGTGTGTGATCGCTGTTGAGCTTTCATTTCCTGTGCAGGACTTCTCCTTGTTCCGTGTGCTCTGGCCCAGGCTGTTGGATCGTGCAGTGGTGACCCCACAGGGTGTGTGGTTTCTGTCGAGTCTCCGCCTCCCTGGCTGCACGTCTCCCCACTCTGTGTGCACTGTGCTGGGCTGGGGCGTGTCTTCTGCAACCCTCGTCTATCAGCTGGGCCTTCAAGACCCTGCTTGGCACCGCCTCGCCTAGGAAGTCTACCAGGTTTCTGCTAGACACAGACGACTGGTCACTCTGGGTGGCTTTGGAGCACTGTGTACATCTTTCTCGGGACTTGTTCACCTTTGTATCCCCCCAGTATAAACCGAGTCTAGCGCCTGCCTGCAGACAGCTCTCCGGCAGTTTCAAGCGGACCTGGGAACTCTCCTACCCCACTATTCCCAACCAGAAATTGGTTAGCCTTTTTTCCGAACTGGTGGTCGCAGAGATGGTATCTGCCTCCCAGTAACAGGAAGTTTACCGGGAGCCGGAGTCCAGGGTGTGGTGGAGTGACAGTCGGCCCGCCCGTACTTCCTTGCCCTCCCGACACTGGCCGGGGACGCCCCACGCCACCAACCCGCCAGAGAACCGAGGAGGGAGTGGGAGGGGAGGCCGGCCTGCAGGCTCCGGAAAACCCCGCGCCGGGCCAAGCAAGTGGGAAGGCTCAGTGGTGGCCGAGCCGGGCGGAGCTGCCAGCACCTGGGAAAATGGAGGCAGCCCCGGGTCGATGAGTGGCCTGGTGATGCAGGCAGGAGCCGGGTGGGCATCAGCCCCCCAAACAGGGCTGGTCCAGGAGTCACTCGCAGTGCTGTGCCAGGTCAGGCGCTCACTCTCTGCCTCTGGTTTGCCACCTTCCCCGTTCTCGACCGCTGCCGCCTCGGGCTGTTCAGTCGCAGCGCGGCTCCGGCGCTCCCAGGAATCTTCTTTAATGCTGGCCAGAACCCTCGAATCCTGAATAGGGCAGCTGGCTGCCTTCAGCGCGGCCCCGGCCTCCGGGATCCTGTCTGCATCCATAGCAGCCCTGGAGCCGTGTTCCCTGTTTTGAGACTCGCTCTTGCAGCTAAGAAACAGTTCTTTTCCTGCTCCACACTTCAAAGCTGTTGCCTGTTAATGAGGCAGCCTCTCCTGCCCAGGGCAAAGTGGCGGTCACCCCCACGACCGGCCACCAGCAACGGTCCTCCCTTAAGAGATGGCAAGAGGAAGGTCCACTAGTTTCCCGGCTGCCTGAGGCCCAGTGGCCACCTTTTCCACCTCAGCTACTCCGCGCCAACCGCCACAGCCACTGCCATCTTGAAACCTCCGAATCAGTTATTTTTTTAAACAAGCCATCAGGTGATTCTTATGATAAGGCAACTTTAAATAGCCTGGAAGTGATGTCAGGCAATGGGAACTAATTCTAGACCAGTTCTGAGCTAAATGTGGATGTCCTGATCACTCAGGGTCCCCCCTCCCCTTGCAGAACTCTGCATCCTTGAACCTCCACAAGCGTCTGACTAGAAGCATGTTTAGTTCAGAGATGACTGGATCAGGAATTATGACAGTGAAGGAAGAAAGTCATGACATGTGTTGGGTTTAGTTAGGTGTAATTGAGACTGATTTATTCACTAAATAAAAATGGTACTGAACATCCTTTACGGGGAAGCTCCTGAGGTCACATTGAAAGAGGGGAGGGTATGAGAGAGGAGGGAGAGACTGGAGCATGATATGGACAAACAGTTTAGGAGAAATGAGAAGGTGGTGGTTGAGTCTGGAAGAAAGTAGAAAGATATTAGCTCTGAATGGGAAGGCAAGGGAAGAGTCCACCCATCAGAGAAGAGTTGAGCTGAATCTTCAATGAACAGGGTCCTTTCATGCAGAAAGGTGAGGGAGAGGTTTTGTGGTCCATTCCAGGAATCTGTCCATAAGCTCTAGATTCACGTGAGGTCTGTAGGGCTTGAATGTCAAGCAGTGGGTTAGGTGAGATCAAACAGGAGAGTGTATAAGAAGATACTTCAGAAAGTTCACAGAGAAACAGAATGGAAAGATAACACAAATCTTTCCACGAACTTTTAAAAATATTATTGTATACCATACTAAATAATTTAAATGGTGTTTTGTAGGGAATGGAGGATCTACGTGTATCACACAGGCTCATTAGAATTTTACTGAGATGACTGGAAGACATGTGAAGGTTAAAAAGAAGGGAGTGAGTCTGGAAAGAAGCTGGATATTAAATTTGCATCAGTAGAGAAAAAGTCAGCAGTGTGAACAGTTCACATTTAATATACATCGTGCTGAGCATGTTGTGCTCAGAGGAAAATAACATATCCTTAAACTCATTTGTTGTTAAAAATAATAAAGATAAGCAATTTAGTATTCACTTAAGAGCTGTAAAGAGAGATCCATAGAAATGGGAAAGAAATTATTGATATAAAGAATAATAGAATTTAATGAATTAGAAAAGAAGAAAATGTTATTTTTAGAAAAGTATGTCTAGGCATAATAATTTTCTAGGAAACAATAAAATATAATATCAGATATATAACTACGAAGGACATTCTAAAACCTTAGAAGTACCAAAACTGAGAAAAGAGACTTATGTGAGATATAAACAAATGTAGACAGAAAATTAAGATATTAAATGCATCTATGGAATGATAGGCATATAGACATATTTCCATAAAATTTGAAAATGAAATTGAACTGAACAATTATTTTTGCATGAATATAAATGATCAAATTGACTCAAAAAGAGGTGAAAGTCTTGAGACTAATGGCTACAAAAGACACTGAGAAAGTTGTCAAAGAATTATGTCATAAAATGTACTGAGTTGTTTTCTGTTTTGAAGCAGAATAGGATTCCTGTGTACTTACAATTTTCCAAGAATAGAGAAAGAAAAGAAGACATTAAAAGATATTGCCAACCATAATTTATTTCAGGAATGCCAGGGAAGTTCAATATTATAAAATTCATACAAATAATTCATTGTATTTATGGCACAAGGTAGAAAGCCTAGACGGTTTTCTTGATAAATTACGTAGCATAAGTGAATCCACCCTAACAATAATTCTTAATAAAACAGCAAAAGAAGGAAACATCCTAACATGATAAGAAGATACTTACTTCAAAGTATGGCCATGTTGAAGGTGAAACACTAGACATTTTCCCTTAAAGTTAATGTTAGGAATTCCCTGTCGATTACTGTTTGCAATTTTTCTTTAGGAAAATATAATGGGACACATTTTCGTATTTAAAAAGAGCACATAAAATTTAAAGATCATCTGGTAGTTGGCTGAGGAAACCCAAAAGTTTCAACTTAAAATAAATAAATAATATGTGGAATTCTGGCCTCATTTTGGAAGCTAGAAATAATACAGTTAGAAAATCAGTACTTTTTAATGCTTCAACCATAACCAGTTAGGAAACATAATAGTCAAATGTTTGCACAATATCTATGAACATAAAGATAGAGAGGAAAAATATTGAAGAAAAATGGGCTTCCTAAACTCAGTAGGAGGATATTGCAAAAAACAGACCTAATTTACTCACCCAGTTAGAGTGACTGTTGTCGAAAACACAAAAAATAGAAAATTCTGGAGAAGATGTGGAGGAAAAGGAACTCATACACTATTGTTGGGAATGTAAGTTAGTACGGCCATTACGGAAAACATTATAGAGGTTTCTCAAAAAAACCTAAAAAAAAAAACAAAAAATAGAAGTAGCGTATGATCCACAAACCTCATTACTGGGCATTTATCCAAGGGAAAGGAAATCGGTATACCAAAGAGATATCTGCACCCCATGTTTATTATAACACTACTTACAATAGCCAAGATATGGAATCAACTAAGTGCCCATCAGCAGATGAATGGATAAAGAAAATGTGATATATACACACAATGGAATACTACTCAGCCATAAAAAGAAAGAAATCCTGTCATTTGCGGCAACATGGATAAGCTTGGAAGTCACTATGTTAAGTGAAACAAGCTAGGCACAGAAAGAAAAACGCCTCATGTTCTCACATATCCCTGCAGGGAAGCTAAGAAAGTTGAGCTCATACAAGAAGAAAGTATAATTGTGGTTACTAGAGCCTGGGAAGGGTACAGGGAGAAGTCAGCTAGAAAGAAAGAATACATTCTAGTGTTTTATAGTAGTACAAGGTGGCTATAATTAACAATAATTTATGGTATGTCTTCAAATGGCTTGAAGAGAGTTTGAATGTTCTCAACACAAAGAAATGATAAATGTTTGCCGTGATGGATATGCTAATTTTTCTGATTTGACCATCCCATATAGTACACACATATTGAAATATCACACTGTACCCTATAATATATATGCACAATTACTATGTGTCAGTTAGAAAAAGGATAAACACAGCAACCAATTAGTTAAAACCTGAAAATTAAAGAAATGAATCCTATTATAACTCAAAATACAATAGGATATAAAATTTTATGTAAATATACTGTGTGAGGTAAAATTATTCTACTCAATTTTAAAATCTCAATTGCAATAAAATCAGATTCAAGTCAGAATATTAGTAAAAACTTGCTTAAGAAATAAAGTCAGAAACTTTTTAAAAAATAGACCTGACTTGATAAAAAGACCTTAATAAATAGACATAGCTCATGCAGATCTAGAAAGATACAATATCATAAAAACATAAATTCCTCTCCAAGCAACTTTAAGCAAATCTTTTCAAAATATCAAACTTTTAATGTGAAACATTTTAAAATTAATTTGGAGGAATAATTTTGTAGGTTATTCAAGGAAGTTTTGAAAAATAGAGCCATGGGACATTTTTCTTTTCAGAAGATAAAATATTTTGTAAAATTAGAATAATCAATAGGTAGAAAACTGCTTGACAGTAAAGCAAGAGGGACATTTATTTGCTATATATAGTTGCATAGATATATAATAGAATACTGTGGTGCTATTCCAATAATTACGTAGTTCCAAACTGACAAGGAGGAAATTCAGAATATTTTATGTAAAGAAAACAGGTAAAAACTCAGTATATACAGTGTGATCCAATTTTGATTAAAAACTACACATATACACAAGAGCATGTTTATATGGGATAAATGAAAGGCTGGAAGGTTCTATATGAAAATTTTAGCAATTTTTATAACAGAGCCATGTCAAATAACAAATTTTAATTGCTTTCTGTTTATCTCCCTTTCTTGTATTTTCTTTCATAACCATGACAACAATTTAAATATCCTTAAAAATAAAGCTGAGGAGAATTTTATGCAGTCTCTTCTCAACAGCATCTGATCTGGAAAGAAGTCACGCAAGGTAAGAAATGAGCAATGATCTCTCATTTTGCCAATTAGTTCTTTAATGGGCTTATCCAGTGCCATTTATAAGGCAGGAGTCCAGGCAAAATGCATTGATTAGATAAGCAGGACAAACAAATCCGTTTATTGATCCTCAAAAGCCTTCCATTTTCTACTAGAATCTGTTGGGAAAGATACGATCTTGAATCCATGGGATTATGCTGCTCTTGAAGAGAAATGTTCTTCCTGAAGACGGGAGAGTCATATTTTAGTTTCATGTGTTTGGCAGGTAAATGGCCACCCCAAAGACAATCACATTCTAATGCCTGGAAAGTGAGAATACCTGACCTTACCTGGCAAAAGGGACTTTGCAAGTGGGATTAAGTTAAGTCTCTTGAAATGGGGAGATGATTTTGAATTATCCAAGTGGACTCTGTGTAATCACAAATATGCTTAGGAATTAAAGAGTGATTCAACCCAAGGAGGAATCAGCCTGCCATTTCTGGCTATGAAGATGAGGCAAGGACACCCTGAGTCAAGGAATGTGGGTGACCTCTAGAAGCTGGAAAAGGCAAGAGAATAAATTGTCCCCTGGAGCCTCCAGAATGAAAGCCATCCTGCCAACACCTCCACTGTAGGCCAGAAAGACCAGTGTCACAATCCTGATCTCCAGACTTTAAGATAATAAATTTGTGCTGTTTGAAACCAGGAGCAATTAAAAAGTAATAAAGTTTAATAAAGGGCTGTTTCTGTCTCCTTAGGAGAAACTCCCATTTCTGTAAAGAAGTAAAAGTCTAGGAAATCAGTCTTGATGACGATTCGTTGTTGACACTTATCCAGATACATGGAATTGGGCATGGCTTGGCCGGTACACTCTTCAGGACAATTTCCTGGTTACAAGCCCTGATCAAAATTCCCTGGAGTCAGCAGGTACAAGAATTTATTGTCCTTGATGGTGCCTCGTGTCACACCAGATTTCTTAATTGAAAATACAATATTTTAATACCCAAAAACAGTATGTTAGAAGTGACTGCATGGAGCACTCTTAATAAATGCAATAAAATCTTGAGTTTTTTTTCTTAGTGGTTACAAATCCTCTTAAAATGTTTCTACATGTTCTTTGATAAATAATCTTAACTACAAATTTATGTATTTATAAAGCAAGGGAAGTTTCTCTTTAAACCAAAGTAACTTCCTTTTTTTTCTTTTCCTGCCATGCACACACATCTGTGTCTATAATTTGCACTGTACAAGAGCAAAAAGAGGAAAATTGAGACTGTCTAATTGGTAATTAATTTCTGCACAGAAAAAAGGTGCAGGGCACTAAACCAGCTGAAGACTCCATGATATAGAACAGTAGCTCCGAGGTTTTGGTCCCCAAACCAGAAAGATGAAGATAGTCTGGGAATTTGTTGAAAAAGCAAATTTTCAGATTCCTCCCCAGACTTTTTGATAGAAGCCATAAAATGAACCAAAGGAATGTTGGCTCTAATGCAGGACAATATGCTTGTTTGAAAGAAGACGTCCAAACAGTACATCCATGCTTCTGCGGGGCCATGCGGGGTCCCTGATCATTTGATACCAAGTCTTTGATCCACTCATGCCCCAGATACGACTGCCATACCAGAATTGTCCTTTATGAAAAAAAAACATTTTATTTGTGTATTTATTATTGGTTGCCTACACAATCTGATCATTATGAAAGAAAAAGGAGAATAAATAAACAAATAAATAAACATCCTCAACTAGATTATATTTCAGTCTTAAATATTGTCCACACTTCTTTTTTTTTTTTTTTTTTTTTTTTTGGTGGCTGGCCTGTATGGGGATCTAAACCCTTGTCCTTGGTGTTACAAGGCCGTGCTCTAACTAATTGAGTTAATCAGCCAGGCCTCTCCCATTTCTGTCTCTTATGTCTAGTGCAAGCTGCTTGCAAAATATTATAGAGGATATGAACTCACATCAACATTATTCTATTTTTAAAAGAAAAAAATTGTGGAGAACATCCATTTTTGCAAAGGAATTTTTGAAATCACTGGTGTTCTATTTTTAAATTAAAATAGACTATGGAAACAGTCTTAACTTGATACGTTTTTATTCTCAGTCTGTTATCTTATTTCCAAACGTGAGTATTGTTTTTTAATTTGTTTCGTTTCAGGTCTTTTAGTTTTCTCCCCTCTCCTTTTCCGTGGCAAATCTGGTACCTTCATTGATTTGTTTATTTTTTTATGCTTCAGTTCCTAATTTGTTCAGTGTCAAAATAACCTTAGCACATTATTCAAAACCAATGTCTGTTTAGTTGTGAATTACTGGGATAATTACTGAATTTTCATTTCACTTTGGGATTTCAGGCTGCAACTAAAGAGTATTTCAAAATCAAACGTGTTTTGTGACAATTCCTTTACTATCCTTATCTTGAATATTCTGCATGTAATATAGGTAGATCCTCCTATCAACATCATATCTGTTCACTTGCCTTAACAAGGAATTGACATGATTGTTGTGTCTTCTTCCCCCCCACCCCCATTTACCCATTTGTGTATTTACTTATTTATTTTTATTAGCTCCCACAAATAAGTGAAAACATGCAGTATTTCTCTTTCTGTGCCTGGCTTATTTCGCTTAATATAGTTTTCTCTAAGTCCATCCATGTTGCTGCAAATGGTAGTATTTCATTTTTTTAGAGCAGAGTAGTATTCCATTGTGTAGATCTGCCACATTTTCCGTATCCACTCCTCTGGTGATGGATATTTGGGCTGATTCCAACTCTTAGCTATTATAAATAGTGCTGCGATGAACATTGGGGAACAGGTATACCTTCGACTTGATGATTTCCATTCCTCTGGGTATATTCCCAACAGTGGGATAGCTGGGTCATATGGTAGATCTATCTGCAATTGTTTGAGGAACCTCCATACCATTTTCCATAGAGGCTGCACCATTTTGAAGTCCCACCAACAATGTATGAGAGTTCCTTTTTCTCCACAACCTCACCAGCATTTATCGTTCAGAGTCTTTTGGATTTTAGCCATCCTAACTGGGGTGAGATCGTATCTCAGTGTGGTTTTGATTTGCATTTCCCGGATGCTGAGTGATGTTGAGCATTTTTTCATGTGTCCGTTGGCCATTCATATATCTTCTTTTGAGAAATGCCTATTTAGTTCCTTTGCCCATTTTTTAATTGGGTTACTTATTTTTGTTGTTGTTGTTGTTGTTTTGCTGTTAAGTTGTTTGAGTTCCTTGTATATTCTGGACATTACTCCTTTGTCAGATGTATATTTTGCAAATATTTTCTCCCACTCTCTTGGTTGTCCTTTTGCTCTGTTAATTGTTTCTTTTGCTGTGCAGATGCTTTTTGTTTGATATAATACTATTTGTTTATTTTTCATTTGGTTGCCTGTGCTTTTGGGGTCATATTCATAAAATCTGTACCCATATCAGTGGCATTTCCTTACTCCAGCAATGAACTAGCAGAAAGAGAAGTTAAGAAAGCTAGCCCATTTACAATAGTCACCGAAAAATAAAATACCTAGGAGTAAAGTTAACCGAGGATGTGAAAAATCTCTACAAGGAGAACTACAAACTATTGTTGAGAGAAATTAAAGAGGACACAAGAAGATGGAAGGACGTTCCATGCTCTTGGAGTGGAAGAATTAACATTGTGAAAATGTCCATACTACCCAAAGTGATCTACAGGTTCATTTTACTTTTAAGAACTGCAAAAGGAGGAAAATCCTTAAAGAAGGTCATTACTATTATCTAATTTCTTGGCTCTTTTTTAAAAATCAATAACACATTATTATTAGTTTTCCTATACACTTCTTTTTAAAGCAGTAGTGAGAAAACCCTATTCTTCACTGTTTCATATCCAAAGAATATGCCATCGAGTGAAAAAGATATTCATTCTTCAAATGTTTAAAAACATTTCTTCTGATGTTAATTATTAAACTAGAGGCTCACGGCTGATTGTTCCACTGATAATCGTTTCTCTTTCCAAATTGTGAAAGAATAAACCCACCCTAGTGAACACGTTGATTTTATGTCTGAGGCTAGCAAAGGTTTCAGTCCCGTTTCAATAAGAAAAGAGTATTTATTTTCACTATGTGGCATTATACTCATTTATACATTTACTGGGCCTCACAGTTTTATCTTATTCCTGCAAATCTATATTTGCTACAGGAATTGGACTTTAACCACTTGAAGATCTGGCTGAGTTTTTTCCACAAGGCTTTTGTCTTTGCATTTAATGCTGGAGCTGAAGTCTATAGGGCAGGCAGTCATGAAGAAAGGAGGATAGTGAACACGCTGGAGCCCAGAAGTGTGAGCTGGGGCAGAAAGATGAGGGTATGAGAGGTGATTAGGTCATGACAATGGAGCTCTCATGATTGGGATCCGTGCCTTTGTAAAAGAAACCCAAGGTAGCTCCCTAGCCCCTTCCACCATGTGAGGACACAGCCAGAAGGTGCCTTCTAGAAACTGGGAAGCTCGTTCTCACCAGACACTGAACATGCCACGACTTGATCTTGCACATCCAGCTTCCAGAACTGTGAGAAATGCATTTCTGTTGTTTATAAGCAGTCGGAACAGAAGAAGACAGATGGAAAACTTGTGTCACGTCATTGCCTGTGACCTTAGTGATGAGGTTGTCCTGCAAAATCCAGGGCCCTTCTTCACAGAGCTGAAGGCACACAGCTAGCCCAGGAATCAGAGATGCTGAAGGATGGTCCAAGGGAAGGTTGGGTAGTTGCAGACCCAGCTGCTGCTTCACACCCGCAAAGGTGGGTCAGCAGACCAGCAATACTGTGTGGAACCTGCAAGACGGCTGCTGCTTCCCTCTGCCTTTGTGAGCCACCCACATGGGAAACATACATAAAAGGATTTCTCACAGATGGAGTTCAGCAAAGCCAAGATGACACATTTCACATCCACCCTACCTTCTCTTGCCCCTGACTTCTCTGAGTTCATATAGCGTTTAAGGACCAGGATCACACCACTTGAGATGGGTGAATATGATCTTGATCAAATCCAAATTTTCATGCTTAAAACCAAGTGACCTTTCAGAATACAAACAATATGAAGGTCCCAAATAAGTGACCTAGAAGAGGGCCATGCTTTCCCACCTTTGTGTTCAGGTCTGTTTCTCTAAGATAGTTCACTAAACCTATGCCTCCTCTAAGTCCCTAAGCTGTCTACATATAGATGATTTTGGATAATAATAGTTGAACTGGAGTTATAAGAGATGGAGGTAGTAACAGGAACCTTTATATGCAGAAGAGTTCAAGGCAGTAAGTGATTGGGTAATCAAATTTCTACTCCTAGTTCATTTAGTTCATTTGGAAAATTTGGCCATGTTGTCCTGACCTTGAGGGAGACACAAGACATGCATCCTATTTCAAAGAGGGGATCATAAGAAATATGCTCCCCTGAATCCATTAAATGTTTCTGTTTCTGGACATCAACCCATTTCTTGCATAAGATTAACACTTTCCTTTAAAATACATGTTTATCCTTTTTCCCTATAAAGGGGGGGAAAAAGCCTTTCTTTTGTTAGTAAGTAGCTGTAAGTCTGATAATTACTCTATGTGTTTAGCAGCAAGTATCATTAGAATTCTGAATTAAAAATAAGATTAATGATCTAATTTCAATCTTGTCAAGATGACCCATTTTAAAAAATACTGATGTGATATCATGCTATAAAAGATTTAAACATAATTTATTGATGAAACCATTACAACTGGAATGAGAGAGCTATTTGTCTACATAATGGTTCCTGAAATCACAGATAGTACTTTCCCATTATTTCACTGCAACATTTATAATTCCTTCTTGGATTTACCATTTATTTTTTTTTAACAGCCACATATGGTGCTTATTGTGTGCCAGGAAGTGTTCCAAGGCTCTTACAAATACTAACTCATTTAGTCCTCACAACAACCTTATAAGACAGTATAATTGTTGTCCCTACATTATGCATAAGAAAATGGAGATATGGAAAGTTTTGTTTTACTGACTGCCCAATTGAGTTTTGAGGCCAAAATACAAACGCATAGTTTTCAGCTTTGAAGTATGGCTGCCCATCCTTGGCTCCATATTGCTTCTCCGTTATAGAAAGACCAACAGGAACTTCAGCTGAGGCCCATATTTTTCACATTCAGATCAAATACTGTAGACATTTTCTCATAATAAAGGTTTATATAAATTTAGATGTAGAAAGTTAATTTAAGACTTGAACTTCTGACTAACAGAGAGTAACAGGAAATTACCTTCCCCACAAAACAATCAAAAGACAACATGTAAGACAATAGTTTTCAAGACACTGGATATCTATCAATAGATAAGTGACTCCAGAAAGATGTCTAACAAATGAGGTAAGTACTTTGATTGTACAGCTATCACATTGAGAGAGCTTCTAGACAATGACGGAAGAAAGGTGAACCAAAGCAGAGCCAGCAGACTCCCTGATTTGAGATGATAGGCCTGAAAATTTAGAGAAAGCAAGGGAGTTAGTTTGAAGAGCAGAGTTTGCAGCAGAGGAGAGAGATGCTCAGAGAACAGCAGTGTCCTCCTTGAGCATCTAGCAGATTTCTGGTCAGCACATGCAGGTGAGAAAATTACCCAAGAATGGGGATATAGACATCCAGAAGAATCAAAAAACCGCTCGGTGCACACAGTGGGCTGTATACGGTGCCTGTTCTCACCAGCCAGAAGGAAAGAAAAATATCTCCTCTGACATGAGACATGATGTAGAGTGTTGAGGACGGTCATACTTTGGTAAGGAGGAAATGATTAGCAGTAGCATGAACACAGCTCAGGTCCTGCCTAATAATCCTTAAAACCAAGACCCAAAGTGATCAATCTTATTCCAAATAGCTTAACTAAAACTCATCATAAAACCTAAGAATTTTTAGAAGAATAAAAAAACCCAAACCCCCAAAGTGGCAAAATACAATGTCCTGCATTCCAGGCATCAAGCATTTGAATACATAGCAATAGAAACTACCCAAAATGGGGAAAAAAACTACCCAAGGAGGGGAAAAGAAAACAAAGGATAAAAAATAAGAAGAGCATCAATGAGCTGTGGGGCAACAAGTATCCTTATATGTAGGTAATTGGAAAACCTAAAGGAGTCGGGGAAGATAGGACAGAAAAAACAATTGGAGAAATAATGGCCAGACATTTTCAGAACTTAAATTAAAAAAAACAAAAACAAAAACCTAGAAGCCTAAATCTAAAAATCTCAGTACACTTCTATCACAAAAAACATAAGAAAACTAAACCAAGGCACATCATAATCAAATTGCTCAAAACTAGTGATGAAGCCAAAAAACTTAAAAGCAGCCAGAGAAACACATGTTACATATAGAGGAACAAAAGCAAGTATAACTTTGGATTTCTTGTCAGTAACAATGTCAGAGAGGAAATATATTTAAGGTACTTAAAAAGATCTATAACCTAAACTTTTATACCCAGCAAAAATACCTTCAAACCAAACAAAGGTGAAGAAAACACCTTTTCAGGTATTCAGAACCAGAAAGAATTCATAACCAGCAGACCTGCACTACAGTAAGTGTCCAAAGAATTCCTTCATGCAGAAGAAAATTGCTAGATAGAAATCTGGATTTACAGAAAAGACTTAGGAGCACCAGAAATGGTAGCTCATTGATAAAATTATAGGACTTAGCTTACTACTTAAAAGGTTAGTTTGACTAAACAAAAATAATAGAAATGTATTGTGGGGTTTTTAACACATGTAAAACTAAAGTGCATGTTAACCTTAGCATATGCTGGGAGGAAAAGTGGGTGTATAGTACATGGTCCCCCTTATCCATGGGGGATGCATTGCAAGACCTCCAGTGGATGGCTGAAGACATGTACAGTGCTGAACTCCATATACACTGATTTCTTCTATATGTAAGTACCTAAAATAAAGTTCAATTTCTAAGTTAAGCATAGTAAGAGATTATCAATGATAACTGATTTTTAAAAAGAACAATTATAGCAATATACTGTGATAAAAGTAATCTGAGTGTGGTCTTTCTCTCTCTTAAAATGTCTTCCTGTACTGTGTTCACGCTTCTTCTTGCAATGACCTGAGATAATGAAATGTCCAATGATGAACTGAAATGAGGGGAATAGCATAGGCTTTGTGATGTAGCATTAAGCTTGCTGCTGGCATTGAACACAAGCACTGCCAAATTGTGACAATCAATCTAATAACTGAAATGGGTACTAAGTGACTGTTTTAACCCATTCCTGTTGCTTATGAAAAAATACTTGAAACTGGGTAATTTATAAAGAAAATGAAATTTGTTGCTTACAGTTTCTGAGGCTGGGAAGTCCAAGCCCATTTGGTGGTGGTGACAGTGACCCAGGGATTTCACATTATGGTGAAAGCAGAGAGAGCAGAGAGAGAGAGCAGAGAGAGCTAGAGACAGACTTTCCTCTCTCTTCTTTTAAAGCCCTCAGAACCACACCCCTGACCACCATTTTTAATCCATTCACTACTGCACGGTCCTACAATCCAATCACCTCTTCAAGGCTCCACCTTTCAATTACCATAACAGAATTTCTCACCCTTTTAACAGTCACAGCAAGGTCTAAGTTTCTAATACATAAAAACTTGGGGGATGCAATTCAATCTTCAATGAGTTTTGGGGGGAAATAATTCAGTCCACTAGAGTGACTAACAAGCAGGTGGCTTATACAGCATGGATCAGAGCAAGACTGTGTGAGATTTCATCATGCTACTCAGAATGGCACAAGATTTAAAACTTATAAATAGTTTATTTCTAAAATGTTTCATTTAATATATTTGGACTGTGGATAACCACTAATAACTGAAGCCACAGAAAGAGAAAACACCTTTAAGGGGTAGAGGGACTACTGTAATGTATAAAGCTGACCAAAGACAGCAAAAGCAAGAACAGAAAACTACAGACCAATATTCCTCGAAGGATAAAGACAAAATTTCTAAATGCATTTTTAGCAAACTGTGCAAAATAAAATTACAAAGGGTAATTGTATCATGACCAAAGGATATCACTCTAAGAATGTAAGGCTGTTTTAATATTCAAGATCAGTCAATACCATATTAACATTTAAAAAGAAAAATATAATCATCTCAAAATTTGAAGAAAAATAATTGTTGAAATTCAACATCAATTCTTGATTTTTTTAAAAAAGTGCTCATCAAAATAACAAAAGGAATGAACTTCTTCAATTTGATTAAGGGCATCTACATAAAATGTACAGCTAGTAACATAATGGTGAATCCTTCCTCCTCAAAACTGAATACAATTCATGTGTCCCCTCACCTCATTTTTTCACCATAGTACTGAAAAGTCTAGCCAGTGACATAAGAAAAGCAAAAACCTTCCAGTTTGAAAACTAATAGTCAAAACTGTCTTCATTTGCAGATGACATGATCATCTACATAGAAAATCTGATGGAATATTACGACAGCTACTAGAATTATTAAGTGCATTTAGAAAGTTTGCAAGAGAAAAGATCAAGAGACAAAAACAAATAGTATTTCTAAATACTAGCAATGAACACCAGGAAACTGAAATTCAGAAAACAATATCAATGACAAAACCATCCAAAGTATGAAATACTTAAGGATAATTCTGACACAAGATGTGCAAGAAATATCTGTACACTGAAAATTACAAAACATTGCTGGGAGAAGTTGAAGAAGACCTAAGTCAATGGACAGGTACATTTCATTCATGGGTTTGGTCAAGATATTGATTCTCCACAAATCAGTAGATAGATCAACACAATCCCAGCCAAAATCCCAGCAGGCATCTTTTGTCAAAATTGATAATTATTATTCAAAATTATTCAAAATTGCTCCACAATTTATATGTAAATTTAAAGAGTGTAGGATAACCAAAATGAAAGATCAAAAAAGAACCAATTTGGAGATCAGAAACTACCTGATTTTAAGACGTATACAAGGTACAGTAATCAAGATATCATAATATCAGCATCAAGATTGACCAGTAGATGAATGAGCAGTGTAGGGACTTGAGAAATAGGCCCACAGATAGATGGCAAATTTCATTTATACACACACACAAATAAAGTCAGTTTGACAATTGAGGGACTTGGAAAAGAGGTATTTACAACACATGCTTCCAGCCCATTTTACAGCATTTGTGAAGATGATCAATACCATTCTCTTAGAATTAAGCCTTTATTCCTTCTCAGATGTTGACTAACTAATGTCTCACTTTACAGGTAAGGAAGTCAAGGCACTGGTAACCGGGGATAATTATAAGCAGATTTTGGCAAGAAATCTATAGGTTAATCCCAACTAAGAGTTCCCTACCTAACAGACCAGAAGACAGAATCAATGGGTATAAATTGTGTGGGGCAGGTGCACAGTATGATGTGATTAAAAATAAAAAGCTCATTTGCCTAAAACTAGACTTGTACTATAGAATACTTTTATTTGCTCCATCTTTGAATCTGTTGGCCTGTGATACTTGTAATCTAATATATTTAACAATTAAATAAGGAATTCTAATCATATTTTATCAGAGAAGATACATCGTGCAAAATGTATTCTCTTTTATATTCAGATAGGTTTATCGTACGATCTAAATGATTTTCCAATTCTACAAGGCATGCGTTTAAGAAGATTAACTTGTATCTGTAAGTGTATTTTTCCTAATTAGATTCCGTGTCAATAATCTACTTTAAAAGGATGTATCTAGATTAAATATACTTAAAATCATTTTAAAAAAGAAATTAAGATACATTTATAAAATGAAGACATGATAACTATGTGGGCACTCAGAGTTTATTAACAATTTATATTCATTTATAGTATTTTCAGAATAAAATGCAGTTTCAATTACCTATTATAGTAAAGAAAATTAGAAGACTAGGAATTTGGGGAAAGCATGCATTCTGATTTTTTTTTTTTAGGGTCTGACTTGTTTAAACCCTAAAGTATTTGACTCTTCCTCATAAATTTCATTAAATACAAAAAATATGTTGGGGTTTGATCAGTGATATTCCATTAGTCAAGATTTTACTATACGTAGATATTCAACTACTGTCAACAGAAAATTTATAAGAAAGCTTTTTGTGATGCATTAATTGGGACTATTAAAAATAAGAATTAAAATTCCTTAATTGCAAGGGAATTTTCAAAATGGTTATTTAACAATTCATTGTCAATTATACCCACGATAATCAACTGATGAGAGCTCTTAAAAGTATACTTTACAGTGCGAAAAATACTCCAGATATCTCCTATTTATTTAAAAATTCTTATGATATCTAGGCCAGACGTATGGACTACTTGGAGACAATGACTGGTTAAACATGTGCTTCTGTATGACGGTTCAAGTTAGGTTATTATTTGGTAAAACAAAACATAAATTGACAACAGGGACTGATGAGAGACAGCCAGTCCCTCCTTCTGAGATTAATTAAACCTTAAATTACCTTTGCTTCAGAGTGAAACATATTATCAGCTAGCCTCATATTTCTCCATCAGGTCTTCATTTGTTTATAAAAACAATACTAAAGCTTCTCACTCTAAAAACCTAATACTCGTTATGTTTAATTACAGAGGAGGCAATTTAATGGGCTGTGTCATCAGTAATAAAAAATCAAGGTAGCTTGGTGACTTCTTACAATGCAAACATTGAATGTGTTTGCCTGTGTGTTCCCAAAGATGTACAAAAAAATTAAACTCAAGAGCCTATCAGTGGTGTGAAGATGGCTTGGGTTTCAGTTACATCCCTGGAAGACAAAAAAACACACAAGATTCAACAGCAGCATTGACTCTAAGAGTTTGTTTTTTATTTTTTTTAACTCAAAAAGCAAGTTTTATACAGAAAAAGAAAATTTATAATGGGAGAGTAGTCGCACTGGATATTAAAATATGCAACAAAGACAATCATGAGGACTGTGTCAAACTGGCATTAGAATAAAGAAAGTAATGGAATACGATTGAATATAGAGACATAGAGCCCAGGGTATACAGAAATCTAGTATAGGATAAAGTTAGGTTTCACATTATTTGAGCTATAGTGTAGTTTTCAATAAATGATATTATGAAAAATGTATGCAGCCATTTGAGAATAGATCTATCCCTCACTCTACACCCAGTAATGAATCCCCAATGGAACAGAGATGGAAAGATAAAAGAAGCAAAACTACAAAGGACTAGGAGAAAAACTGGAAAAATTCTCCACCTGGGTGTAAGGAAATGGCTTTTTATGACACAGACCTACATTTAATAAGCGAAGAGATTGATAAATTTGACTACATTAAACAAAAAATTTCTACATGTCATAAAATGCCATAGGGAAAGTGAAAAGCCACTAATGAATGGAGTGAAAATATTTGCAGCATTTATCACAGATTATATTCTATTGTATTCCATTACTTTCTTTATTCTCATGCCAGTTTGACACAGTCCTCATATCCTTAATATACAAAAACTTACAAAAATAGGGGGAAGGGGGAAAACCTACACATACTTTTAAGAGCAGACAAAAAGCACAAATAAACAACTCACAAAAAGTGCTTTGAAAAATGACCCCTAAGCATATGAAAAGATGCTGATTTTCACCCACAGTGAAAGGAATATAAACTAGAGCAATACTTTTGAATACTGTTTACTAGAGAATACCTTTCCTCTTTCACTGGTAAATAGTTCACACCTTGGCAATGCAACCTCTTGCCCAGGCTGTAAGGAAGCATTGCTAGTGGACCTGCAAATTGTACACTTGCTATGGAGGAAAAGTGACAAGATGCACCAGAACAACCCATGCCTTTACCACACAACCCAACAATCACACACGTAGAAACTTACCCCGTTGAGGAATGCACCTCCAACACTGCAAAGCCCATATGCATAAGGTTATTTGCATGGCACTATTTGTAAAGGTAAATGTGTACAAAGCCACCTAAATGCCCCCATGGAGGCAACTGGTTAAATGAATTATGCCATATACTTACACATACTTAAAGGAAGACCACAGTGGTGTGCTGGACTTGCAGAGGGACAGAGCAGACCTAGGGGTACAAAGTGGAGTGGGGGAAAGGGGGGTGGGGAGGGAGGTCGGAGATTAATTCGGGGGGAGTTATGGGACATAATTGCAATTTGTGGTAATGGGCACGCTGCCAGCATGGAACCGGCCATCACATCTTGAGTGCGAGTGGTGATGGTCAGCTTTGTGCCCCATGAATATTCATAATCAATTTAAATAAATAAATAAACAATGCCAGATCCATGAAACATGAGGACAATCCCTGTGATGTGATATAAAGGTAAATAAAAACAAGCCTCTAAGACAGCAAGCGAACTGAAGCAAAAAGAATGAATCCAGCTACATTTCAGAGAAATAACACAACTGCACCGAAGAAAAGTTCTCACAAAGGAAGAAAGAAATACAGAATGGAATGTGGGAAGAAACCGGAGGAGGTGATTGGAATTAGATGCATCAGTGTAGACTGATAATTTCTAAAATATCATATGTGCATATATACATGTATATGCATATATATGTACATATATGTATATGCAACTGTATAGACAAATGAATGTTAGTGTATCCATATAAGCATGTGTGTGTGTGTGTGTGTGTATATATATATATATAAAAGCACATATTTAGATATATACAGATATAGAGGTGTACACACGCACACATATTAATGGTAGCTCTGTCTTTGCAAATAATCTAGAAACAGGAATGAGCTACATACATTCTCTCATGCATTCCCTGTTAAAAGGAACGAGGGCTTCTTAGAAAAACATCTGTCTCCAAGAGGGCTGGATTAGGGACAGCATAAGTAGATGCAGAAACAACAACTTATACCAGAAAGCAGGGAAGATCTCAAAGTCATGTTGGGCATATCACAATGATGATTCGATGAGCCGGCTTCAAGTGGATTCGACTGGCCAAATACTGGGACAATTTGGGTGCTAAAATAGCTGAGCACAGCAAATAATTGCAAATCATTAGAAACTCATTAGTCCGTCCTAATAACAAATAGATAAATAAACAAATGGGGAAGAAAGGAGAGATCTTGTTACTGGTAGAATGTTGCATGCCAGTTTGTAAATGTTGACAGGGTATTGTCGTTTGATTACACCTGGCCAAGTAATCAAAATTAGTGTCCCCAACCCCAGATGGATATTATGTGGCTTCGGATCTACCCTTAGAAGGACAAAGCATCACTTATATCCAAGCCGGGAATGCATAATTCAAATGGAAACACCAGACAAACCCAAAATGAGGAACATTCTTTAAAATAGTGTCCTATGCTCGTCAAAATGTCAAATGTTATCAAAGACAGAGAAGTACTGAGGTCTTCTTTCCTCTTCAAGGGCTAAAGAGACAACACAATAAACGCGGCACATAATGATAGACTGAATCCTGAACAAAAGGGAACCATACTAAAGAGACTCTGATTCAATATAAAAAACTGGAACCCATATGATAGAATAGATGACATTAATGGTTAATATGCTGAAGTTGAAAACCTTTTTGTGGCTATGGAAGAAATAGTCTTTTTTTTTTTTTTTTAGAAAATACACATTTAAATGCAAATGGGTAAAGGGTTCATAAGAATTGCCTGTCTGTCTATCATCTATCAACTATTATCTATTGCTCTAATTTATCTAAAAATCATTGATCCATAGAGAAAAATAGAGAGGGGGGAAGAAAACAGGGATTAGTCACATGAGAAAATTCTATAATTGTCACCCAAACATCACCCAAGAGTCCATTTGGAGATGCACCATGAATGAAATAAGATAACTTTTTGTGTCATTGTATCATTTTAAAAACTCTTACTAAAAATTGCTTTGGGAACACCTGGCATTTCTTTCTCATGACCTATGCAGCTGTGATACTCCTGGAAATAGCACGGTTGCCTATTACCTAGAATTTTATTTTCTAGTTAAAACCATGGGAGATATTTTTGGGTTTTACACATTTTGAACTTTCTCTTCAAATGTTAGGCATGATCTGTGTCTGGAGAAGGGTCGTCTTGCAAAAAGGAGAGATTCAAAGGTCAACCAAGGATGCTGTGAACAGCTCGGATTCTTCCTGCAAGCAGGTGCTGTTAGATGTTGTGGTCAAGAAATAGGAAAACTGGAATTCCACAGTGTTGTTTACCAGAGGTTGTTGTAGGTCAATCCACCATTGGGTTTCGTAGAAATGTTGTTGTCTCAGAGTTTCAGAGGATTAGGATAAATTGGAGAGCTGTACTTCTTTTCTTTTTCTTGCTCAGAGGGGGAATTTCCATCAGCTGGAATATCATGGTTTGCATTTCCTGTTTTCTTTCTACAGCAGCTTTGTTTGGAATTGATTTGATTCCCACCCCCAACACCCCACCCTCATTTCTTAGCATTTTGTTAACAGGATTTCTAGTTCAAGACCACTTTTTTCTGTTACTGTGGTAAAATGTGGTCTTTTCGATGGATGATAATGGTGATGTTGACAGTGGTGGTAGAGAGGGGGAAGGTAGGATTGCACTATAAGGGTACGTCAAAAGCTTCATGAAAATATTTGCATTATCATTTCATTCTATTTTTCTGCAAATTTTTTGATGTATCTTGTTATTCCTTCCTTCCAAGGGAATAGTAATTTTCCCCGCTTTCTTTCTTTCCCTATCCATAGCCATGTTGCCAAGGGGACAGTATTCTGATTGTTTCCCACAAAGCCTTGTTATTTCCAGGCTGCCATCCCAAGTCCTTCCCACTTTTGAGGCTCTTTGTCTGGTTTTGTGAGCTACCAAGTCCCATAGTCACTATTTTGGCACTTCGTGTGAGATTGTCTCTTTAGGGGATGATCTGGTCTGTGTTGCTTCTGTGTCCTGCCCTCTTCTCTTACTCAAGGTTTGCATTGGTGGTGAGAACCAATTTGGAAGGAGAGTTGTCATCTATGAGGCATGGGTCACCCCAGCTTTATTAGCACACCTTTTTTATTTTATTTTGTTTTTATTTTGAGGGGAAGGAAGTGTGAAGGGTTATTCATTTAGGCATCCACTCTCATCATCTAGAACTGGAAGACGCCTGCAATTTCTAAGTATTGAATTCTATGATTGTGTAGGTTATGAAGCATGTTAAAGAGTTTAATGTTTTTAACTTTTATAATTTAAATGATGTTCATCCAAAATATCTATTTTATAATTTAGGTATTGTGTATAAAATATGATGTTTGTAATTTATATTTTAATGCTTATGAGCTCATTGTGGATTTTCTTTCTGTTGCTAATTTTTTTAATTGAAACATACTTATGGGGTATAGAGTTGACTATCAGTATTTGTATACAGTATGTGATGACAAAATTAATATTATTAGCATGTTCATCATTACAAATCATAGCTATCTTTTGCATTCTTTACCCAATTGCTCCCTGACCCCTCTTCACCCCCCTTTTTTCCCTACTCTAGTAACTATAGATCTGTTCTCTCCTTCCGAAAGTTCAACATTAACTTTAGTGAGAGTAGGATATTTTCACATTTTCAAATTCTTTGAAATCAAGTTATGGAATTTTTTTTGTTCATTCCTATAAGTCAACGATAAAAATCCCTTATTTTAGTGAAAACAACCCAGTAGAATACAATGTTGGGATCAATAAAGTTCCTTTTTGATTCAAAATTGAAGTAAAAGGATCAGCAAATTGGATTGGTGTGAAATTATTAGTATGCAATAGCATGAGTTAGCTAGAAAGGCTGAGCAATCTATGTGGGATGAAATCAGAATGATTTATTATCACCCACTTTATGGGAAAGGTGTGGAAGCAAGAAACTTATAAAAAAAATAAGTAAAACTGAAGCGACTTTACAGAAAGAGCAACTAACTCTACGGCTATGATAGCAAAATAAAGCATTCTGCATAACGTAAGTGCAAAATAAGTATTTTTCAAGTGACACATTCAAATAATATTTGCATTCCAATATTTTGACAACTGCCAAAGGTGGCAGTTGCCTGTAAAACCAGAATAAGTGTTGTCATAATACATTGCTGAAATTGTCTATTTATTTTTTCACAAATTAGAAATAAGCTTTGATGTTTTCTGAACAGACCGCCAAATGTTCATCTGCCTTATTCTCAACCATACATTGTGTGAAAGATGAAAATCACAGCTATGCTGCAGAGACTATTTACCCTTAAGATAGCACCTTGCACCAATGTGGCTGTCCTGACTCAGTGCCTCTGCTCGTCACATGAATAAATACACAAGTAAGTGGTCCTACCACCTCATACGCTTCAGGGTGCTTCTTGTTCTCATGCTGTTTTCTCTCTCAAATGGGATTCAGGTGTATCTGAATTCCAAAGCATATTCATAGCCTGTAGCCTGGGCACTTTATACTAAAATCAATAACCCTCGAATGCATGTACATTCATAATAAATATCATACCCAGCACAGCCATTATGTGGCACCTTGACAACCAACAAGTGCTTATTTAAAGAAAAATAGAGTTTCTATCACTACATCTCTTTCTCAAGTTTTGTAGAACTCCTCAGCTATGAAATATGATTGAATAGCGGAACTCCTAATCAATCTCTTAGATGCTCTTTGGTATGGGGAAACCTGCTTTGTAGCAGGTGGCCACCTTTGGAGGGGTCTGCCCATAGCAGTAAATCAGTCAACTTCTGTAAGAGTGTATTTGGGGGTTTTAGGAAAAGAAATATGGCAGATGCAGATGTTGTAAAAACCACCAGCAGCTCCTGGAGCTGCATCTGCCCTTGTTTTGCAATAGGTAGCTTTTGCGAAAGATCCTTGTAACTTTTCATTGTTTTTAGAGATTATTCTTTTCTGAGACAATGATCCCAGAAAGAGACTGGAGGATTTATTCCTTCACACCAACTTCTTCCAAGCACATTCACGTCATCAAAATAATTCTTATGCATTTTCTTAGGTGAAGGGATTGTATTAGTCCATTTCTGTTTCTTATAACAAAATGCATGCAAGTGGGTAATTTATTTTCTTTATTAATTTTGTAACAAAATGTATTGCTTATAGTTTCTGAGCCGAGGAAGTCCAAATTCCATTTGGTGGTGGTGACAGTGACCCAGGGGTCTCACATTGCAAGATGGTCGAGGCAGAGAGAGAGGTCTCATTTACTCTCTTTTTAAAGCCCTCGGAACCATGCCCTTGACCATCATTATTAATCCATTACCTAAGGCATGATCCTACAATCCAATCACCTTTTCAAGGCTCCACCTTTCAATTGCCATAATAAGATTTCCCACCCTTTTAAACAGTCACAGTGGGGACCAAATTTCTGATATATAAAACTTGGGGGACACAATTCAAGTTCCAGTGAGTTTTGGGGGGACATAATCCAATCCACGACACCAATTAAAGTTCACTATATTTAAGATGATTTTAACAATTTTCAAGGCCCTTTGGATTAAATGGACTGGGGATTAATACATGTTTTATGGGGGAAATGGAGCTGCCATGTAAACCAAGAAATTGAATTCATATCAAGTCTATTTTTCCAAACACAGGAAAAAAGCTGTTTTCTCCAAATAGCAATATTTTCTAGCTAGCAGACAGATGAAGGTCATTTAATTCAGTGATTCTATTTGCTCAGAGCACGAAAGTCATGTTGAATAGAACTCCCAGTAAATAGGTGGTCATTCTATTATTTTTTTAATTGACAAATACAAACTGCATATATCTATCGTGTACAACATGATGTTTTGCTATATGTGTACATTGTAATGACTCAATCAAAATAATTAACATATCCATGAACTCACATATTTATTTGTCATAAGAACACACACAGTGTACTCTTTTAACAATTTTCAGGGATATGATACATTGTTATTAACTATAGTCACCATATTGCATGATCAATCTCTTGAACTTACCTCTCCTGTCTAATGGAAATTTTGTATCCTTTGACCAACATTTCCTCAATTTCCCTCCCTCAGCCCCTGACCTCACTTGTAGGCGGAACCTAAAAAAGTCAAAGTCACAGACAAAAAAAAATCCTGTCTTCCAGATAAGCCAAAATCTCCTCCCCTTATTTGCTATTTCTTCCCCAATTTTCTCACCTCTTTCCAAGTCCTTCTGTTCCATCAATTTCTGAAATTCAGTTTTTTAAACTTGTGTTTTGTGTCAGGTCTTCATTGAAACCTTCTTAACTTTCTCCAGAAATGGCTAGATTCTTGATCCACAGACTCTGGCCTTTTTCTGTGAACAGTGTCCACAGCATTTCATTTACATTACTCTTATATCTCTGTCATTTCAGGCTCTTGGAAGACAGGGGCCAGCACATTTCTTCCAGAAACTTGTAGATGGTAAATATTCTTAGCTTTGTGGATCATATAACTTCTGTTGCAACTACACAACTCTGCTGTTGTAGCAAAAGCAACCATGGACAATACTTATATTGACACATTAAGAGGATTTGATTTCCTAACTTGCTCTCTTGGAGTCCAGTACGATCCAATAAATGTTTGTGAGAGAAATGACTGAAGAATGCTCATATTTCAGTCTGCAAAAGTTAAAATGTTAAACATGTTTTAACAAACTTAAAGATAAAAGATAGAAATTAAGCACTAAACATGAATCATATAAACATGCATGTGTATTAGGAATACATAGCCATGCAGTAAGACTAGATGAGAAATCAAAGCAAGAAAATGGTAAACATGGGATTGACAATAACAGCTTGCCTGGGTAGAACAATGCAGACATTCTTCTGGAAAGAAGTCAGTTAGTTTTTAAATTGTGTTTTTGTGTGGGTATCTATTTCATTGTAAACACATGCATGGAGTAATGACCGCCATCATATTTAATACACTTTTTGCAGTCAAAACAATAAAAGAAGTCATTAGATTCATTGCAATCTTTATGTAATATCAACTTTCCCATTGATTAAGATTCTTCAGAGACCATAATTCTAGGTTGTCTTTAATACATTCTCTTAATACCTCAGGTGATAATTGTTGGGGTTAAATTTTGGAACACATTTGGATTCACAGGCTTTTTATCCCTCAGGATTTTACCCTTTGTGCACCATAAGGATTGTCAGAATTGCATCTTGTGGTATCTCTTGGAGCAGCTGGAGCAGCAGTGGGTTGGAAAGGCAGCGTAACCTGGCATAGACTGTAGGCATGAAGCCTCTTGAACCAGACTCTTTGGCTTGGAGTTCCCACTCTGCCTCTTGTTATCAGTGTCAATGTGGGAAATTTCTGCATTTCTTCCTTTGCAAAATGGGAATAATTGTAGCACATATTTTATAGGAATGTGGCAAGGATGAAATATGATAGTATGAGAGAAGTTTCCAGTGAAGAGCCTGAAACACAGTGGATGCTGAAGAAATGCTAGTTCTTATTCACACAATTAGCAAGTGAATTCCAATTCTGTTCTCATTTAACAAAAATTCTGGAGAGAAATGTATCTACTTTGGCTTAGGAATTCACGTTTGGTCCCACCTTCTTGGTCTCTCTGACCTTGGTGGTCATGAGATGGCTGCTGCAGCTCCAGCTATCATGTCCCCATTCCAGGCCAGAAGAATGAAAAAGGGAAGAATACAAGAAACAAGCCAGCCAAATTAATTTTATCTCCATGCTTGAGGAAGCCAAGGTAATGATTTCCACTTAAATCCTGTTAGCTTCAAGGCGGGAGGGACCGTGGAGTTCTAATATAGTTTGTTACATTGCCACTCAGAACAAAGCAAGAAGACTACTCAGTTTGAAGAAAAGGACAACCGACATTGGGCAGGCAACTTGCAAAGAGCCAAAGACTTCCATTCCTACCTAATTCTGTTCAGCCTAACGATCAGTTGAAGGAAAGCAGGAGAGGATTTGAGCTTTGTCTTTTCCTCAGCAATGGAAAGCATACCTTCTACCGCAGGCAGTAGGTCCTGTTCTTCTGTAGCAACTATGAAATTATGGACGTTTTCTGTTGTACTTAATAATTTCTTTAAGTGTCAACTTCTTTTGAATTTAAGATACTCCACTTACATTCTGGGCCTCTCTTTTGTGGTTTCCCTTGAGGGCTTTGTCAGATAATCTGGACATGCTTTTTGAAAACTCTAAAGTCAGAGACTTTCCTGATCCTCGTGCTTGTTTTGATGTTATGTATGGAATTTGATTGTTGATTATATATGCTCTTCTTGAGTAATTTTTCTCAAGCCATGAAACATATGTATCAAGTATACATCTAAAATGTTTTCTTCTACTCCTATGAAGAACTCTTCAAAGACACTTTGAACTGTGCCCACAACCCAAAATATTACTGTCTCAATCAATTCTCCTGTCTTGGTCAGAATCATGTCCGGAGTAGCAAATCTCCACTAGAAATCAGCAATTAATCATCTGTCTCCATCTTTCTTAAAAATCAGATTCACATATTACTTACTTTTGAAATTTTAAATTTCAATTAATGTTAAAATTAGTAAAACATTCAACTAGTTCAAAACTCAAAATGATGTAGAAAGTATGTATTGTGACATTGCATGCTAGCGTTTCATCCTTTGTTTTCACGTAATCATTTATTAAATTTGTTTTCTTTATGCAAATGCAAAAATAAATATGTAATCCTACTTAACCATCTTTCCAACACAAAAGTTAACATTCTGTATAGATTCTTCTGCAGCATGATTTTTTGCCTAATATATTACAGAAAATTTTTGTATATTTTAAAAATTATATTTGATGTTTTTCAAACTGTTTATTCTAGTTGTACTCTGCTAAAGATCGAATAGCCCTCATTCCAACTTAGGCCCTCTCTCAGGAACTTGCTTGCATTTTTCTCACCTAAAATAGGTCCTATTACCCTTAAAAACAACTAAGTTTTCCATCGCTCCTCACAACCTTTAGCAAGTTTTCTAAGGGATAAACTTTCAAAAACTCCATAAGCACTGAAAGGTCAACCTTTACCATCACCTGATATCAGTCTCAAATCTAAAATGTATGCCATTGACAAAAGCAATATGATTTAAAGGCTTTTTGCATGTTAAAAAACCATAAACAAATTTATATCTGCAGCACTCAAGATCTGAAGTGAACCACCTCAGGAATGTTCAAAGGACTTGTCGTGTACTTCTCCCTTTGAATGACCTGGGAAGACTGATGTTTTTCTACAGTTTCAACATAAAATTGGGAAAAAGTAAAGGTCATATTGGTCATTCTTGAAAGTCTAAGGAGCAAGAATGCATGACTGACATTTACAAATGCATGGCATATGTAGACACCGATATATTTTTATTTATCTAATTCCAGAATACCAGGAACAGGACATGTTCCCACAAATCAAAGGTGATTGTTTTAAGATGAGTGAAAGTATCATTCTTTACACAGCACGTATGAAGGGTGTAGAAATCATTCTGGAAGTTGCTATAACAGACGGAGAACATAATTAGTATGTTCTGATATAATGACATTAGTCCACAAAGTAAATAAATGAAAATGGTGATGAATGATTTATATTTCTAACTTTGGACATGACATTTTGTTGGACATTTGATCCGCCCAAGGACGAGGCAGTCTTTACATGGTGTCAAAGGTAAAGCACACATGCCCTGTGTAATTTGTCTGACAAGCACTACCTGTCCCAGGTTCTTATCCAAGGAGCAAATCTCCCTTCAAGGCTCTGGAGGTCCCTCTCTCCCAGTCATTGAACCAGGGTCTTTGGCTTTGCCTGGCTTCTTGGGAGTAGCTCGATAAGGAGCTCATGTCAGGACATAGCCAACCTTGTTGGTCAAAGTAAGAATGGCTGGGCAATGTCAGGAGGTGATGAAACACGTGTGGTTGGAGAAGTATAGCTGCTGCAGGCATGGGTTCATCCCCAAGAAAAATAGTTTATTGGGGATACAATAATGGATATTGGCATAAGCAGTTTATTGAAATAAGATAATAGAAGTTGATTGAAATAGCTTATAGAGGACAATGTAATGGAGGTTAGTATAAATATTTATTGGGTAAAGGATAAAGGAAGTTGGTGTAAACATTTTATTGAAGATAGAACGGAGGAGGTTGACATAGTTTATTGGGGGATGGGATAACAGGTGCAGTGTAAATGTTTATTGAGGACCAGATAAAAGAAGTTGGTATAAATATTTTATAAATGATAGGATAAAGAATGCTGATGTAGTTTATTGCAGATGGGATGATGGAAGTGGTGTGAATATTTATTGGGGTAGAATGATAAAGGTTGATATAAATAGCTTTTTGGAGGGTTAGATGAGAGAGGTGAGTAGAAATAGTTAACTTTGGAGGGTAGGATGAAAGAAGTTAGTCAGCATAAGTAGTTTAGTGGGGTGAGCGTGATGGAAGTTGGAAGACTTCAACTCGAATTGAATTGTGTATTGACCTTTGTGATTTCCTCTCAGAAGTCACGTTTCTTTGGAACCGCGGCCACATTAAATGGGTGTGAATGTCCTGTGCGTCTTTGGCTTCTGTCCAACATAAATATTACCTTTCATTTTTAAGCCGATCCATCCAAAGGGGCACTTTTGTGCATATTTTCTCATAGTCTTCTTAGTTGTATTGCTACTTATTTAACAGGCTGGGCTGTTTATTTTCATTACAAGGATGATGCACAGAATGAACCAATTCTGACATTTCCATAAGTCCCTCATGGTGCCAAACACTTGCGCTGTGAGTCAAAAGACACTCAATGGATGGATGAATGGATGTTTTCAGAAATGCAGTTTTCACTTAAGTGAGTGGAGGTTTCCCTAAAATATGTGCTGCTGACATGCCAACTATCACCTGCCTCTTTAGAGATTCACAGACCTATCATTTAAAACATTCTCCCAAGTCTTGCAGTAAAGAAAAAACCTATTTCACTTTGTTTAACTCTGGGATCCTCAGGCTTACTTGAAACCAGATGTTATTTATTAAATAATATTGTTAGAAAATCAACCTGAACAACCCCCCCCAAATCTATAGATTTTTTTTGTCAATATCCTGATCCTATTTTATGCATTGTTATCCCCCAAATTAGACGTTATTGTTTTTGCTTCATCTAATCAGTATTTGTTTAGATTTAATTGCATTTACCAATTTTTCCAGCCACTATGCTTTATGGCATCTCAGTCAATCAAATTTGAAGTTGTTTTCCAATTTTCTGAAGTGAACTTTTTTGTTTATCAAACATTTTCTTTGTTTTACAAGTTTTTTCTTGAGTAATATGTATACTTTTTTTGGCTGCAGGTAGAGATATAGTTCTAAGTGGACAGTTATTTTCTCATGGGATTTTGAACACATTTTATTTTACCTCCTCATGGCTTCTATTACAGCTGTTGAGAAACCATTCATTGCCAGCCTCCACAGTCAGGCTCCTTCTTGAGTTTTTGTAAGTGGGGGCTGCTTCTCCATGTCTAGCTATTTGTAGTATGATCTCTATAACTTCTGTATTTTACAAGATTCCTATACTGTCTCTAAGTGTGGGTTTCCTCTTAATTGATCTGCTTTGGGAATTACTGAGCTTTCTGAATCTGAAGATTCGTAGCTTTCATAAGTATGAGCTCTTTCCAGATATTGTTTCCTTCCCATTCATGATTTTTTTTTTTAAGAATAGAATTTGGATTTTATGTATATCAGAGCTCATTTTTCATTCTCAATGTCTCTTTCACAGCATTATTTTTCATCCTCTTGTTTCTCTGTGCTGAATTTGTGTATTATTTCTTAGACATAATTTCTTTTTTTTATTGAAACATAACTGTTCATATTTGTGGGGCACAGAGTCGACTGCCAATACTTGTGTACAATATGCAATGGTCAAATCAGAATAGTCAACTTATTCAACGTTTCAATACATAATCATTCTTAGTGTCTGTCAACCAATTTCTCATTAACCCCCTTCCCCTATCCCCTTCTACTAAGCACAGTTCTGTTCTCCTTCTAAAAATTCAATGCATTATTGTGATTATTGTTTCTTTCTCTCTCTCTCTCTCTTTCTTTCTTTCTTGTTTCTTTCTTTATTTTATCTCCCACTTATGAGTGAGGACATGAGTATTTCTCTTTCTGTACCTGACTTGCTTCACTAAACACAATGTTCTCCAAGCTCATCCACGTTGTTACAAATGGCAGGATTCCATTTTTTTTTTTTAATGTCTAAATAGGATTCCATTGTGTATACGTATCACATTTTCTTAGACATAATTTCTAATACACTAGTAATTTTCTTCAGCTGTATCTAATTTTCTGTTTAACTTGCACTTTTTCATTTCAATTTTAATATATAACTCTAGATGTTCTATTTAATTGTCTTTTTATGTCAAATCTACTTATTTTTTTAAAAATTCTAAACGTATTTGTGTTGCATTCTATGTTTGAGCATACAAAAAATCTGAATTCCTTGAAGATCTAACCTGCTGTTTGCTTCTACTGCTAACGCTTATTCTTGGTGGCTTGTTGCCTTATGGATTTTTAAATTTGGGTTCGTGTGTTTATGTTAACCTGTGCTTTATCTATGAGAAGCCTTCTTCCCACTTTGAAGGTGTATTTCTCCAGAGGGGGGAAAAAATCACCTTCCAGGTTCCAGGGTATGTTACCAACATGGGGACATTTAAAACTAATTTATCATTTTGGATCTTCTTAAATCATGCAGCTAATACAAGGTCTATAACCTCCAAACCTTTCCAGGGACAGTTTTGTAGTTACAGATTATTACAGGAGATATTTTCCCAAACTGGATTTCATACCCCAAGCATACATTTGCTTGTTATTTCCTGGCATGAGCGGGTATTTTGTTGTTGCTACTGTTTTATCTAGTCCAACTTCTGACTGGTGAAATACACTCTTGAGTTCCTGGCTGCAGAAAGGGGTCTTAAATCTAACTCCTTTCTCAGTACAAAATCAGCATCTTATTAACTCTCTATCCTGAGAATGGTTAATCTTTCCAGAGTGGTTTTTAGTCCTCTGAGCACTCTGGTTTTCAGCACTATTAGATTTCTGCCCAAGGCAATTAATTACTTCTCCTTTCTTATAATCAGTTATGTATTTAAGGGAATGTTATACTTTTTCTAAAACATCTATATCTTTTCTCGTGGGAATGTTGTTTTGGCATAACTAATCTGCCATATTAGCGAAAGCAAAAATCCTACATATCTTGCTTTTCATTGACCTGACCTTCACCTTCTTAAAAAAAAATTTTTTTTTTTAACTTAAACTCACTTTCTTAATTGGATGTTGCCGGGGGCCTTCTAATGAACCCCACTGACTGCAGACTCTCTCTTATCCTTGTCTACTGGTAATTACTTCTACAAGTTTAATCCTAGAAAAACGTTTTGTTTATATCTCAATTCCCTGCTCCAAACCCTGCTATAGTCTTCCATCAGTCAATTATAAATATAAATTTCTTCTGGCTTTCTATATCTCTTATAGATTTTGCTACTCTCCTTACACAAACTACTCTTAACTCTTCCCCAACATGCAAACTCTAATTTGTGCTCTCAGAATACTACCTTCTCATTCTTACTATCTTTGCTCATTTTATCTTTTCCGCCTATAAAATAACTTCTCTTTTTAAAAAAATTTTGTGGTAAAGCCTAATCATTCTGCAAACCCTACCATGTTTAGGAGGCATTTTACTAACCAAGGTAGCTCCATAAAATCCTGAAACATTTATTGTAATTGCTTTGAAGTAATAGGTAAATATACTCAGACTTTTATTTTCCATTGTTTTATGGGCATCCACTTTGTCTTCCCAATTACTTTTAACTGTAGCAAAGATTTAAAAACAAAAAATGATCCATTAATCCCAAAGTGCCTAGCATAATGCTCATTGCTCTTAACAGAAGAGCCAAATAAGAAATGCTTTTAGAATAGTCTATTTAAAAGAAATGCAAACCAATGGGTTTTTTTTAATTTTTTTTTTTTTCTTAGAACGGAGAACATGGTGTCTTTCCTTCAGTGAATTAAGATTCTGCCTGCTAGGATTGGGGACCACGGAGATTATACCAGATCTATCATTTAACATTCAGCATGAGGGTGGAAAATACTCTCCATGTTCCCAGATTTCTCTGTACTTCTCTCCAAAGCCATGAGTTCATCCAGCAGATGTACCATGTCTCATGTCTCTCACATGCTCTGGTACTTAGCACTGTCTGTGGCTTTAGTCAGAACTTGATAAATATTCATCGAGGAAATGACTGGATCATTCTTTCTAGGCCTCCTGAGATACAATCAGAATCCACACTTATTTCGGCTCCTGCAGGAGGAGAGTCTTTCCCTCTCGATGGGTTTTGGTAACACAATCTACTCTCAATTCTCTAATATAAGATATTCAGTTATATACTTGTTGTAGACTAGCCAATGAACATATATGTGGATGGGAGGGATGGTATTTCTCTTTTTCTATATAACCTCCTCTACTTGGTGACTAAGTTTAAAAAAAAAAAATTAATACCAGAGTCTACAGGAAAGGAAGAGAGGTATGGATCTCAGGCAGTTCTTGCGTGGCAGATATTATACGATCATTCCATTTCCTCCTTTCTAGAATTAGCCGATGCTCAAGGCTGAAATTTTCTCCTTAGGACACATATGCAAATTCCTTGCTAGCTCCCATCTCTCACGACAAGGACACTGTTGTGTCTCTGTTTAGGATGGCAAGTATGAAATCTCAGCTTCTGTTTCTGGAGGGGGGTAGGGGGAGGGAGGCTCATTTGGCAGATTGCCCCCATGGGTACAACGCACTTTTACAATGACCTCAGGCCAACATGGATGTGTGGGGCTAGCGTGGGTCCCCCCAGGGTGATCCTTTGCCCTGATGTTGGATGAATCAATTCCCAGGCATGGCCCTGTGCTTTGCATCACAGGGCATTTTAGTATCCTCAAGAAAAAGCCAGGTACTGAAATATCAGGGGATGCGTATTGAGCATGAGGAGACTGAAGGAAGGTTTTCGGAAAATAATAATGTGAGTTGATGATGACATCTCTTATACTTGTTACAACACATATGACAACATGTGAAAACATGTATGAATATGAAACAGAATTGTCAAAGATAGAAAGCATAGTGTAGTCCACAAAGTTTATAAAAATGGGCTCCACCTTTGACTTCCCAGGAGAAAAATAAAGCCCATTGATGAGTTAGGAGAAATCAATGTAACAGCGGGCTTTAAGGACATGATTGTGTTGTATCTTTCAGCACAAGCTGACGATATAGTATCCAAGCTAACCTTGACAGCCTTTTGGTGCTAGCCAAAAGTATGTTGTTCCGACATGAGGGGTCTTCAAAAAATTCACAGAAAAATTTTCATCTTTTAATTCCATTTTTCCACAAACTATCTGAAAAACCCTTGTACACAGAATGCACAATTCCCTAATATTTTAGAAATCTAGAAGTTAAGTCGACTACTATCCTTCAATTAATCCTCCTTAAGATAATTTGTCAGACTAGGTTTGATAAGAACTTGCATAGGATACAGAGTGGAATTATTTTTTTTCCCTGATAAGCAATTACAGTTAGTTCATTACTGATACTGCTTTAGTATGATAAAACACAGAGCGTTGTCTGCATCCTACATTGCAAGTCACGGACTCGAAAGAAAACTAATTTGGGGGGTAGGCAGAGGGGCAATTGACATTGGTTGAGTTGGGAAGGATCAGCAAACGAGAAAAAGGAAAGTTTGCAACTTACATATCTTTAGGAAAGTGAATATATATATCTAACAAGATTGCCTGGTTTTACTCCCTGAAACAGAGCCAAGAAAATAATGCATGCTTTGACTTTTATTACAAGAAGTTATTAAATCCATATCATTTCTCAGAATCTCTTTGAGCTCATGATTGCCAATTTTACCAGCAGAAATCAACCATCGTATTTGCTTCTCAGCAAGACAACCTCAGCAACACCAAGATACTGAAATATCACCCTTTTAGTGGGATCAAAGACATTGGACCCCCCAGGCAATCACAGAGGGAAAAAGTGGTTGATCCTAAACACAGTTGTCACTGGATGAAGTTGTACTCATAGTAGAATGTGACACAGCAGACATGGTCACCAGGTTTCATGAATAGCCACATGAAGGAAGGTGGCATGTCCATTGCTTGCAGGAAGACTCCATGACTTTGCTGCTGTTGTAGCAAAAATGGTATTCATATTGAGGGCAAAAGATGTCTCTGTAAAGGACAGTCCATTCCATCAACAGTTAGTAAATGTGAAAATGGACTCTGTACTAAGTGAGATAAAAACAAAAAGGTTTAACTCACTTAAAATTATTAAATCCATTTAGAATTTCTTTTCTAGGTCGGGAAAGCATTTCAATGATGTCAAGAACAAGACCACATTTCAGGAAATAGAAGTAAAACTCACCTATCGTTTTCAAGGTCATCTTAACTTATGTCTCTCACTTGGAGGCAGTTTTCCCTAAACCTCTCAAGCCAGGCTGCATAAATTCCCAGAGCAATGGTTCTACAATTTAAGAGACACAACTCTTCCACTTATATAACAAGTACTTACAATATATACCCCTTTTTCTCGCACATGTACGTTAATAATAAAGATGATGATAAAGATAGATAAGTTTATATAGTGTTTACAAGGTGTCAGGCACAAATACTTTATACACACACAAAATGATAACCCAATTCTCTAAAGCTCTACAAAGCTCCCTAACTATAATTCAAAGGAGAAATGAATGGAAAGTGATATGCAATAGTATAATATGTATTTTTAACTACATGACATAAAGAAGTGCTTTGATGTGTGTATGTGCGCGTAGATTTAACTGACTGATTATGATAGTTGGAAGTAGCCTGACACAGGTCAGGATTATGGGGGGGGTGAATTGCTTTCAAATACCATGAGCGGTATTGGAATTTTTCTGAAATGGGTAATGACTCTTGGTAAGTTTCCAAATAAATAAACTACATTTTCTCTCTAATTACTTGGCAGCTGTTTCCTGGAAAGTTCAGTGTCTATTAAAACTGAGCAAAAGAAAATTTGCTTGGGCTTAGAAATAAAATGCAGTTAGGCTCCAGATTTAGATTCAGATACTTTTTGAGAGGTTTTATATATAAGTAAATGCCTCTCGGGACATTTCAAAGTCGTGTGGCAAATGGCACAATTGTTTGTTGTTGTTTTGTTTGTTTTACTGTGATGTTCGTTGCTGAACTTTTTATCATTCCTGACTCTGCTCACTAAATGACAGCTTTGACACTAAATTAGTATATTAATAATAATTACAAAAAGAAAAAATAAATGAGCCCATGAAATGCAGTAATGTCCCCCAACGGAATATAGAATGACTATTGAAAAATTAATGTTTTAGGAAATCTTTGGATAGACTTCTGGATCACCTTGAACTCTGAAATTTGATGAAAAATGTTGTGTATAGGTGCAGTCTGCTGCGGAGGCCATCGATAATGTTCAACAGAGTCTCGCATCACGATGACCATTTATTTCCGCAAAAGTCAAAAACCACTGATTCTGGGAATTTCTTGACATCATAGACCTGTTCTAATTTTTAAAAATCATCTTGGAGCCCACTTCCTTGTTTGCATAAGACATTCCTTGCACATTGAAACATGCATGTGTTTGCCTGCATTTGCAGCAATTCAGCATTCATTGCAGGGTTTCTTTATTCTTTCTTTCTTTTTTTTTTTTAAGCTATGCCATTATTTGTTGTTGCAGCAAAATAAGCCAGGGTAGATGGAGTTGAGCTCCACTCTGAAGAATCAGCTTCTGCCATGGTCTTCCCTAGCAGTATGTGCAAGACAGATGTGGTGTTCAGAATTACCACTTAAACCCATGGTTACACATGAAATACTAGCAGGATTCCGGGTGCAAAGTAATTAACACTGCCATTCTAGGACAGTGTGCCAAGTACTCATTGGTATAGCATACTGTGTTGGGGTAGAAGAAGCTAAGAAAGGCAGACTCTTTCTGGTCTCTTGTGATGAAGTCTAGTAGTACCGGTTTATTTCACTTAACTGAATGTTCTTTTCATAGTAGTTTTGTAATTTACATTATAGTTTTAATCTACAATTATCAACTTATGTTTGCATTGGATCAATTACAAAAATGAATCACAAGAAACATTTATGAAAGAAATGAACTGAAAAATGAAAGAGGATTAATGCAGAATAAAGAATAAATTTTTGATTTCTCGAGAAACTTAGTATCGAATATGTAAACTGACTGGAGAGTTTGTCAACTTATATAGTTCAGCACTTATGCTGTAATATATCGCAGACCACATGAAAAGCAGAAAGCACAAATCTTTAGAAAAAGTAACAGCATTTGTTTCAAAATTTAATAGTTATTTAATAAGCCTGTGATTGCACATAGTAATTTAACACATGCAGCTGCAGAAAGCTCATTTGCACCCCATTTTGGGAAACATGACCTTTTATTTAGATCAAATGACTACTGAAAATTAATTTCCCTTCTTTTAGATTCCAAATTTTCTCATGCATGTTTTCAAAGTGAGGTGATGGCTGTGAACATGTTGGCTTTATCAGCAGGACAACTTCACCTTCACAAACAGATGAATGACATCAGCTCTAGATCATAAATTCAAAGCATTGACATACAATATCAGTTAAGCTAATTCTAATAATGATGCAAATTTTTTTTCAACTGGTTCATGGACTAAAAGTAGAGTTTTTGCAAGTTCATTCTGTCATAGCTGAAACACTGTGCTTATTGTGAACTTTGGTCCAATGTGGAAGGTGCAATTATTTGTTTTGAAGTCATAAAATGAGTCCAAACTGTGTAACACCAATTTTACATCTTAGTGAAGACAAAGTTCTTCAAAGCTGAAGGCATTACACTACCTGACTTCCAAATATACTACAAAGCTACAGTAACCAAAACAGCATGGTGCTGGCATAAAAACAGACACATGGACCAATGGAACAGAGTAGAGAACTCAGAAATAAATTCACGTATTAACAGCAAACTGATTTTTCACAAAAGTGCCAAGAACATATGTTAGGGATAGAACAGCCTCTTCAATAAATGTGTGGGAAAAACTGGATATCCACATGCAGAAAAAAAACTCTAGACCCATACTTCTCCCCATATACCAAAATCAAGTCAAATGAACTAATGAACTAAAGACTTAAATGTAAGACCTAAAACCATAAAACTACTAAAAGAAAATGTAGGGGGAAAGCTTCAGAGCATTGGTCTAGATAAATATTTTATGGATAAGACTTCAAAAGCACAGGCAACAGAAGACAAAATAGACAAATGGGACTATCAAATTAAAAGGCTTCTGCACAGCAAAAGAAACAATCAACAGAGTGAAAAGACAATGTGCAGTGTGGGAGAAAATATTTCCAAACTACATATGTGACAAGGAATTAACATCCAGTGTATATAAGAAATGCAAGCAACATAACAGCAAAATAATAATGATAATAATTCAATTTTAAAAATTGGCAAGCGATCTGAACAGACATTTCTCAAAGGAGAACATACAAATGGCCAACAAGTGTACAAGAAAATGCTCAGCCTCAGTAATCATCAGGAAAATGCAAATGAACATCTCAATCAGACATCATCTTACCCTAGTTCGAATAGCTTTTATCCAAAAGACAAAAAAATAATAAATGCTAGCAAGGATGTAAAGAAAAGAGAACTAATACATTTTTGGTGGAAATGTAAGTTAATACAACCATTCTGGAACACAGTATGGAAGTTCCTCAAAATATTAAAAATAGAACTACCATATAATCCAGCAATCCCACAACTGGATATTTATTCAAACAGAAGGAAAGCAATATGCCAAAGAAATATCTACACCCCCATGTTTATTGCAGCATAATTCACAATAACCAAGATATGGACTCAATCTAATTGTTCATCAAAAGATGAATGGATTTTTTAAAAATGTGATATATATATACACAATGGAATACTATACAGCCATGAAAAAAGAATAAAATCCTGTCATGTGCAGCAATGTGGATGAGCCTGGAAGACATTACATTAAGTGAAATAAGTCAGGCACAGAATGATAAATACCACTTGTTTCACTCAGGTGTAGGAGCTAATAAGGTTAAGCTCATAGAAGTAGAGAGTAGGTCCTCTGCCACCATGGCTGCCACTGCTGCTGCCGACCCTGGGGAACCTCTGTCCCCAGACGAATTGCTCTCCAAAAGTGACACAGAGAAGACTGAAGAGGAGTTGGAAGAAGATAATGATGAAGAGCTATATGAGACCCAGTTTGAGAGACTGTGGGTTCGGATGGAGATGTTCCTGGAGAGGGTCTGGTCCATGGCAGGAGCCACGTTTGATCTCTCCCTCTTTGTGGCTCAAAAATTGTACAGGTTTTGCAGGGCAGCCTTGTGGATTGGGACCAATTCCTTTATGATGCTGGTTCTTCCTGTTGTCTTTGAGACTGAGAAGTTGCAAATGCAGCAACAGCAGCAGTTGCAGCAGCAGTGGATGCTTCTAGGGCCTAACCCAGGGTTGTCAAGAGGAATGCCAGAGGCTCTACCTTCACTTCCTGGAAAGCTCTAGATTGTTACTGCTATATTTGAGCTGCCTTGGTGGGAGAAGTTTGAAATTCAATAATGTTTGAACTGGCGATTATTTGGAATTTTTTTTCAACCTGGCACAGTGGGGAGATTTCTCCCACATTATCTCGGGGAGAGAATCCCAACTTGCAACTGTGTACTTAATGCTGTCCTGACTTCTGTCCTCACTGTGATACCAGAGTGCAGCCATGCAGATGGTTGTTCCAGCTCTGACCACCCCACCCCTTTCACTAAATTGCTCATAACTGGAAGATGTCCTCTCTGTCCTATTGTGGGGTAGGAACTGATGTAGTGGGAGGGACATACCCCTGACCATTAATGACTGTATTTTTTTGTTTTTTAAGAATGCAGATGTTGGGGAGGGTACATTTACACAATATGGAACAAAGTGCATTACAGCTGTAGCGTAAGGCAGCCACCATGAAACCCTAAGTATGCTGGCAGAAGGGAGATGGGCTACAACTTCAGCCACAGGATGAGGATGTTAGTGACCATGGAGGATAAAGCAGGAGCTCATTTCCTCTGCACATTTTTGCTATTAGACCGGTGTGTGTGTTTAAAAAAAAGAAAAAAAAAAGTCAGTGCTCACTTTTGTATTTAAATATTAAAATTGATTCCAACTGAAAAAGAAAAAAAAGAAATAGTGGTTGCTAGAGGCTGGGAAGGGTTGAGGGGAGGCAAGATAGGGAGAAATTGGTGAACAGATACAAAATTACAGTGAGATAGGAAGAAGTTCTAGCATTCTGCAGCACCATTAGGTGTCTTTAGTTAACAGCAATTTATTGCATATTTTCAAATGCCTAGAAGAGAGGATTTTTAATGTTAAAGAAATGTTAAATGTTTGAGGTGGTAGATACGCTAATTACCCTGATTTGATTTGATCATTACACATTGTATACAATGATATTTGAAACATTGTATAGATATTGATATTTGTATACATATCTCAAATATCGATTTGTATACAGTGTTTCAAAATATCACTCTGCAGCACATAAGTATGTACAATTATTACATGTCCATTAAAAAATAAAAAACAGCATTCTTAGCAAAGTAAAAAAACCAATGAGTCAGACGTGTATGTGTGAGTGATTGTGGGCCACAAATCAATCATCGTTGCAACATGATAAACTGCACTATCAAAATGTGTGTGTCACCATCAAAGTTGTAATTGCCCCCAGTTACAAATGTGACATGAGGCTGCAGTAGCTATTATCAAGGGGTGGTTTTCAGACCCTTTGAGTTGCCAAAATCCTAAAAGCGTGTTCCAAACAGGAGGTCAGAACAATTTTTGTAACGTAAGAGTGTTGCATGCCTTTTTCTCAAGGTTGATGTTTGCATGTCAGGTGCCCAAAAATGGTGCCTTAAAGGAAGTCAAAACAGTGACAACCAAAGGTGCATCCATTTATCAATGACCAATACATCATTTATCATGAGGGAACTTGATAAAACAATACAAGTTACTGATTTTATTAAATTTCAACCCATCAGTATGTGTCTTGTAAATAATTCGCAGGAGCAAAGGGGAAGTGTTCCTGCAGCATTTCTGCTGCTTACTGAGGAATGGTTGTTGTCAGGAAAAGCAAGTGTGCTATTGCTTTAATTGCACACTGAAGAGGCTCCCATTTTCACAGAAGAACAAAGGTATTTGAAAGAATGTCTGACGGACCAACCGTGGTAATTCAGCAATGAACAAAGTGAGCCTTTCCATTCAAGGAAAAATTGGATTTTTTGAAAACTTCTGTCTGCTACCAAAAGCTCCCGATAGCAAAAATCTTTTCAGATTGGACTGATGATGTTATTAACAAATGTTGGCTTTTTGGCCCTGTGTAATAAAATGTTTCCACATTCTGAAAATCTGCATACCTCAACCAACTAATTTATCCAAATACAACGATGCTAAAAAATTCATGGGAATTAAAAAAGAAAAAAAAAAGCCATTTTAAGTGCAACAGAGAGCAACACGTTTTCCTGAATAAAATTCAGAAAGTTCATTGATGGGATTTCAGATTCCACATTGCACACAAACTTTAAGAAACTACCCCATTATGGGAAAAGGTTATTAAAATATTCCTCCTCTTCTGATCAGTATGCAGTGAACCTTCCCCTCAGAGGTTTTGGCATCTGTGGGCTGTTTGTCCCTCCTGTTTCCACTACAGAATGACTCAAGGGCTGGCGCAAAAGAAAACAAAGCAGAAAAAGTAAAAGAGCATGACCAGTTTGTACACTCTCTTTGAGTGACAGGGCCCCTCGTTCCTGATTTTTCAGACAGAACTGCTGGCTTCTGCAGTTCACTGTGCTTGTAGCACTGTGTTCAGTCCTCTCTGTTTCTGAATTTCCATTCAGGCTGTCAAAAAAGAAAACAATGGTCAGTTCCTCACGGGTTTGGTGGAACTTGAGATTCTAGTAATCGTCTACAGTCTGCTTCCATTTAGCTTTTTGTTATTGTTTCTCAATTATCAACTTTATTTTTAGAGCTGTTTTAGTTTTACTGCAAAATTGAGCAGAAAATACAGAGAGTTCCCATGCATCCCCTGCCCTACACACGCATAGCCTCATGCTGTCAACTCACTGCACCAGTGTGGTCCACTTGTTACAATTAATTAACCTACATTGACACATCATTATCACTGAACATCCGTAGTTGACATTAAGTTTCTCATTAGTTTACATTAGAGTTCATTGGCAGTGTACATTCTGTGGGTTTGGATAAACGTATAAGGATGTTTTCCCACCATTACAGTCTCATACAGAGGAACTTCCCTGCCCTAAAATCCCCTGTGCTCCATGTATTCACCTGTCTCTCTCCCCGGACGTTAGCAACCACTGATCTTACTGTCTCTATAGTTTTGCTTTTTCCAGGATGTCATATAGTTGAATCACACGGTACGTAGCCTTTGCAGACTGGCTTTTCACTTATGCATTTAAGGTTCCTCCATGTCTTTTCATGGCTTAATAGTTCTTTTGTCAGCATGAAATAATATTCCATTGTCTGGGTGTACCAGTTTATCTAGACACCTACTGTAGGACATCATGGTTGTTTCCAAGTTTGGGCGATTATGGATAAAGATGTTACAAAACTTTTGTGTGTACATAAGTTTTTAACCCATTGAGGTAGATACCTAGGAGCAGAATTGCTGGATTGTATGGTAACAGTGTATTTAGTTTTGCAAGAAACTTCCAGAATGTCTTCCAAAGTGGCTGTACCATGCTACTTTCCCTCCTGCAATGAATGATATTTCCTTTTGCCCCACATCCTCAGTAGCATTTGGTTTTGTCAGTGTTTTGGATTTGGGCAATTCTAATAGATGGGTTGTGGCCATGTAGTTTACAGAGTTCTCAGATAGGTGCTCCATGAAACTTGTCCAGGTTTTGGAGCTTTATTCAATGAATGAATCTATCTTGAATGTGCTAGCCCATCTGGAATGGGCTAAATTGTGTCTTCTCAAAATCCGTATGTCAAGCCTTAACCTCCAGAATTGTAGAATGTGACTGTATTTGGAGATAGGTCCTTTAAAGGGATAAGTAAGGTAAAATGAGGTCACTAGGGTGGGGCTCTTATCCAATAGGACTAGTGTCCTTATGAGAAGAGGGGATTCAAACACAGACACACACAGAGGGATGACCATATGAGGACACAGGGAGAACACAGCGCCTACAAGCCAAGGAGAGAGGCCTCTAGAGGAACCAGCCCTGCCATGCCTTGAATTCAGACTTCCAGCCTCCAGGACTGAGAAAGAATAAATGTCTGTTGTTCAAGCCAACCAGTCTCTAGTATTTCATTATGGCAGCCTGAGCAAACTAATACACCGCTTTATTATGAACTGGAATACAGGAAGTGTTTTTTTTTTAATGGTGTGTTTGTGTGTGTCTATGTGCTGGTGTGTGTATGTGTGTAAAAATACTGTTTAATATAACTGATTTATAGCTTCACCAATTCCATAAAATGTATTTTTCAGATCGTATTTGTTTTAAAATATTAATTACAAAATTCAAAAAACTATACATTTGTTTTTTGTGTCCCAATTTCTCTCAAGAGTCCTGATCGAATAAAGAAATCATTTGCTTACCTCATTCAGTATCCTCCCTATCTTGTCATTCCCAACTTTCAAATTTCTTCTCCTTGTTTTACTTTTCTAGATGGTTAGTTATTTATACAGTGTATGGGACACCTCTTCTTTTGCAGTGGGCTTTTCAATAATGACATTAATCCTTCATTGAAATTTTAAAATGTTACTTTCATGTTTTATAATACTAACAAAGTATTTAATCCATTATTGAAAGTTAAGTCAATACTTCTTTCGTGTTTTTAATTATTTTTATGATTTATGACAGCTATTGACCCACCTCTACCGCTATGAGGCTAACAGTGCTGGTCTATATGCTTTACTGTTTTTCTGTGTCTCCCATAATCAATGAGATGTAGCCAATGTCTTCTGGTGTCGAGAGAAAAGTAGCATTAAAAACTGTAAAAGTGGCTGGTGTTGACTGGGTTGTTTAAAATCACCCCTTCCATGATTCTGGAGAAAATACGAGAATGGAATTTCAGAGTTTTAACCTTTAGTATGATTTTTGGGCATATAGAGATTTTGAAGAGAGAATTTGAAGTTGCCATAGATATCACGATGCTCACACAGTTCCCACGTGGGTCCCTGCTGATGGGTGTTGGGTGGACACCTGAGAAGGCTGGAAAGGTACAAGGACCCAAAGTGAGGAGACTTCCCCTCCAGGCCACCTCACGAAAGTTGTATAATGCACTGAGTGTCTGAGCCTTGGTTTCATCAATTTGTTTGAGGGGAAAACAAAACAAACAAGAAACAAAAAAACCCAATTACGCACCCTGCTATTTCTTAGTGCAGAATAAAATAAAGAAGCAAACATAAAGTGCTAAGTCAATTAGGAAACGTCATGCAAAGTGTGACTTATGACCACATAATGGTTATTATTAATTGATGCTTTCTTGAGAATGGAAGCTGAGTTAGTTTAAACTGCCTTATCCTTTACATGGGGGGTTTAATATTATTACTGTACATTTCCATTCATTCTCGTGGCAATAGCATTAGTTATCCTCTGTAACTGTTCATATGCAGGCAGGCTTCCAGACTCCTCCAAATGCATGGATTTAAGACAACCATAAATTGACAGATATTTGCTGAAATAATGAAGTCTAATTATTAATATGAAATCGATTTAAAGAGATAAGCCATATTTACCCAGCAGTTGACCAGATTAGCAACAACAACAACAAAAAAGGCTTTGTGGGTACTTATTCCTTATATTACTGATTTATTGCAAGGATACGTAAATCTGTGCTTTCAGAAGTTTAAACTATACATTTTGCTCTTGATTTATAAAACCTGCTAGTAAATCCAGTTCAGCTTCTCATTGAGAAATCGTTATTCTGAGTGTCAGCTCTTGCTGAGTATGAGGATTTATAAGCCAGGAAAATATGTCTGTAAACCTAACAAGATTTGGAAATCATACCAATAAATCTTGGGGGAAAAAAAAACTTTATTTACAAATCCTCACCTTACACTTGAGATATAAGCAAATATTTTAGAAACCAGGACCTTAAGTATGTCCAATTATGATCAGTTTAATAAGCCATGGCCTAATCTGATTTTAACACATTAACATTTCTGAGTGGATCGTATTAGGAATCACAGCACAAAGAGGGATATTATTTTAAACGGATGATTAAAACTATTTTTACTTGCAGGAATTAGTGCATGTGTTAGATGCTGTTTTGGTGCCCTGCCAGTGCCATTAGGGTTTTTGGTTTTGTTTTGTTTTTTTTAGTTTAGTTTAGTTTTGTTTTTATTTTTTTCACAAATAATAATTTTATATATGTATGGGATACAAAGTGATATTTCTATATGTGTATACATTGTGGAATGTTCAAAGTAATTAGCATATTTATCACCTCAAATATTTATCATTTCTTGATAGTGAGAACATTTGAAATCCTCCTCTTCAGCTATTTTCAAATATATAATACACTATTATTAAGTGTATTCATCTTGCTGGGCAATAGGACACCAGAGCTTATTTCTCCTATCTAACTGTACCTTTGTACCCATTGACCAATTTCTCTCCTTTGCTTGTTGGCCACCTGCACCCCAGCCTCTGATAACCACCATTCTACTCTCTACTCCTATTAGTTTGACTTTTTTAGATTCATATAAGTGAACCATATGGTATTTGTGTCTCTGTGCCTGGCTTATTTCACTTAACATAATGTCCTCTAGGTTCATTCATGTTACAGATGACGGAATTTTTTCTTAAGGCTGAATAGAATTCTGTTGTTTCGCATATACATAAGCCATATTTTAAAAACCCACTTATCTCTTGGTGGAGGCACTAATATTCAAAACATACAAGGAACTCAAACCACTTAATAACAAGAAAACAAATAACCCTATTAAAAAATGGGAAAAGACTTGAATAGACATTTCTCAAAAGAGGACATACAAAGGGCCGACAGATGCATGAAAACATGGTCAGCATCTCTAATCATCAGAGAAATGCAAATTAAAGCCACGATGAGACACCACCTCACACCTGTTTGATGGCTGTTATCAAAAAGATGAAAGATAAGTGTTAGCAAGGATGTGGAGAAAAGGAAATCCTACACAGTTGCTGGTATTGTAAATTAGCACAGCTATTTCAGAAAACAGTATAGAGCTTCCTCGTGAAAGCTAAGAATGGAATAACCGTAATGTTCAACCATCCCACTGCTGGGTATTTATCCAAGGAAATGAAATCAGTATGCTAAAGGGATGTCTGAACTCCCGTGTTCATTGCAGCATTATTCACAATACCAATACCTTCTTTATAGGGCCAGTGCACATTGGCTATTGGGACTGGGAACTGCTAATGGCTCACAGCTGCTATACTTCTCTGAAGAACTGTCCTGGTGCACAGTGAGTTGTCCCTCCTGGAAAGTTACCTCCCAACTCCCCACCCAAAGGACCCCACAGTCAGAGACCCCCTGACACTGGGACAGCTTGGTTTTCCATGAATGATTCACTTCCACCCAGATCTTTTTCTCAAGGTCTACTTTGAGAAAACCTAAGCCGAGGCTCTAGCTCTTTCTAACAATGCCCCACACATATTGTCATTCTAATTTATTTGGATCACCAACTCCAGTTTTAGATAAGTAGGATCTCACTGAAAGTTGGAACTAATTATTATTTTTATGTATATATTAAAGCTCCTTAGAGTCTGAAGATCTGGATGCATCAAAAGTGTCTTCTCATTTTTCCATTTTGTGATTGCTCAAAAAAAAAAATGGGGTGACTCTGTATGGCGATATTATCTTAAAAAGTGTATTGACATTTTGTTTGGTTTGAATAGCCTTAAGTGGAGTCTTATTAAGATAGGCAAGGATATCTACAGCTGAAGATGAGGCTGCCTTGAAATACTGGATTTCTGACTTCAAGAACCCCTGTTTCACATCACAACTTGGAACCATCACTAGGAAATGCATTAAGAGCGTGAGATGTTCTGAGATGGGCACACTAGCACTTTGGAAGCTAGCAAAACATTTTCCATTACTTGTGGATGATGACGAATGTAGCTGCAGATGATGATGATGATGATGATGATGATGGAACTTAAAATATTCAATATGGAAAGAACGTTCCATACAGGAGCCACTTAAATAGATCCAGGGCTATTAGTGCCTCTCCTCGGTGGTTAACATAGGTGCATCCAAAAGTTTTCCTTTACAACATCTGCATTTGTAGCAAGAGAAATGCCATCTACAGAGGATCCCTCATCTCCCTCTTATGGCTTGGGAGTAAAAATGCAACTTCCATATGGAGGAGATTTGGTTCCGTACATGCACGGGCTGAGGACCCCTTGTCCAAAATGCTTGGGACCAGAGTGTTTTGTATTTTGGATTTTTTTCCCCCAGATTAAGGAAGCTCGATCTGTAATGGCGAGATTGGAAGTTGAATTTGTATCTTGAAGATTTATCTCAGAGGTGTAATGCTAAATTCAATATGGTGGATTTCTATGGAGATTCTATGGACATCCATGTTCCCTTGGGCGCCACTTTGCACTTTGGAAAAATGGAAACCAGTGGCAAATTCACAGTGCGTGGGAAAAGGAGCTTTTGTTGATACTGCGTGGATTCAAATCATTGCTGCACTTTTATCTAGCTTGTGGGACCTCAGGTAACTTGCCTGTCTGGACATCAGTTCTCTGTGTAAAGTGGATATAATAGTACCTCCTACCTCATTGCTGTTGTGAAGATTAAATTTCAAAGTTAACTATCGTAGCATACTTGACGTAAAAAAATGTAACTGCCTGATATAAAGCATATATTCTAAATAATTGTGTGTACGTGTTTGTATAACACATTTATTTATATATCTGAGACACATTTATATACACACATGCATATGTGTACCTGTGCATTTTGTGTACGTATGTGTATACATACACATATATAATGCATTTAGTTCAATACATGAGCAACAAGACTCAAACACTCCTCCTTTTCAAACAATAATGACCTAAAAGGGCCCATACCAGCTTGCACCTTTTCTCTTCTCAGTTTTTTATTTTTATTTTTATTTATATTGGGGGGATATGCAGATGTGTTTATTTATTTTAATTGACACATTGTAATTGTACATACTCAAGAGGTACAATTTGATGTTTTGATACATATGCATGATGTATAGTGATGGGGTTAGGGTAGACACTGTACCCTTTCCTCATGCATTTATCATTTCTTTGTGGCAAAAACATTCAAAAATCTCTCTTCTAGCTATTACATGTTATACAAAACTAAACTGTAACCATAGCCACCCCACCGTGTGCTAGAACACCAGCACTTAATCGTCCTATCTAATTGGAATGTTGTACCTGTTCAGCATTCACTTCCCTAAACATCAACTTTTATACTACTTTGTACTGTATAAAACATTGGAGATTTTACTTACCGGGACTCTCAGGAAGAGTTCGCTCAGAGAAAGGAATAGAAAGCCCAGACTGGAAAGTTCAATCACAAAAAAGAAAGAGTAACTAAGGAAGACTGTAAAGATACCACGGTCAGGGATAAAGGTTTGTTAAGTTCAAGGAAAATTGGTACTTACACTGTTGCAACTGATGCTAGGAATTTTAAATGCAACCTAATTGGCATGACTGAATCTCTTTATCTAAGTATGTGAGCATATGCCCATGTGTTTTAACATATGCCCAAGATTCCCAGGGGCCCTATTCCTAAAAAGAAAAACCAAATCATATTTTCAGGTGGGAAGATCTCTGCTATTTGTTGCTGTGTCTGTGTTTGCTGATACGTAAAAAAAAAAAAAAAAAAAAAAAAAAAAAAATCACATTTAAACAAAAAGTAAATAAAATGAATGAATTAGGAAAATAAATTAATTAAATGTTTTTGGTTATATGTGAAACTCATGAGCAAGCCCTCTACACTAGGAAAACAATGTCTGTCTGCAATTTTCCTCATGTCCTAAAATATTTTTTTTTGAAAGAGATAATGTTAGCATTTTAATGTGAAATGCAGCTGAAACGAGGTGGGTAAAGAGGCTTCTGGGGGTGTTGGAGAAGGTCGAGAAAGAAGTGATGTAAACGGCTTTGCCATATTTCCTTCATGACTTTCTTATGTTGGTTTTTAAAATATGATGATGCCATAGAGCGATATTTTCAAATCCCCTATGTTCCTGCCGTGGACTTCATTTTCTCTCCCTCTTCCCCAGAAGACTCTATTCAATTTGGTTTTAACAGTCACTTATATATATATATATTTTTATCATTTTAATACATATGTGTGCATCTACATCTGTATCTATAGGTAGATAAATATATAGATTATTTTTAAAACTTAAGTAAATGGTATGGCTCCGAAAGTCCTCTTTCATTCATAATTCAACTTGAGAATGACTGAATTGATACCTGTAACTGTACTTTATTCATTGTGCTTACATCTGACGGTTCCAATGTGGGGAGTTTCTTATTTTTCACTATTATAAGCAAGTTGCTGGGCATGTAGCATGAGCTTGTCTCATGGAGAAGGCTGGCTGTGTCGTCAGCCTTCCTGATGCTTTGAGACTGCTCCCCAAAGTGGTTACCTCAATTCACACTCCTTCCAAAAGTGCAAAGGGATCCCTTTTAATCTTTATGTCCCCCTCAGCCCTTGACACAGTCAGACTTAACTTATTGCCTGTTTTAGAGGAGTCACATTGCTGTTTTAATTTGGATTCCTCTGACAGGGAGTAAAAGACTTCTTTTTGTCATGTACTTTTTTTTTCTTTTAAGTGCTGTTTATTTCCTTTCATATTTTCTATGAAAAAAATGTTTTTCCCTTTTCTTATTGATTTTTCAGAGTGAATGTATGTGTGTATTCATATATACACATGTATAGCTATGTCAACCTATATGTCTATGAATATACACATGTAGATGAATACATATATATCTATATCTTGGAAGCTCATTCATTTATTTAACCCAATTTCAGTTCAAATGGTATTTTCACAATGAGGCTTTCTTTGACCATCTTCCAGGACACTGTCCAATCTACCCCTTGCTTTAATTGTTGCACTGGACTTCCTACCACGTTCAGTTGTATTTGTGTTTGCTTGTTATGTGTCCTTAGCCTCTGAGATGTAAGACTCAGGAAACAAAAGTTTGTCCCTATCTTGTTGATAACTGTATCATCTCTGATTAAGAGAATTTCTGACTGATACAGGCTCTTAATATATTTGTTAATAGAAAACTAAACATCTTTATCTCTATTTCTACCTCAAAATTAAATAGCATTGAGGAATTTTCAATCCAGATGTTTTAATTTCCTATTTCCAATTTTTAAAAATTTTACTTATAAATTTTATTGAAACATGATTGATAATACATGTCTGTGAGGTACAGAATTGACTATCTGTATTTGTGTACAATATGCGGTGATCAAATAAGGATTATTAGCATATTCATCATTAAAAAATGTAATTGCTCTTTGTTTCCAGTTTCTTTACAAGCCTACTATTTCCCCACCTTTCAATTCTTAGGGTTTTTGGAGAGGATTTAAAATGGTATTACTATGATTTTGCAAGAAAATAGTATATATATATATATATATATATATATATTCGTACACGTATATTTATGTATATGCACAGATGTGCATTATTTTTAGAGAGCATGTTTTCAACTCTCATATTACAATATCCAGTAATATTCCTTTCACCCATTTTTATTTTAAAAAATCTACAGTATGTATATATCGAACTGTAAATATAAAGACAACTATATTGATGTCATCAGATCTATTGCTCAAATAGTTCCATCTTTATCTCTGCTCAGACTTTCTGTTTGTTTTGAGTACTTTTGTGAGTACTAGTCTCAGTAAGAAAAGTAATCCTCCTGAGATATTGCATATCTGTTTTTCTATTTTATTTAAATGTGTGTGTGTGTGTGTTGTGTGTGTGTGTGGTGTGTGTGTGTGTGTGTGTGTGTGTGTGTGTGTGTGTCTTCTTTGTCTTTTATTCTCACCCCCAGTAAAATGGATTCAGGATGCTTGGATCACATTCCATTTCCCTGCCATGGTCTGTAAATATTAACTGTTTTCTGGATCCATATTGCGATGAGTTTGCTTTTCAGGTAACACACCCTCTGTGTGTGGAAGTTGCTAAGGTTTTCCGTGTACCTTTCTGATTAAGGCATTTCACCAGAATTGTCTTTGCTTCCATACCCCTCATTGCTTTTTTTCTATTTCTGCCCTTAAGATAATCCTCCCATTTGTCTTTCCAAATCATCAGTGTAGTTTATCAGCAGTGACTGAGCACTTTTTAAGTTTCCCCGATTGGTTTTTAAATTTTAGCAATATCATTCCCAAATTCAGAAAGTCTCTCTTTTTAAGAACAGTTTCTAATTTCATCTTCTTGGGGGGCACACGATTTTTCATCTGTGCAGTCTTTTGTCTTTCCTACTATAGTCTCCTCAGTAGAAGCCAATTGTTTTTTTCTCTCTTTTTGAATGAGTTACTGATTTCCTTTAAGTGAATTGGTTTTTTCCCCTTCGGCACCAAACACAGCAGGTTGCCAAAGGCTCTTATTCCTGAGGGTGACAGAAGATGGGGCAGTTGAACAGTTCAGCAGGTAACAACCTGCTCAAAGTGAGGTCGACCCCTCCCTGAGACATAAAAAAAAAAAAAAAGGCTTCTGTTTCCAGCCAGGTGTCAGCTGGGGAAGCCATTCTCCAGGCATGGGAAGGACAGGATTCTGCCTGGGGAGCTCTTGGGTTGACACAGTTAGAAAGATGCCCAGAGGACACCCTACTGCATGTAGGCAGGTTCAGACCTGCACACCATGCCACAACACACTAAAGAGGTGCACCAGTGTATTAGTTAGGGTTCTGCAGAGAGACAGCGCCAACAGCATATGTCTATAAATATTTGAGAGGAGATGGATTAAGGAAATTGGCTCATGTGATTGTGAAGGCAATCTAGAGGCTGGTCACGTGGCTCAATCCCAGTCTCTATGTCTCAGAACTAGGGAAGCCGATGACGTGATTCTCAGTCTGAGGCTAATGGCCTGAGAGCCCAGAGGTGTCACTGGAAAGTCCTGGAACCCAAAGGCTGGAGAGTCTCAAGTGGATTTCCATAGATAGACGGGAGAGAAGAGTATATCCAAGCTCCTGTGGAAAAAGAGTGAGATTCACCTTTTCCTCTGTTTTTGTGCTCTCTGAGTTCCCAGCACATTAGATAGTACAAATGCATATTGAGGGTGGATCTTTCCCACCCAGTCCTCTCCAGCATACATGCGAATCTCCTCTGGAAACACCCTCATAGACACACTCAAAAATAATGCCTTATCAGGTTTCTATGTATTCCTTCACCTAGTCAAGTTGACACCTAAAATTAACCATCACAACCAGAATGTGTCAAGGGGCTCCCTGGTCCCATAGCCCTCTCCACAGTGTTGCCTATCTCCCCTAGAGAACTCCCCTATAGATTCAATCCAGGACCCCACATGCCCTATTCCTCCCTTGCATATCTCCAGGAAGGTGTTTGAATACCAAGGACCAAGACTACAAGTTGCTATAGCCATCATCTTCCAAAATATGTTTTCGAGTTTTCAACCAATTTCTAGCCAATTTTTCTCAAACTTGTCTTTTATTTACCAGCTCATAGAATGCTGCATCCAAATTGGCTGTTATATTAGAGACCACTTGGCCCACTGGTTTTCAAATATGCTCTGAGGACCTTCAGGACTAGGGGAGGTGGTGGTGGATGTGGGGAGGCTGTGAATGGCAGACATGCTTTCTGGTTTGTGTGTGTGTGTTTGTTTTTATGCTTTTTTTTTTTTTTTTTTTAATGGATTACCATTTCAGCTACAGTTTCATTTGCAAACTCAACTTCCTCATCTCACATTATGTGGAAAAGCCACACATCTCATCTGAGGTTACTGAGTTGGGGAGGAAGCTCTAACTAAGATCCAGGTATCTTGCTTTGCTGCACATCAATCTCCTATACATTTACGTGAGGGGTTACTATGCCATATACAGGCAGAATGAACAGATTATTCCTCCAGGTCAATAACCATAGGATGCTTTGTACTTAGCAAATAGAACTGTTCTGATAATTCTAATGTCCACTCACTGTTTTTCTTTAAAATAAGTAATCAGAAAATAAGTCATGAAGCAAGAAAAGTTAAACACACATGGGAAAATATGTATACAATCCCTTCACGATGTCGCTTTCTACTAGTTTCATATCTTTAAGTGTGCCTGCAAAAATTTTTCCTCTTAAATAAGGACAAAAACAGAATAATCATTTAAGAAGTTAACCCATATTAAAAGCATGTTACATCATTTTTCCGGATTGAACACATTTCACTATTATTGGAAACATCTGCCTTATAACCACCGAAATCACCATTATCATGTTGCACAGATATTTCAGGGTATGTTTCCAAAGTACTTTTAAATCACTTTTATTAGTTATTACCCGGTGTCCTAGTTTTTTAATTGGCAGACATTTCGTCTCAGTACTGTGTTCTTAATTAAATCCCCTGAATAAACTGTGAACACTGCTCCCATCCTTTTATATGAAGTGGACACTGTCTGAAGGGGGAATACATGAATTTTAATTATGCTGTTCATCGTTATACAATGAGGAACTGATCGCTGCTTTATAGAAAAATAAATTACACCCAAGCTTGTTCTAAATGTTTCTAAATTGGGATTATTGTATTTTACAGTTCTCAGTCTTGTAAAACAAGCTTTTAAAAAACTCCCTTTGTAGACTTAATGGTACGTGAAATAAACCAATAGCAAAAGGACAGACATTGTGTGATCCCACTTACATGAGATACCTAGAATACTCAAATTGATGGGGTCAAATTCATTCAGAAAGTAAGGCGGTGGTTCCCAGGGGCTGGGGGGTGTGGGGAATGGGAAGTTGTTTTTTAATGGGTACATAGTCTCAGTTTTGCAACATCAAAGAGTTCTGGAAATTGGTTGCACAACAGTGTGAAAGCACTTAATATTATTGAACCGTTTACTTAAAATAGCTAAAATGGTAAATTTTATGTTGTGTGTATTTTACTATGTATTTTTTAATTTCCTTTGATTTAAACTAATAAATGCATCATCAGTGCAAAAGAAGAAATGTTATCACCCGATGTAGTGATTTCCATTGGCCATCCCATCATCCTGGTGGTTTATGCTGCTTTATGTTTGCATCAGCCACAACAAAAGAAGTGACCACTGCCAAGCTATTTTCCACGGAATGATTGTGGTGGTGATATTTAAGGAAGCACAGGGCAGGTACTACAAATGCAGTCCTTTGTGAGCTAAATCCTACAAGTCAGGGTTGGAAAAGTGGTAGTTGTCATAGAAATGATTATAGCTGGCTGAAATCTTAGAGCTCTCCCAGCTCAACTGCAAACACCTGTGTGTGGAATAGAAGGGGGGGAAAAGAGGTTAAAATAACCATGGGATGATACTTGCTCAGTGAAGTAGCAAGAAAGTTGACCTCTTGACCTGAGGGTTTGCAGTTGCTCCACTTTATTGTAGAAAAACTTGTCCTGCGTCTTCTGCCATGATGTTTAATGACTCCATGTCTTCTGGTACTTTGGTGAGATGGCATTGGACACCATGACAATGATTTTTTCTCTATACCTTCTATTATGGGGTTGAGCAGGACAAGAATTCTCCAACCTATTTTTTTTCTTTGACACTTAATACTGCGTTTGAGGATGTCTATTGTCTCACGCATAAGGATGATTTTTTTTTTGCAAGATGAGTCTGGGCTTGTTTTCAGGTGGGCTTCCAAAAATATGTACATGAGATTGTCTACAATGAAAATTGCACTTGCCCAGCAATAGTTAAAACATGCAGCTGAGTAGAGAATCATAAGAGCAAATAGGGAAGAGCTTAAAGTTCCTACCGAAAAGCTGGCTACACGTCTTTTATCCTCTGAAATCCTTCTGAGGATTAAATGATACTGCACACTGCCTATTGTTTTGCTCTAAATCCTGTCTTGTCCAGGCTAATGTCACTATAACAGTGGCCATCCTTCCTGTGCCAGCTGATCCCACAAAGCTTGTCCATTTTGTGACCATCTCAGATGGAAGATGCTCTGTCCTCAATGAATGAACTCAAATGGGTTCCCTTCTCCAAACTCCCCTTTGGGAATAGTACTTGGAATAGCAGGATTCAGAAGAAGGAACTCAGCTAAATAAACAAGGTAAGGTATGCAAAATGATTCCAAACGATATGTAAATATCAGCTACTGTGATTATTAGTAATACTTATAGTACTATTAAAATCTCTGCATAAGATAACTTAGACAATTTTGATACTTTAGAACAGGTGGTGGCAAACTATGACCCTAACTCTGACCACCTGTCTACATTTGTGTGGGGGTTTTTAGTTGAAACTTAATTGATTACACACATTTCTGGGGTATAGAGTTGAGAATCCATAATTGTGTATGATACTTACCTGGCAGGGGAGATACAATGATCATAATTGTGTATGATATGTGATGGCCAAATCATGGTAATTAGCTTATTCATTATTACAATACATAATCATTCTTTGTGTCCATTATCACTTCAGTTAAAAAAAACCCTCAAAATGGATTAAAGTGGTTTTTTATGAAAACCTATTGATTATGCATATTTTGGGGGTACACAGTTGAACTTCAATTTCAACACATGAATACAATGTGTGAACATCAAATCAGGTTAATTAGCATATTCATCATCACCAAATATATGTAATACACCCCACCAACAAAATCAAGGACAAAAAACATATGATTATCTCAATAGATGCAGAAAAAGCATTTGACAAAATTGAACATCCTTCATAATAAAGACTCTTAGCAAATTAGGTATAGAAGGAAAGTATCTCAACACAATCAAAGCTATTTACAACAAGCCCACCACCAGTACTCTCTTAAATGGGGAAAAGCTGAAGGCTTTTCCCTCAAGAACGGGAACAAGACAAGGACGCCCACTCTCACCACTCCTATTTAACATAGTACTGGAGGTACTAGCCAGAGCAATCAGGAAAGAGAAAGAAATAAAGGGCATCCACATTGGAAAAGATGAGGTCAAACTGCTCCTATTTGCAGATGACATGATCCTATATATGGAAAAACCTAAAAGTCTACCAAAAAACTGTGAGAGCTAATTGATAATGTCAGTAATGTTGCAGGATATAAAATAAACACCCCCAAATCAGTGTGTGTGTTTTTATTCTCCAGTAATGAACTAACAGAAAGAGAAATCAAGAAAGCTCATTTACGACAGCCACCCCAAATTAAATAAATAAATAAAATACCTAGTAATCTATTTAACAAGGGAGGTGAAAGATCTTTACAATGAGAACTACAAATCACTACTGAAAGAAGTTTAAGAAGACACAAAAAGACGGAAAGACATTCCATGCTCTCAGATTGGAAGAAGCAACATTGTGAAAATGTCCATACTATCTAAAGTGATTGACAGATTCAATGCAATCCCCATCAAAACACCAATGACATTCTTCACAAAATTAGAAAAAATAATCCTAACATTCATATGGAACAACAAAAGATCCCCAATAGCCAAAGCAATCCTGAGAGGGAAAAAAAATAATAATAAAGCCAGAGGCATTACACTACCTGACTTCAAATTATGCTACAAAGATATAGTAACCAAAACAGCATGGTACTGGCATAAAAATAGACACTCAGACCAATGGAACCGAATAGAGAACTCATAAATCAACCCACAGACTTACAGTCAACTGATCTTTGACAAAGGCACAATAACATACATTGGGGAAAAGACTGTCTCTTCAATAAACTGTGCTGGGAAAATTGGCTATCCATATGCAGAAGAATGAAAGTAGACCTACACCTCTTACCATATACCAAAATCAACTCAAAACATGGTCATTTTTTTGTGATAAGGACATTTCATCTCCTCTCTTCCAGCCATTTGATAATATACAATAAATTTGTCTTTTAATGGTGGGTTTGTTAAGTATGGTTTGTACATTTTTAAACAGTTAAATTTTAAGTGGTTGTATATGTACCTACATAATATCTTCAACTCTGCTTTCTGGTTCTTAAAGTTGAAAGTCTAACACAACCACTATCTGACCATTTACAAAGAAGTCTACAGAACCCTGCCTTACAAACCTATTTCAATTCAAAATTAGTCTCAAAGGATTTTCTAAAGAACCCTGAAGAGGGGGTGGATATTGCCCCTATGTCAAAGATAATTTCAGGGCTTCCGGTCATGATGGCAGAATAGATGGTCCCCCAGCATCACTCTCTCCCACAAATCAACCAATTTACAACTATTAAAAAGCAATGACAGCCAAGCTGGGGCTGCTAGAGTTCAAGGGAAGAGGAGGAGAGGCCTACAGACTGCATGAAGGCGAGTGAAACCACAATGAGAGAAAGAAAGAACGACCAGAGCTGGAGCTGTGAGTGCACAGGGCAGGAACTGGAAAAAGCCATCACTGTGCCCTTCATATGAAGTTCCTTGGAGGCTGCAAGGGAGAAGAGGGCCGTGGTGACCAGCAAGACCACCAATAGGGTTCCCATGGACCCATATAGAAGCGAAGAGCCACAACAACTGAAAAAAAGAGACACTCAGAGGCTGGTGAGTCATCAAAAGGGACTAGCACATGGCCTATCCCATGTAAAGTGTTTGGAGCATGGGCAGCAGGGGAGACAGGACAGCAGGGGAAACAGGCCACCAGGAGAACACTGGAGCACAGCAAGGACAGCTGATCTGCCCCCACATTGGCATAGAACCACTCAGAGGAGACTGGTCAGGAATACAGAACTGCATGGAGTGCAGTTTGATAAAAAGACTCAGGCCCAGACCAGAGTTTCCATTCAACCCAGGTGCACCAGATCTCACAAGAGCTAGGAGTACCTATAAAGTCAACCATTAGGATCTGAGCTGCACAAAAAGCCTTCCCCAGGGAACCAGCAGCAAAACAGCAGTTTAGCTCAACCACACAGCTCAAGTACTGATCTCCACAGGATGTCCCCCCAATTTAGAAGTAAGAAAAGTACAATAAATTAGTTTCAGTGCAGAGTTGAAGTGGTAGGAACAGCAAATAACCCAACACAGAACTGAAAGAAAAAACAAAATACCAACAGACCAGAAACAAAGTTTGATATTCACTAGTAAAGGTCTCACATCACTAAAGAACACCTATAAAACCTAGAAGGACAGGAAGTCCCCTGGGATATCAAGCCGGGGGGGGGGAGTGCTGGGGGCCTCAGCCATGCCCCCCAATGCCCACAACCAGTCCTGAGAACGGGGTGCCAAAGGCCTTGGCCATGCCCCCACCCCCCACCCCCAACACCTGCAACCAACCCAGCAACAACCAGGCTCTCACCAAGTGTTGGGGGGTGAGAGCTTCAGCCACACCCCCCTGACATTGTACCCAGCCCAGCAATGACAAGCCACCTCTGGAAGTCCCCTGGTCTCCCCTGCAGAAATGGGGGGTTGCAACAGACCTCCACCCTGCACCTCCTCCTTCCTCCTTCCCCTCTATCCCTCCCACCAGACTGCTCTGCAACAACATCATAAAATGCAAATATATATATATATATAAATATATATTAATAAATAAACTTAATAAGAAAATAACAAAGATAATTTCAAAATGAGTTTAAGCATCTGTTCAGTATGGCCAATGCCGTCACGTGATGACGTGTGAATGGGCTCTTTCCCATAGTATGTAAAAGTGTTTTGTAACTTGGATTTCACCTGTGTTCTGCTTGGTTGATAATTCCCCTCCCAAATAATTACTAGTAAAATGCTTTAGTTACACAGGAGTTAGTATTCTAAAGGAAACAATTTAAGTCGTTCTCATGATGCTGTTTACCCAGTTTTTATAAAGGCATCTGCTGGGTACCTTCCTAAAGAGGGTGACAGGTAATGGGACAATCTCTAATTACTCAGGAACACTTTAGTTCCCATGTGCATTACTCAAGCGGTTTCGAAGAAATCTGTCTTGCAGTGCCAGGGATCTGGTTTTCGAACAGTCATGTATCTCTGTATTTAAAAATCTCCTCTCTCTGTAGACTCTGTCTCCTCAAAATATACAAACAATCACAAGTGATTCAAGCAAGAAATAAGTTTCTAGAAAACAAACAGACAATCGGCAACTTGCATTCACAGCTTCCAGATAATGCATTTGGTTGCTTTCATATGAAATCTGTATGAAATTAGCCCAATGAAGTTCCATGATCTACTAAATTATTTTTTTTCTCATTTCACATATTCGCATCTCCACTCTTTTACTAAATGTTAATAGCAATTTGATGTGAACTGTTCATTGTCACATATAGATTGTTTATTCAGGGCATACTATGCATCAGGCACTGTGCTACAAATGTAGACATGTGATTTTAACACTTACAGGACCCCACAGTATAATGAGCACCATGTAATAGAAACACCAAGGGGTCAAGGTGTTATCTGATAAAACCAAATTCTGGTTTTATCTGTTACCATCTGTGTTCCTATGAACTTTCTCATCTATAAAAGAGAAGCAAAAAAGAAATGATACTGGCAATAAAAATATCACCTAGTTTGACATTCGACACGTACATAAGAATAAAATGCCACAACGTACATGTGAAAGTTTGGAAGACTGCCTAACAGGAGATGAACGGGCACTGAAAAACATAGAGAATGACCTGTAGAAAAGTAGTCCCCATGGAGCTAAGACAGCACCCTACAAAACCACCCAGGCAGGGGTTCTATACACAAGAGGGCACTTCAAAAAGTTGGTGGAAAAAATAGAATACAAGATAATACGACTCTTTCCATGAACTTTTTGAAGTCCCCTCATGTACGATTCTTCATTTAGAGGTGACACTGAATCCATGCTTCAAGTATAATACACAACTCTGTCTTTGTCTCCCTGTCTCTCTCTCTCTTACACACATACACACACACACACACACCCCAAGGCATAGCAGAATTAACAACATAAAAGTAATACCTTAATCAATTGCATTAATTAGAATTCTCAGAAAAACAGAACCAATAGGGTGTGTGTGTGTGTGTGTGTGTGTGTGTGTGTGTGTGTGTGTGTGTGTGTGTGTGTGTGTGTGTGTGTGTGTGTGTGTGGAGAGAGAGAGAGAGAGAAAGAGAGAGAGACTGATTGATTTTAAGGCTGGCAAAACCCCCCAAATCCACAGGCCAGGCCATCATGCTGGAGACCCAGTTGATATGCAGTTTTGACAACAGTTGACAAACCAGCCAGAATTTTTATGTTGCGGTCTGGAGGCAGACTTCCTTCCTTTTAGGAAACATCAGTCTTTGTTCTTAAGGCCTTCAACTGATTGCATGAGACCCACCCATGTTATGGAGGCTCATCGACCTCACTCAGAGTCAGCTGATTGTAGACGTTAAACACATCTAACGGCACTGTCATCCAGCCATGTCTGTACTAGCATCTCTGGAATCTGCTGGCCATAGTCATATATTTACTGAAGCAGACATCTCTTCCTCCCAAGAAGGGGCATGCCTGTACCCTTTCCAATCGATCATCTAAGGAAAGCCCTCGGAAGCCTGCAACATCTTAAACTCTGTTTTTAAAGAGCCATGTGCAGCCAGATACAGCCACAGTACAGAGGATGAAGATTATCAGGTTCTTCACAGAGTTCTTGCTGGAAGTAAATGGTGCATTGATTTGGCAGCTTCTTTTGACTCTGTGTTGAGTCCTTTAGGGTAGCACAGGGAGCTGTCCCCTTCAAAGCCCATCCCTGGCCTCCCTCCTGCAGGTTGTGGACAGCATCCTTGTAAGCAAGGGCAGGTCTTTGCTGTCCTCCTGCCCTGAGCCCAGCTATCCACCAGCAGCTGTGAGCATCTGTCCTGGATGGAGCCAACCTCCCTGCAGAAACAAATCAGCACAAAAGTGCTGATTTTTTATTGCATGTGTGAGGTGAGACCGAGCAGTTCTAATCTACTCGAAGCCTCACAAGTGGGTCACTCTCTCTCTCCCTGTGTCCTGCTTTTGTATGTGTGCCACTGTCTCTTTGGAGCATCCCCTCTTCACCTCGTGTCCTGTCCCTCAGGCCTGAGCTCATGCCCATGCCCTGTGGATTTATCGCCGCTGCCCTGGAGATGGAATACAGGTGCTCCTGCTTGCAAATGCTTCTCACAGCTCTTGTCCTATGTCCCTGTCCCCTGCTTAACATGGAACTGTATTACTTGTTAAACTGATGAGCATAGCTGAGATTTTACAACTTTCACTTCTTAACATTTTGACATTTTTACTTTTATTCTCCCTCAAACTTGCACAGATGCGTCTCTTAGGAATAAAGACTGGCTCCTGTCTCAACATTTTTATGCATAAGAAAAATAGCAATAATTCCATAATGTCACCTATGACAATTTATTGACATATCCCCAGTTGTTCTGAAAATAATATGTTTTATACCCTTCTTTTTCCCTTTCCTTTTCTTCCTTTTTTACAGGATCCAATCAGGGTTCACATTATTACATTTTGTTACCTCTCTTTAGACCTGTTTATTCTACAGCTTTCTCCCTGTTTGTGTTGTTACTGTGTTGCTTTCTTTAAATAATGTTACCTTCTTTGAAGACTCCACACATATGTCCTGGAGACCACACAAGGTGATGTGTAGCATGATTTTACTTATTCTTCTCAGTCTTCGTACCAGCCAACCCTTAGCAACCTACCTGATTATTCAGCTGTACACAAGGTGGGCAACTTTGTAGTTTCTGTATTTGATCTGCCTGCTTTTTAAATCGACACATAATTGTTCCTATTTATGGGGTACAGAATGATATTTTGATACATGTATGCATGTATAATCAAATCAATTATAATGGATTAGCATAATTAGCATATCCATCACTGCAAACATTTATCATTTCTTTGTGTTGAGACCATTTGAAGTTCTTTCTTCTAGCAATTAAAAAATGTACATCAAATTATTGTTGATTATAGTCACCTAACAGTGCTATACACCACAAAACATCCTTCTTCTCTAGCTGTTTTTTTTCCCTTAACCAACCTCTCCCTATTTCTCCTCCCCTTCTCAACCATTAGTAACCACAATTTAACTTTCTACTTTTATAAGCTCAACTTTTTTAGCTCCCACTTATACATGAGAACATGTGATATTTATCTTTCATTATATTAAGTGCAATATCTGTTGTATTTTTAAACTTTCCAGTTTATAATGATGGCTTATGACCCCTTTAACATCACGGTAGATGTGAGAGGGGGAAAGGCTCTAATGTTTTATAAAGGATGGTAAAGATTAACATATTTCCATTTTAGACTTTTTTTTTTCTTTTCATAAGAAATACATTTCATCTTCCAAAGAAATGTCTGTTTAAAGCAGAAATGATGTGTTATTGGAGACACTGAAAACCATATTTTGACAGCTCATCAGATATCCAGACCTTGGGTCTAATCTTTCAAACTAAAAAAACAAAACAAAACAACAACAAAAAAACTCGGCTGTAGACTTTTGAGACCCTGTGATTCTGTAGTCTCAAAACTATTCTCACCAACATAAAAAGAACCATTCTTTTCGGTGCCACTAAATGCTTTGCTTAATTCACTCCTTTATTCCACGAATGTTTGAAACATCATAAAGTGGTAGAAAATAGCTACGATATGGAGTGTGCCGTGTTTGTTGGAGATTAAACAACTGCTTGCCCCTCCTTCCCACAGTGACCTTTTCTTATCTCATATTTTTCTTGGCACCAGTTGAGAGAACAGGAGCTCTTTACTTAATAGCTCATGCTTCTCAGCAGGACTTAAACCAAGTCTTGCACCGCCAGACTTCACTGCATCAGAGGCTGCTGAGGAACTGCAGGATGACTTCATACATTCTGTGCAGAGCTCTTGTCATGCACACAACGGTGCAAACACACTCCCAGTGGTGGTTTCCTTAGGCTTTAAAATAAGAGGTTATTCAGGAAAATTAACCGGTCACTTTACATTTACGATAGGATCTCCTGGAGATATTGATTTGCCATCTGGTCTTGTTGAGAGGCAGTTATTGATTGAGCAGGTGCTTATTGATTTTACACCTGTCTTGCTCTTCAAAAGAAAACGAAACTTGGAAATAACTAACTTTATCTCGTGTACTAATGAAACAGCTCTAAAAAAGTGCAAAAGCGAAATGTGTCCCAGGATTCAAACCTCTCCGGTTTCTTTGCTTTGTGGTTTAGAAGTAAAGCTGATTTATATAGAAGAAGGCTCTGTATGTAGGTCCTCAGCTCCCCTGTGCTATAGTTTTGGAATATATGTCACACACACTCATGGACGATGCATGAAAATGGAACCTCACACTGTAAAATTCCACCACCTCCACAGCTCTCTCATGGGTCTTCTGAAAGTAATAACTCTCTTACCCTTTGTCTTATGTTCACAGAATACACTGTGTGAGACTTTCCACACACAATATCAGTCTCCATGCACAAGACGAGGTGCTTTCCTGGAGAAACATGTCACAGTCTTTCCCAGAGATAATTGGGAGTTTTCAAACATTGGTGGAGTTATGTGTTTGGAGGCTCCAGCTTTTTTGGGCAGAGCTACTGGTCTCACCTCCACAGTGCATGTGCCCAAAATGTACCATCCTTTTCTGGTTGCCTGCCCTCAGAACTGTGGCTGCTCTTTGCCCCTGGGGACCCCACTGGTGCCCAAACATCACAATGAGGGGCTCTGCTGGTGGCTCTGGGGACCTTGTCTAGGTGTCTGGAGAGGAATTGTCTGCTAGAAGTTGAAGGCTTTTCACTCTGTCCTGCAGGAAATCAAAAGGCAGGCTTGCAGGTGCACATCAGATCATGTTCACCTGGGTCGACTTACAAGACGTCTGATGGAAATTGGAAGACTACAGAAGGAATTGGGAGGTAGGGAACACCGCATAGGTGGGAGAGTTCAGCCCTAATGAGAGATGTGTCAGTGTTGCAGGTCTCACTTCAGGGATTAAAGGGGTTGCAGAGACAAGGCCCACAAGCAATCTGACATGGTTGCTCAGACCATTCTCAGCATGTGATACCCTGAATCGCTGTAAAGAGTCACCACGCAGACAGAGGCTGTCACCTGATGTGTTGCCTGGATTTGGGACTTCTCAGCCTCCAAACTGTAAGAAACAAATTTCATTTCATCGTCCATTACTGTTTCAGATATTCTGTTACAAGCAACAGAAGTGGTCTAATACTCAGCCCTAGGTCCAAAAGCACTTTCATACACTCTTAGCACAGAGCAGACAGCACAGAAGAGTTGCTTACTGCAAGTGGGCTGTGACTGCAGGGTTTCCTAAACAGGCTAACTGCAAAGCATCCTCGATGGACAAGCAGAGGCAGAAGACCTTTGCAGGAGCTGAGTTGTCTTGACTTCAGAGAAGAAGTTCAGCTAAGTGATTTGTTGTACTGCCTGGCATTTGAAGCCTCCTGAATAGCTTCATTTTATGGGGAGAGGAAAGTGTGTGGTTTACTAGGTTCCTGTTAAACAGGAGGGTCCTGGGCTTAAGGTCCATTACCCCCTTGCTTTTCCAGGCAAAGGACTGCCCCCCTGGAATCCTTTGAAGGCCCTGCCAGTTTCAGAGTGCCCTGATTTTAATCTCTCCACTTGAACGAGCTCATTCACAAAGGCTTTCCCACAGCCGAGAATGCAGTCCGGGCGGGCCGACTCGGGTGTTATGTGCCTCTGTGCCAGAAAGAGAACAGGCGCATGGCTCTCTTTGGCTGTTGACAGCATTCCTGGCCTGGTGCGTCATGGAGTTGGGACAGTGGTGAAGAGTCTTATGATTAGGGTGTCCCACCCGAAGCACACAGTCCCGGAACCCAATTTCCAAAGGAATCCTCTCTGAAAATCTTACAAAATGGAGAAAGCAATCTTTTCAAAGAGTTAACATTGTTTTTCCAAGTGGTGTGTGTAAGGGAAATTAGAAGCAACGTGTATACATCCTACTTCTTCTGCAATACTTTTCAAAATATTTCCGCAGGGGATAGGGTTTTTTCCCTTCCTAAACCAAGGCCACCTAGTAGAAATATTTATTACATAGACTTTTCACAAAAGATCTCTGTGTGCATAAAGTTGTGTGTGTGTGTGTGTGTGTGTGTGTGTGTGTGTGTGTGTGCGCGCGCGTGTGTTGGGGTGGAAGGGGGGAGCTAGCACTTAAAACTTAGAGTAACCATTATTAGGGAAATAGCTTATTCATTCTCTCATTCATTCATACAAATGTCAGAGGTCTCGCTGTGCTTGGCTGCTGGGGGAAACCAGAGGCAATTAACCACTGCCCTGGGGGGATTTTGGCAATATTTGGAGACAGTTTTGATTTGTCATAATGGGGAGATTGTTACTGACATCTAGTGGGTAGAGAGAGGCCAGAGATGCTGCTTAATAGTCTACAATGCACAGGATGGCTCACACAACAAAGAAATAGCTGGTTCCAAATGTCAATAGTACCATGGCTGAGAAGCTCCAGGGTAGATCAAGGAAGAGGCAGCAATCTCAGTCTGAAGGAAATATTTCTGCATATGACATTGTAATGTCTAAAGTCACTCAACTGCAAAGTCAAACTCACTGCAAAAGCTGTATTATCTAAATATTTCTTATATGCATCTCTCTCTCTTTTTTTTCTCTCTCTCTCCTATATATTTTAAATTTTTTTTTTAGTTGACTCATAAAAATTGTACATATTTATAGGGTACAGTATAAATATCTCAATACATATATATACTGTGTGGTGATCAAACCAAGGTGATTAGCATATCTATCAACCCAAGCATTTACCATTTCTTTGCGATGAGAATATGTGAGCTCTTCTCTTTTAGCTATTTGAAGATATATAATAAATTATTGTTAACTATGGACACCTAGCACCACTATAGAACACTAGAACTTATTTTTCCAATCTAGCCATAATTCTGTATCCAGTAACCAACCTCTCCCTACCTCCAACCCTTCCTAGCCTCTAGTAACCACAATTCTATTTTTTATAAGCTTGCTTTTTTTAAATTTTAGCTCCCACATATGAGTGAGAACATGTGCTGTCTATCTTTCTGTGCCTGACTTATCTTACTTAATATCGTGTCTTCCAGGCTCATCCATATTGACACAAATGGCAGGATTTCCTTCTTTTTCATGACTGAATAGTATTCCATTGTGTACACATGTCACATTTCTTTACCCATTCATCTGTTGATGGGCACTTAGATTGAACCGTATGTTGTTTGGCTGAACATGTGAAAACCAGCTGGAGAAACAGTCACTGAACCCCTTAAAGTTTCCATCTCCATGCAAATTCCATACAAGGCACGATTCTGTACAAGACACATTACTGTCTGTGAGGGACCTCATGTCCCAAATCCCTCATCTCAAAGCCTGACTCCACCTTCTCTCCTATTTCCCAGCTGTTAATCTTTTCAGAGCTTGAGAGCGTCGTTGCTTCCCCCCCCCCCGTTTCAAGTGACCATGTTTTGAGACATTTAATCTGCTGATTAGATCAGTTAAAGTAATACCAGTTGCTTTAGTAGATCAGTCTCAAGCAATGGTAACTCAATAGGTATAAACTGCATCAGAAAAATATGAGTAGCAGAAGAAATCATGGGGCTTTTTCTGTACATTCTCCTTGTAAATACAATGTTCTTCCATAGGTGTTACTGAAGAGACAGCTCCTGTCAAGGGCAGATCTTAACTCCCATGTTTTTTCCACCTTGGCCATCTCCCATGTGAGACATCTCACACAACCTGGGCTGACTTGGTTCCAGCCAGCAATAAGCAAAAAAGAGCATGAAGGTTTGCATGCTGCAAGTGGCACAGCACACAAAGGTCCCACCCAATCTTGCTGGTGAGAATTGGGTTCCAGAAAGACCTCTGGCAGTTGGGGAGGCTGGGAAGTGTATGGAGTCTTATGTGCCCAGGATCAAGAAGGCATGGGATTCCTGAGCCAGTGTTTGATACACTGAGTTCTTTATCATCTCTTCACCATGTGACCTCTGCAAGCCACTTAACCTTTCTGAAGCTCAGATGTCCTTCTGCATAATGAGGCCAGCATAAGAGTCAATGACAGGTCCCTTCTGGCTCCATATCCAATGATTCTTGCTGCCTTCATCTGCATCCAGACCCTTTACACTTGTCCTAGGACCACGGGGAGTTCCTCCTGCTAATTTCCTTGTTTTTATCATTTGACTCTCTTTAGTAACTGTATTAGCCAGGGTTGTCCAGAGAGACAGAAATATGGGAGACACAGATAGATATATAAATAGATAATGGATAGATACATAGGTAGATAGGAGAAGACTTATTATGGGAATTGGCTCATGTGATCATGGAGGTCAAGAGGTCCCATGATATGTTGTGTGCAAGCTGGAGAACCAGGAAAGCTTAGGGTGTAACTCAGTCTGAGTCCAAAGACCTGAGAACCAGGAGCTTCAATGTCTAAGGGCAGGAGAAGATGGACTGTCCCAACTCAAGAAGAGAGAGTGAATTTTCCCTTTCTCCACAATTTTGTTCTACATAGGCCCTCAAGATTAAATGATGACTATCCACGCTGGTGAGAGTGGTCTTCTTTACTCAGTCCACTGATTCAAATGCTGATCTCTTGTGAAAACTCTCCCAGATGTGCCCAGAAATAATGTCCTACCAGCTATCTGGGAATCCCTTAGCCCAGTCAACTTGACACATAAAATTAACCAGCAGCATTCCTAATCGTGCTTTGCAGTCTTCTAACTCTTTCTGAGGGCCACAGGGGGCAGGGAAGGCAGATATTGACCACAAGTTACAGCTGTGACAGCAAATCTGAAAGCCGCCACGTGGGCAGAATGAGCTCCATAGTTCTCCAGCATTTGGGTCACCATCTCATCTGCAAAGGTCACCAGTAGAGCAGGTGATAGAAGGTGGATTCAGGGATATCTCTTTTAGTGACATTTCACTACAACCGAGTCAGTCGAGGATACGATATGTAGGTTTGTCGTAACAGAACGTGGCTAACTATGCAATTTCAGGGAAGTCAATTTCGCCCCCAAGTTCTCTCTCTGGTCCTTACCCAAAATGCAGAGCCAGCTGGGCTACATAAGGCTTGGCTTGTCACTGTTTACCACATTTGTATGTTTTATTGTTCTTATTATGTTTCTGGAAGGAAAAGATCCCTAAGACTAATGTCCTCAACATTTAACATAGATAGTTAGCCTGTGTGTGTGTGTGTGTGTGTGTGTGTGTGTGTGTGTGTGTGTGTGTGTGCTGTTTGTTTGTTTGTTTTGTTTCTTGCTCCATTTTACCAAATTCCCTCTTTCTTTATCACATTCTTACAATTTGGGGGATGCAAATCTTCCTTGTTTTTTTTCTCTTGTTTTCTTTTTGTTTAATGTTTTTTCCCCAACCTGTATGACTGCTGCTGAACACACTTATGCATGAAGCATATTAATTCTACGAACTGCTGACACCTTTCACTCTTCAAAAAAGTACTGTTACATCTTTTACCTGTATTTCTAAATTTCTTGTCTCTGTCTCTGTAATGAAATTCGCATATCACTCGCCTAAATAGTACTCGGAAGTGTGGCTGCTTTAAATATGGCAAGTCGGCAAATTTCAAATTATATATTAAATAACACCTCACATTCTTCTCCCTTCTGCATGCTACATTAGTGAAATCTTCTTTAATTGCCTCTATATTGCATAATTTCTCTGCTATACCTACATATCAAGAATTAACCTGTTGACTTGTCATTCAAGGCTGCGTAAAACCTTGCTAACATGTTTGCGTCTACTGTTGCAACCTTTTACGTCTCAGTGCACTCTCTGCTGAACTGAAATTTCCTCTGGTCTCACAGAAAAACAATTTTTACTTAACTCTGCACTAGTCTTCTCGCCTGCACAATGACCTCCTCATTTCTCACCACCCACAGAGCATTGAGGTCCATTTTACTTTCATAACTGAGTTTCATCCATTACTTTGGCATGGTCTCTGTATTTTTTCAGAACGTGTAAATCCAGTTTCATTGTTTATAGTAGGGAGCGTCTTTCTTTTTTTTTCTTTTAAGTCTTTTTTTAATGAATATTCATGAGATACAAAGCTAATCGTTACCCCTTGTACCCATAATGTGAGGGCCAGATTCATACTGGCAACATACCCATTACCAGAAGTTACTTTTGTACACCATGTCCCCACTCAACTATCCCCCAACCTCCCCACCTTCCCCTTCTCCCCCTGACTCAGCTTTGTAGTCCTAGGAATGTTCCCTCCCTCTGTAAGACCAATGCACCACTGTGGTCTTTCTTTCGTTCCTTCCTTTCTCTCTTAGCTCCTACATATGAGTGAGCACATGCAGTATTTATCCCTCTGTGCTTTGCTTATTTCACTCAACCAGAGGAATGGAAATCATCATGTCTAAGAGATACCTGCACTTCCATGTTCATCACAGCTCTGTTTACAATAGCCAAGAGCTGGAACCAACCTAAATGTCCATCGATGGATGATTGGATAAGGAAACTGTGGTATATACACATCATGGAATAATACTCTGCCATAAAAAAGAATGAAATACTACCATTTGCAACAAAATGGATGAACCTGGAGAAACTTATGTTGCGTAGGGAGCATCTTAACGATTGTTCAACACAGGAGATACAATAGCTCTTCTCAGAACTGTCCTTCTAGAAATTCCATATCTAGACTGGGCCCAGGCAGCTCATAACTGTTGAAAATCATATAGAAATGCAATAGTCTGTGTGCAAATGCAATAGTCTGTGCTATGGGTTAAATGTGTTCCCCAAAAGTTCACATGTTGGAAACTTGACTCCCATTGTAACGGTGTTAAGAGAGTGGGAAATCCAATTATCATATTCGAAATGCAGGGCCTGTATGAGGTGTTTAGATTGTGAGGACTGTGCCCTTGTAAGTGGGTTGATCCATTCATGGAGCAAAGGGCATGGCCCTGATGGCATTATAAGAAGATTGAATGAGCAGGTTAGGTCTCTCTTGCTCAGCCTGTTCTCACCATGTGACACCCTGATTTTGCTGTAAAGAGTCACCCCAGCAGGGAGAAGTCCTTCACCAGATGTGCCCTCTGGACAGTGGGCTTCTCAGCCACTGAAATTGTAAGAAATAAATTTTATTTCTTTATAAATGACTTGTAAGTTAGTGTAGGCTTTATGGAAAACAGTATGGAGGTTCCTCAAACAACTACAGATAGAACTGCCTTATGATCCAGCAATCCCACTTCTAGGAATATACCCAAAGGAATGGAAATCATCATGTCAAAGGGATACCTGCATTCCCATGTTCATTGCAGTTGTATTCACAGTAGCCAAGATATGGAATCAACCTAATTGTCCATTGGCGAAACACTGGATAAGGAAATTGTGGTCTGTATACAAAATGGAATGCTACTCAGCCATAAAAAAAAAAAAAATGAAATTCTGCCACTCATAGCAACATGGATGAGCTTGGAGAAAATTATGTTAAGTGGAATAAGCCAGGCACAGAAAGAGAAATAAGTGGGAGCTAAGAAAGAAAGAAACAGAGAAAGAAACAATGAACATAATAATACAGTGAACTTTCAGAAGGAGAGAACAGAACTGTCATTATTAGAGGGGGAAAAGAGGAGGGAGAGGAGGGTTGGGGATAAATTGGTTAATGGACACAAAGAATAATCACATTTTGTAATGACAAATATGCCAACCATCTTGATTTGATCATCACATATTGTTCATAAATACTGACAGCCAACTCTGTACCCCATGCATATAAGTAATCAAATGTGTTTCAACAAAAAAAAGGAAAGTAAACTAATAAATGTTTTATTTCCTGGTATTCCGTAATAAGCAACAGAAGTGGACAAAAACAGTCTTCAACACCAAAGAACTACAATAAAGACATACAGAACTTGTACTAGTCAAGGCAATAGTGAATTAATTGCAGTCTTATCTGCTCTTTGTCCTGAATAAAAGATACCAGCACCGTCTGGGATAAGAGCTAGATCCTTGTTATCAAGCAGGTCATGAAACTAAAAAGACTGTGGTAATAGGGCCAACACCCCTTATCTCAAGAAAACACAACGGGATTCTAAAACGAGTATATGGAACACCACCACTATGGAATTGGAAATGCCCAAACGTGCTTTCAAACTATGATGCAGAAAAGAGTAAACCGTGAAGAAGCAAGCTTCTGCCAAAATGTATCTGCCCTAAGATGATATCAACTAACTACCACAGTTAGTAAAAGCTGACATTATTAAAGTTCTTTGAAAACATATGGAATAAATGCATTTCAGGGAACAGAAATGCATAAATGAGTACGTGTGATATTTTATGCTGAGATTAATTGCCATTTCAAATATTCTCTGTGTGTAATTGTTTATTAAATCATTTGTAGATATTTTATAAGAGGAACATAAATTTGTATTGACTGAAAATTAATAGGCAGAATTAATAAAATAGATTATTTTGGCAAATTTTATCATTTGTTTTTCTCAAAAATTTACAAAGTGATCAGACTAATTCCAGTAATTGGATTTGCCTTCAATTACTAGATTGGCTATCACTATTGTGTGATATTTACTTAGTGTTAAGAACAAGAGCTCAGGGAAATCACACACACACATTCTTTCTAGAAATAAATAATTGTTAAAACACAGTGAGTGAGTTTCCCCCAACCATGGATATTAAAAAAGGCAAATTAAGAGGTTAAAATCCAGTTTTCCTTCCATGACACAAGGAATGATTACATCTTGTAATAATGAACGTGCTAAATATCCTGATTTGATTATCACACATTGGACACAGGTATTAATCTTCAACTCTGTACCCCACAAACGTGTTTAATTATTTTTCGATAAAAAGTTTTAAAAATCCAGTTTTCTACTGTCAACAAAGAACAAATGGGTGAAAATTAAAAGGATGAGTCCTGGTTAGATAGTAAAAGATGTTGGGTTCTAAATGTAAAGTAGAAAAATAAAATATGTGGAAATTGTTATGTATTTGAGGCTACATTTTTCTCATACCTTCATTCTTTGAAGAGCAAATGAAAAGACATTATCATTATATAATATCAGTCAATTAATTAAAGGTCCAGAATTCAAATAACTTAGCAGTTTAGAAAGATTGATTACTACTATTGTCTATTTATAATTACTCTGGAACGCTTTTTTAAAATCTAAAGTAGCTAAGCTTTTCGTAATTACCTTGGATAATCTAAAGACAGATTAATTTTTCAATTACAAATATAAACATCTGTGCCAGAGGAAAAAAACATTGTAGTTTTTTTTTTTCTTCATTTAGGCTTATTAGTGTATTTCTATTTTGCTAATATTAACACTTTTTCAACATGTCCAATTCGATTAAGTCTTAAATGTTCTGAGATCATCCATTAAGCAAAATGCAACATGATGTCTTTAAACTCTGAGCTCAAAGAGCTTTGGTGTTTTGTCAAATCAAGTATTGAAAGGAACATGCTACGTGTCAGTAACAACACTGAGCTAAACCTCGAAAGAGGTTAAATATGGTGAGACAGAGATGACAGTGTTTAGTCTGAGCTAACCACGTCATATACAGACAGGACAGCACACATTCTCCTGCACCTGCAGCCATATGAAAGGGTTATTTATTTTTATATTTATTTATTTTTAATTATTTTTTAAAATTAATTTACTTTTCTTTATTGAAGCATAGTTGATTATACATATTTTTGGAGTACAGCATTGACCACCATCACTTGTGTACAACATGTGCTCATCAAATCGATATACTAGCATATTCATTATTAAAAATCATAATTATTCTTTATGCCTCTTACCCAAAATCTTCCCAATCTCCCTCTCCTTTTCCCCCTCCCACCTGTAGTAATCATAAATTTGTTGTCTCCTTCTGAAAGTTCAATGTATTATTGTGGTCTTTCTCTTTCTTTCTTTTCTTCCCCTTCCTTCCTTCCTTCCTTCCTTCCTTCCTTCCTTCCTTCCTTCCTTCCTTCCTTCCTTCCTTCCTTCCTTCCTTCCTTCCTTCCTTCCTTCCTTCCTTCCTTTTCTTCCTTCCACCCACGTATGAGTGAGAACATGTGGAAGTTCTCTTTCTGTGTTGGGCTTGTTTCATTAACATAATTTTCTCCAAGTTCATCCATGTTGCTGCAAATGACAGAATTTCATTATTTTTATATATAGCTGAATAGTATTCCACTGTGTATATATACCACATTTTCCTTATCCCGTCATCTGTCGAAGGACCTTGAAAAGACAGAATGTACACATTAAGGAGTCAGTTATCCCTATGGCAACAGTGCAAAAACCACTCAGCTAAAGTATTGGGCACCTGTGCTAACTCTGGGTTTTACTTTTCCAGTAACCTTGAAGCTCAAGTCCTTAAGCTTTGAGGTCTCCAGTTTTCTTAAATGGGGGAAAGGTGGACTAAAAGGAACATGGCGTGGACATGGGGACACCTCCATGATGTCAACGTTGGCAGTCGTGAAGAAAACTCCATTCTTTTTAAAGGAGTTTGTCAGCAGGAATAATGAGTGATTAACCAGAAGGAAGGTACACGTGGAGACAATAAAAACAATCTTCGCCATCGTTTTCCCTTCTTTCTTTCCATCTTCCTCTGTGCCTGAGCTCAGCAAGAACCCCAAAATCCTCCACAAGATGCAGCCTTCATGTTTGTAAAAAGGAAACCCCAATTACCTGCATGAAGTTAAAATCATCATCCTTCTTACATAGCTTGACCTCTTGGCAATGGTTGATGTGGTTTGCTTTGATTCCTGAGATGCACCCTGCCCTTGCCATCTGGGACCCCCTTTTACTGGATTTCTTTCCACTTCCCTGACTGGCCTTCCTAATTTCTTCATCCTCTGCTGTACGTTAAAATGTTTGTGTCCTTCATTAGTTTGTCACAGGCTTTCCTCCCAAAGCAATTTCAAGTCCCATTTGCTCTAAAACATCTCCATTGATATTCCAAATCTCATTGCTGAATTCTGTATACATGTATTCAGCCACCTAGAGAGCCTACCTGACTCTACTAGGGTATCTTTGGTACCTAAGCTTTAATATTGTCTAATGAACTAATTGTCTTCTGTCCTGTTCTGCCACCCTCATAGCTGACTTCACTACAATGAATTCCTCATCTATATAGGTTCCTAAGGGTGAAAGGGGGGGTCTTAATTTTTCCTTCAAAACATATTGGAGATCCTTTTACTTTTCTATACCAGTGACACCTTGCAGTGGAAGTTGGCAACTCTCCCACCAGTGTTGCTGCAACTACTTTCTATCCGAACATCCATGTACAACTCACTCCCTTCCAATTCTATATACTGTCACCAATGCTTTTACTAAAGAGCAACTATAATCTACTCTCTTCACTTAAATGTCTGCAAAGGTGTGCCATTGATCAGACACAACAGCTCCCAGGTTTACAGCTGGGGCATGTCATCACTGTCCCCTTTGCAACCTCTGTTCCATCCCAACCCATACACTCAGATTGCATGAGTTTAATGTTTATTATGTTTTAGTGTCTGACTTAATTTCCTGTGGTGTGACTGTAGACTCATTGTGGGCAGAAGCTTATTTTTCTAACTAGCACGGCATTCCTCATATGGACAACAGTGCCTGAAGGACCCTTGGTATTGGTAGAAGGCTTGCGTGACAAGTTGAGCTCTCCAAAGATGATGTAGGTTAATGCCATGGGGCTGAATGAGGAGAAATCTGAATGTGAGCATTACAGAAAGAATCTCTCTGTGATGCCTGAAAATGTCATGCCAGTGAATGCCTCCCTGCCAGATAGCAGAGTAGGTCAAACATACCTAAGATGGAAAGTTCCACAGGGCTGGCTACTGATACAGAAAAAAGACAGGAAACAGAAGAGAGAAGCATCTAGAGGCTACAAATGTGATACATTAGAGTTTTGCTCATTGCAGGGACATGGGTCCCTCCAGTACCGGGGACTAAAAACACAGTCCTGGACCATTTTCAGATAGGCTACACTCGGGCGGGCTGTCAGTGAGTTGGTTGTTTGTGTGTCTGTGATTTCCAAATCCACAGTGACCAAAAGGATTTTAACTTTGCCACGTTCACAGTCATTTCCATCAGAAAAGAGTGTGAGCCAATCCTTAAACATTAAAACCAGGCACCCACATTGTACTTGCTGATAAGTGTTCCATCTTAACCAGTGCCCAAATTGTTCCAGCGTTACCAACATTCACTTTAGACCGAGGCAGGTGAGTCTCTCCTTGGTGGTTCCCTTAGGGAATTTCTGTTGAATCGTTTTCAATATCAAAATGGCAGGCAGGGCACACCGTTTGTCATTGGGAGACTTCGAATGGTCCTCAACTTTTGGCCAACCTGTGACATCATGAAAACATGAATGATGAACGCCCAGCCTGCTCTTAAGCAGACCTGGAGCTAATAGCCATCTGACACTAACACAGCTCCAGTCCTACACCAAAAGGGAATTTTAAAATTCTTCAGCGATTTTCCTTCACTCTGTCTGATTTATGTCAACTGCACAAGCTCAGCACTTTTTATTTACTCTACAATTCCCTCCTAGTCCCTAAGGATTCGCCCTACTGCCTTTTAATTTATTGAATAAGCTGCCATACATTCATCATTTTTTTTAAACCTTTTTGATTTCATTTTCTACTTTTACTTCCATCACAACCATAAGTGTCTTCCAACTCCCATTTTTAACACTTTTGATATGTCTTTCTATTTCTCAGACATAACCAAGTTAGTTTTGTTCTGAACCATCTCAAAGAAACCCTGAGCCAGGGGTCTCGACTCGTTTGCTGAGGGCCAGAAGGGTAAACTTAATGTGAAAAACAAGCTGGATGTGGAATAAAAGAAAAAAAAATGACAAGCACAGAGATAACCTCCGTAGAATTCAGTGGCTAGAAGAGAACAGGAGTGGTCAGCTAGCAGAAGTTCCTGACTGGTTTCTAAGGAGACGTATCCCTTGGCATGCTATAATCTTCTTAACAAAAATGTGGACATTAAGCATGAAAAGAGACTGCATAATGGAAAACTAGAAGAAACCCTTATTGAAGACCCCAAAATGCATGTTGGAAACAAACTAAAACAAAACCAAACCCCGAAAAGCAAACTTATTTGAATTATAAAGTGTGAGGATAAGGCTAGAGAAATCTGCTTTACCCTGCCAGATATGCACAGGTGCTTTGTTTTCTGTGGTGCATAGGTCATTTTCATTAAGATAAATTTAATAAATCTCACTAGCCTCTCTGATGAGTTTCTGGGCATTTTGCTTTTTTGAGAAAAAGTTTTAAAGTTCTAAATTTGTTCATAAATATGTAGGGGGTCCACCACAGTTTTGATGACTTTGATACTGGTGGTTCATTTCTTTATTTGCAGGATTGGAAGAGCAGTTTTATCAGTCCACTTAGCTAGGATTAAACTCTAGGCAGTCAGTTCCTGGTAACCAGTCTCAAAAAAAAAAAAAAAAAAAAATGCCAGAGGACTGGCTATCAAAAGACACCATCTGGGAGCCAGGTGTATCACTCTTTCCAGGGTAGCCTCGATAGAGACAGAGGGTAACACAAAACACTTGCTGAGGACTTACTGTACCTGACTGTGTGAAACACTTTCCTTTTATCAGCTCACTTAATTCTCTCATCAAACCTGAGAAGCAAAACTTTACTCTGTATTTTCTCCCACTTAGTGGATAAAGAAACTGAGATTCAGATGGGTTAACTGAGTTAGCTGGATGGAATATTTTGTGTTGCTGGAATTGACTCCAAAATCATGCTCTTAAATGCTCCAATAAGCTTCTTAAAATTGTTTAGATTATTCTTTCATCTCCTCTGTTAAAACAAAGAAACAAAGAAAGAAAAAGAAAAGAAGGAATGTAGGAGGAAGAAATCTGCCTTCTTTCACAACATTTTTAGAATCAAGTAATATTCAATAAGTGTGTTAAACCTCAAACCACTACAATATGAAGTGTTACATTTACTATTTTAAACTTACAAGCAAATTTTTTATTTGCATTAGAAGATGTATCTTGCCAAAGAACAATAGACTTGTTTTTAGAGCACTCCTCCTGGTAGACAATTCAACCCAGCAAAACCCAGTGGGGAACTTGGAAAACTTGATCTGAAATAAGAGAGAATTGGGGGTAAGTGGATATCTCTATTAATCAGAGTGGCTTGGTGTAGGGTGATTTTTCCAAGAGCATCTTTATTGGAACAATGGTTTCTAAAAAATCATCTAAGATAGAAGGATCCAAGGCCAAGGAAGTTTGAGAAACTTTGTTGATGATCATTGTTTCTTGTGTATTCATAACATACAAGGCTGTGCAAAGTGATAAGGTGGAAAACATATGTGTTTAACTGCTTTTTTTTTTTTTTTTTTTTTTTGGCTCACACAACAGAAATTTATTTCTTACAGTTTTGGGGCTGGAAGGAATTGTATTTTACTGTCTTTCCAAACTTTTGTAGCAATGGAGACTACTTTTTATGAGTTTGCTAGGCTTGCCATAGACTGGGTGTCTTTACCAAAAGAAATGCATTTTCTCACCATTCTGAAGGCTGGAAGTTCGAGAAAAAGGTCTGGCAGAGTTAGCCTCTTCTGAGGCCTCTCTCCTTGGCTTGTAGATGACTGTCTTCTCCCTGTGTTCCCACACAATCTTCCCTCTGTGTGTGTCTATGTCCTCACACCAGTCCTATGGGATCAGGGCCCACCCTAGTGACCTCATTCTACCTTGATCACCTCTGTAAACACCCTATCTCCAAATACAGTCACAGTCTGAGGTCATGGGGGTTAGGACTTCAATGTATGAATTTAAGGAGGACACAGTTCAACCCATAGCAAATACCCAGTAACATCTACAGGAATAGTAATCCTGAAAACACAAAAACTGGGAATACTGGTTTTGAGGATACTTGACTTCCCACAGTTGTTCTGAAAATGACCTGCAGAGATTTTAATAACACAGTAGCTGTCTCCATTTGGCCAAAGTCTTGGTTCTTCTTGGAGGTAATTGCCAAGAATATTAATGGGCTTCAATAGCTTTCCGTTGTCAGGTTGGTTTTTAAAAATTTATTTCCAAGGGAGGAATCGGTAAAGTGACCCGTAAATCAACTACATTGTATATTGATTTAAAAAAAAATTACATTAAAAGAAAAAAATTTATTTCCAAAAGAATGGGCCCTTTCAACTAATCTTTAATTTTATTTAAAGTTAGAATCTGCTATCCACGTAGTCATAGCAATGCCAACACTCTGTTTTGGTGTCCTACAATCACAGAAGTCTCCAGCATGTGCTTTGCAGAGTTAGTCGGTCGTTGTGATTCTAACTTGAATGATCTCTAAGTCCTGAGTTCCATGGAACTGTCAGACACAGAAAATTTGCGAATGTGCTCTGAATTAGGCACTACTATTAAAGCAATTATTGGATCTACTATTAATCCATCTGGATGAACTCTGAAAGAGGAAGTCCTTTCAATTTCTCTTTGCCTACCATGAGTCTTTATGTTTTCCTTCCTGGGAGCCCATGCTTACCTGACAGTAACAATGCAGAGAACTGGCCACGCTTGAAATAATGGAATAGAAACAACCCATTCCGAAGATCCACAAGACTGATCCTCAAAAAAAAGCCTTCTGAGTGACATAACAAGCCATCACTGAGAAATTACCAGAAACATAGAAGTTGGTTGTATATGGTTCTGCCAGGCTCCAAACCGGGGACCTAATTTTGTGTGTAAACTGGTGGGTGGTGGCGAGGTACAGGGAGAAGCACTCTCCTTGCCAGACATTGTATAAACTTTTAGATAAAAAGATTTCTGTTTTCAAGTGCTGTGAAAGCAAGTGAGGAATGGCAAGTTGTTTCTGTGTCTGTAAGGACCGAAACAGAAAATCTTACACGATTTTGTGTGATTCAGCAGGGGACTGAGGGTACGAGCTTCTGATGGCTCACTTTGGGCAATCTCTAGCCCTTGAGCGGTCTACTAAGTTCCACCAGAATACCTCAAACACCCGCCTTCTTAATTGCCCTAAAACATTATCCTTTCCCCAAAAATCTAGATTTTTACAAGTTTCCCAAAGAACAAGCTCACTGCACTCTATTAGTGGTTAAGTGGGGAATCCAGAGGGCTTCTATTTTTTAACGCTATTTACTGACACATTGATAGGAGGTGCTGAAATCCACTCTGTGCTCATGACTTCTCTATAAGTCTAAACCAGAGAATGATCTCCCAAGGCTTCCAGCATCAGGAAAACAAGCTTTATTATACAAAATGATCAGCTGTCATGTAAAATGCCTGGAATTTAGCATTATGATTTTCTGGAAAACATAATGAAGATTGTACAATATTACTGAAATTGTTGAGTATAAAATTCTCAAATGATTCAGTAAGCCTCTACTATTTAAACTGTTCATTTGAATCCGTTGAATATGTATATCCTTTGTTGAGCATATTTGAGCGTATACGTAGGATTTATTAAGTGGAAAGATATACTTAAAGCAAATAGTTTCTTGTTATCGATTGAAAGAATAATTTCTTGCATGTTGGTGATTTGGAACAGTGCAGAATATAAGAAAACAATGTACAGAGTCTTCAATGTTATAAAAGTGAGGACAGACCAGCTGTGTCAGGTACCCATTGTTTGAATCAAAGTGGGTAAATTTTAATGACCATGAATTTTGCAGGTCAAAACATTATCATCATCTGTAGCATTGGAAATGTCTTCTCCAATTTATTCTTCTTGTTTATGTGATGACATCGAGAGTCAAGATAATTTGTCCTCTTACTTTTATAATTAGTAACTCCTTCAGCTTCAAAGTGCTGTCTGTCTCTCTGTCTCTGTCTCACACACATCTTTTAGTATTTGAATTCTCATTCATTCATTCATTCATTTGTGTGTTCATTTAGTCATCTACGTCTGCTGTCTCCAACTATACAAATGCTCACCTGACATTTATTAAGCACCTTCTGTGGGATAGGCATTTTATTTAGTGCTAGAGAGATGAAGAAAAACACATCCATTTAACACAAGTGCCAATGTTGTAAACACTGACAATTAAGTGTTAAAATAACCAAATGAAACAAAACAACCAAAGCCAAATCCCTACGCTCCCGGACTTTACATCTCAATGAGATGACTGTGGAATAATTTTCTCCCTCTCCGAGTTCAAAGATGATTTGGAAGTGAGCTTAAAGATGCCAAATATTTTCTTTTCTATCCTTCCTTCTTTTTATCCATAGTGGATCTTGGTCTCAGAGTTCTGAACTTCTGAGCATCTACTTTTTGCCATACATAGACCAGAGTATACAATCCAGTTGGGTGTGTTAAACAAAACCACACGTTGTCATTATAAGCCTCAAAAAAAAATTTTTTTTTAATTTATCTGCAATAGCCCCTGTAAGGGGTTACTTGTATCAGGGATACCCTAGGCATATTAATATAAAGTTCCTACTAACATGTGACAAAAATTACTGTTTCCTTTTCTGTATGACAATATAATTTTTACAATGTAAAAAAGGGATTGAGAGCCCAAATAAATGTTTTTGTACTTTTTTTTTATTCAGCAGATATTGCAATAAAAATCATGTCTAGGTAACAAACAACACCATGAGAAGCGCATACATTAAAATATCTCATAAGACGAAGGAAATATCTCATAATATGAAGGAAATATTGCATATTTTGGTATTTCTCTTGGTCATTTACAACTTCCCCACCCTTGTGCCTCCTTTCTACTCTCCATTAAAAGTTTTCTTAAGAATTTTTACTAAAATTGCAAAGTTTTAACAAGGTTTCATTAAGTGATATGCCTTTATTCATAGATCTAACTCTCTGGTTACCTCTCTTGAAAACCACTTGAGTATTTAAAACATGGGGAGGCCATTCTATTTCATCAGAAAAAAGCTGACATACTTGTTTTATAGCTCAAGAGAGGGGACAATATATATTTTATTCTAACAGACTGAACTCCCTGCCATGGATTTGTGTAATGTCCATGTCTTTCTATAGCTACAGTTCCTGCGATTAATGATACTGACTTTAATAACTTACAAACTGTGAGTAGCACCTGGATTTTAGAAAACCTATTGGAATCGTAAAGTGTGTTGGTAAAAGCATTTTTATTTCTTGGCTATGCTTTTCAAATCAGAAATAATGCTGTTTTCTAAGAGCATATTTATATGAACATTGGGGTCAGGCTGTATGTGTAGAATACTTCGCAGACAATATACCCAAGTGTAGCATCCCTCACCCAAAGAAAAAGGTATCCGGTGTTCTCTCCTATGTCTTGTACATTGGTGAATAGCACAAGAACCCTGGAAACCACTCACTCTATTTCCTCCTCATTCCTAGGATGAATTTGCCTAAGGTGATATTAGTTGGTAAAATATATTTCAAGGCAATCTCTCCTCTTTTCCTTTCTGGGACCTCCTAGGCAGAATTTCCAGTGTCCTTTGCTTGGGCTATTGGGGTAAACTCTTAACTGGCTTTCCTGACTCTGATCTTGTTTCCCTAAATTTGTCTTACACTCCCTCTTTGAAGGGACTGTAAAAAAAAATCTCCCTTTGTTTTTGCAAAACCCATGTCCTGTTACCTGGAAAGTCTTCCTATTTCTAAAAAACACAGGTCCCCTTTTTCTGGAACTCTTGCTTAAATATCCCAGGCAGACTTAGATCTACAGCCAGGGACAAAACAAATCCCCTGCCCTGGGGAAAATGACATCCAGAGTGATTTTCATGGTGCTGCAGGTCCTATGAATGTCTCAATAATAGAACTGATCAGACTACAATGAATTTTTTATGACTGTTTTCCTTGTTAAACTGGGAGACCCTTGAAGACAACAGACTTTTGTATTGACTCACCTGTGAGTTTTGAACACAGTAGTTGTTGAATAAATATCTGTGAAGGAAATAAATGCATGAGTTTCCAAGATTTCTCCAAAGGCAGATTTTTCTCTAGGGACAGGGATGAAAACGTCTAAGTCATTGGTTGGGTTTAGACTGCTGTCTTGATATCGTTTGGCTTGAGAGTAAAAGATGGCTTTTATATACCTTTAGAAGGCCAGTGAGGCAGGTTGATGGTGAAATGGGCAGTTCCTGAACAACACAGGGACCTTCCAACAAAGCTTCTACAACCAAAATACTCTGTACTAAACTGGGAGGTGGGAAAACTATGGGCCAATGAAACTAAGGTAGAAGGTTCTTTTAGAGCAGAAAAAGGTGTGGAGCCATTAGACGAAGTGAGAGTCCTGGCTCAGGCATCTACTAACCCCATGAACTTAGATAAGGCATGTAACCTTTCTGATCTTCATCTGTAAAATGAGAAGACTATACCCAGGGCTATTTAGAAGATGAAAAAAGAAAGCTCACCACGTGCTTCGTAAGCTATGGTGATTCTAAACCTAAACTCTTAGTTTGAGGATGTTCAGTCAAGGCTCTAGGTTTGACTTAATATCCTACTGGGTATGAACGTTGTTCTGCAAGGACAGACCAAGATATTTGCCATTCTTTTATGCTTGTGTATATGAAAGACATCATCTGTTTTGGGGTATCTCCATACCCTGAGTACTGACTGTGACTTTTCACAAAGTCATACCGTTTCAGAATGTTCGCAAGCAGGAACAACATACATTTAAAATCACTTGTGCCTTTTTTCAGTTGCTCAGCGTTTGTCATTCACATGATCATAATAGAAGATACTGTGGTAGCCATGGAGATGAAAATATTTTTCATGTTTCCGTACAATTAACCGCATTTTGTGCCTAAGAACTCACAAAATGTTACCTATATAAAAAAAGTTTATTTGGGTGTTTCTCACCACAGTTCTAAAAGCACCTTTTAAAACCCTCTTCATGGGAAAGTGACGTGAGTTGGTTGTGCGACTATATCAAGTCTTACCTTGTATTTTACCGGATCCTAAATAAAACAAGTGGTAGCGGAAACTTCAAGTTAGACCACAGCCTGGTAAGTAATTGCTTTTATTTAAACAATTTCAAATAGAAACCCATGACGCATTAACATTTAATAATTCTAAATTAAGAACATCTGAGGGTTACTCTCAGAGCTGAGGGTTAGTGTTTTATTTCTGGAAATAGAACTAGATTTGGATGTAGAAGAATTGGTCCCACCTTTGTCTGTCATTAACTATATTTGTGACTTGCAGCAGGTCATTTAAACTCTCTCAGTTCACATTTCTCATTTCTATCATAAGGGGATTGGACTAAACCATTCTATAAGCCATTCATTCACACTACGGGAATTTGCCTATACTTTGGACACTTTTAATTCAGAATGCATTTGCTATATAAAATTGAAGAGATAAAATTCTGCTTATTTCATCATATAAATTGCAGTGAGTGTGTGGTGTTATGCTCTTTGTTTGATAACATGTTTTAAACTATCTCATTATAGACTGCATGATGTATGTTTATATGAACATTAACTTTATTTGCAGGCTAGTGTGGAGTTTTAGCATTTTAAGTACCCTAATCAGAAATTCAGATGTATCCAACTAGGATATATTCCAAGCATCCTTTATAAAATCTACAAGAGGTTTCTTATTTATCATAAGGTGTATTAGAAATATTTTTTCTTGAGTGACACGGGAAGGAAACTAATCTGTGGTTGTACAGTGTGGTTGGCAGAACAATGCCCTCCACTCCCCTCCCCCCCCAAAAATTTCACATACTGATTCCCAGAACCTTTGGACGTGTCACCTTGCATGACAAATGACAATTAAGGTTGCTGATGAAATTAAGGTAGTTAATCAGCTGACTTTAAAATAGAGAGATTATTCTGGATTATACAGGTGGGTTCCATGGAATCAAAGTCTTTAAAACTGAGAAAGGAAAGCAGCAGAGGTCAGAGTGATGTGATCCAAGAAGGACTACATTGCTGGCTTTGAAGATGAACATTAGGGTCATGAGCCAAGAGATACAGGTGGATACAGTAGATGCTAGAAAGGGAAATGAACCACTTTCTCTCCTAGAGCCTCCAGAAGGAATGAAGTCCTGACAGCACCTTGACATTAGCCCGTTGAGAGCCGTGCGGGATTTCTAATCTACAGAACCGTAAGATAAGAAATGTTTGTTCTTTTAAGCCACCATGTGCGTGGTCATTTGTTACAGCAGGCATAAACGACTAATACACATAAACACCTTATATGTCGATGAGAAGGTGAGCCACCCAGCACCTAACTGCAACAGGTCAATGTTTCTGATCTGCAATTGCCTTAGTCCTGTGTGACCCTCCCCCACACTTCAAAGGAAGACTTTTGCCCAAAGCCACCTAAAGCCTGCCTAATCCTGCCTTCAGAATATCTTTTTTTTTTCTTTTATCTTGATGTGTATCTTTTGTGAAAATGTCTTGTGTCTGAAGACTTTCTTGAGTTCATCAGAATGTGTCTGTGGGCTAACACAGATCTGTTCTGCTGGCAGAGCTGACCTTTGCAGTAAGTTGCCAGCTGACAGTGAAGTTTGGGGGCTGGTCTCACATCCGGAGTCTCCTGGTACTTATCCAAGGCACCTGGGAGTTGCGGAGTAGCTAAATTGGCTTAGGTCAGGTGAGAAAAAGAAAAGAAAAGGAAAGACAGGTTATAGATTTGACCTCGATTAACTTAAAAATTATAGATGAGCATGTTTTGTTCATTATCATCAGCACTGTCAGCAAATATTCTGAGCATCTAATTTGTAAATGAGCGTCATAGAGATTCACGTTTTTCTCTCATTTAGACCGAACTTTTGTGTCAGTCAGTCCTAAGTCATTAATACTATAATTTCATTAATTTGATACAATACGAATCAGTCAAAGGTCAATTCTAAACATCATGGAAATAGCATGGATAGTCTGCTCATTGTTGGGAGCCAAACTCTTCTTTGTTGAATAATAAATATAATGATGTACACATTAATTGGGATAAACTACATTGAGAAGGGGGATTAGATTTATCATTTAATTACAAAACAATCTTCTATTTTATCTTCTTCTAGATTTAAATTCCTTGACTGCAGGGGCTATATTGGTTTCTCTCCTAAAATGCTTATCCCAGTGCTATGGTTAGCCATGAATATATTTCAACTGTATTCTTCAAGAGCACTTGTGGTCATCTCAGAGAGGAATAGGGTGGGAAAACAGATAAAATAATTAGGCAGGGAATTTCTTGTGGGAGGTGACAGATGGGAGAGGAATTTGGGGTTTTATGCTAAAGAACACAAGTGAATAATAAAAGTATTTCTAAGTCTAATTTGGTTTCATTCAATGCATTAAAGAACACAAGTGAATAATAAAAGTGTATTCTAAGTCTAATTTGGTTTCATTCAATGCATTGAAGAAGAAAGACTTGGGGTTTGCCCATTGTGAAGCTTATAGTTTCATGGTAGAGGTGTCCCTGAGATTTTTTTTTCTAGTGTGAAAATTTGGAAAGTAGAAGTCCTTCTGCAGCCAATGCTCATAATTCTTGTTGCTTCCAGATTTAAGTGATATTTAATGTTGGAGTCCCTTTCTATATTGGGCAGCTAAAATAACTAATTTTACTTTAATATATTCAAAAGCAATGGCTTTGATTCTGAGAAGAAATATGTAAGCAATGAAGATTTTTAAAAGTGCATAGAGTTGAAATCCAAAACATTAGATTAAATTCTATTTAATGAGAATATTAGATATTATATACTTAATTATATGAAAATGAACGTAGGAAAAAGAAACTTGAAAACAAATAAAGCAATAAATGTTTGAAATTTATTCCCAAAACTTCTGGAGTCATGAGTGATTGCGTTTTCTGCCTTTTTCTCTCTTTTTAACATTTTTCTGTAGGTAACATGTATTGTTTTTCAAAGAAATAATAATAAATTTTTTTAAAGAGAAAATTTATTTTAGAATTGCAAGCACGCAATGTAAATAATCCACATCATTATACGATGGACTATTTAATAGAACCTATATTGTTCGCTCAGCTTTCACGAATTTTCCACAACTCTTTAGGGCACATACCAAACTTGGACATTGACCTAAATATCAGTATTTGATTTGGTAAATTAATTTTTTTTCTAAATATCTATGGTATACAATTTCATCAACTAGCATGGTAACATGGTTTTCCAGAGAAACAGTGTAAGACTTATTTTTATATTCACAAAAACTGGTTGTAAGAGAAAAGTGAAATTCAGACGATCACAGGTATTAAAAATAAACACTTTGCAAGGGCTTGGATTAACCAAATTCAATTTAAACATAAAACTAGCATAGCTCTTTGCACAAGCACATAACATTGTATGTATTTTAATGGTAGGTACTGATTTGGGTGAAAAAAAGTTATCCTAAGTTCAAATTTAATGTGAATACCAAGGCATCTTATAACGATTTATTGTTTCCATGTGTTTTCTCAGTCCTCTCTGAGAGGATATTCTGGCAATGAGCTGAGAAATCTTACCTGCATGGACGCATTTCGAAGGAACTGACATTAAAGGAAGAAAGAAGTTTTCACGTATTATATGCTCACCTGAGAAGTTTTGCCAAATTAATAGGTCGAGCAGTTTTTCTAATGATAAACATTATCATTATGCAGATATTTAAGATCTGGATATTTCTCTTTATAGAATGACTTGCTCTGAAATTCATTACTGATCATTCTGTTATTGTATTAATCAGGGTTCTCTAGAGAGACAGAATCAACAGGCTATGTTGTAACCATATGAGAGGGATTTATTAAGGGAATTAGCTCATGTGACTATGAAGAAAAGTCCCATGATAGGCCGTCTATAAACTGGATGCTGGCAGCGTGGCCCAAGTCCGAAGACCTCAGAACCAGGGAAGCTGATGGTGTCCTTGGTGTAAGTTCTGGAACCCAAAAGCTAAAGAGTCTCAAGCTCTGATGTCCACGGACCGGAGAGAAGAGTGTATCCAGCTCCAGCAGATCGAGAGAGAGCTTCACCTGTTTCCTCTGTCTTTTGTTCTCTCTGGGTCCCCAGCAGATTGGATGGTTCCCACCCACACTGAGGGCAGGTCTTTCCCAGCCAGGCCACTCAGACTCTCATAGTAATCTCTGCTGGAAACACCCTCACGGACACGCCTGAAAAGATAGCTTTACCAGGTTTCTCAGCATTCCTTCATCTAACCAAGTTGACACCTAGAATTAACCTTCACAATTATCCTCCAGAGATAGTGTCAAATGCAGAGAATAAATTGACTAAATTTGGTTCTTCCATTAATGTGTGACATTTAGTCTCCTGAGCTCTCTGTGTTTCCCTATAAACAAAATGGGGAAAGGGATATTTCACAAAGACGATCTTATTTACTGGTCAAACACATTATGCACTTTCTACGAGGGAACAGGCACTGTATTCTGCTCGAGGATTATAAAGACGGGCATGGCTTCTTTGGCTAAGCTTGGGATCTCGCTGCTTGGTACGGAACCTAAATAGGTAAATCAACTCTGTCCTGAACGTGTGCAAGCGGTAGAGACATTACAAAATAAGACTTGACCACCTCCTTGCCTTGTGCAGATCCCACTAGAAGGAGCTCCTTCAGGCCAAGGATTTCTCTCTTTTGTTCTCTGATGTATCCAAAGCTAGAGAAGTGCTGGGAATAGAGAAGTTCAAGAAAAATGTGATGAATTAGCAAATGTTTAATGCAGTCTGGTGGAGTGTTCTGCAATCATAAAAACGACCCCCATTGATGTTAACAAATACAGTAGCTGCTAGCCACAGGTGCCTATTGAGCACTTTAAATGTCATCTGTAAGTGAGCAACACTTCATTAATTTAACTAAAGAAGGTTTAAATTTAAATGGCTACATGAAGCTAGCAGTTACCATACCAGACAGCACAGGCTGGGTGTTACACTTGGTATTTTCAATACAAAGATGAAGTATTAATTTTAATTTTTAGTGCCTGGTTTATGTGTACTTTATTTTCTCATAGAAACTCTCATAAAAAAAAAAAAAAAGCTAGTAAACAGACAACCCGAATTTTGCTTTAATATTATTCATTTATTGCACTTTTTCATACAGAAATTTTAATTGATAAGTGGTGTCTTATGTGACTTATTTGTGAGAAAGTCTTTCCCACTCCAAAATGACAAATTGCCCCCGATGCTTCTTTCTAGGACACATATGGTTTCATTGTTTCTGTTTAAATCATTGATCCATTTGGAATTTTTCCTTGAACACATTCTGTGACATGGATCCAGATTTTAATTTTTCCATGAAGAAAACCAAGTGTCTCAGTGCATTTCTTGAAATTTACCTTCCCCACACATTGAGATGCCAGCTATCCACGTCCAAAATTCCTATATGCGTTTTGCCTGCATCTAGACTTTTTATCTCTTCCATTGGCCTTTCTGTGTTTATTTGCCAATTATCATTGGAGATTTTTAATATGTTATGATAATACTTGAAAACTTTTAACCATCCTCTGTTGTTCTTACTGACCAACAACCTTGCTGTCCAGAAGCTTCTCAGTTTGATGTAGTCCCGTTTACATATTTCTGCTTTAGTTGCCTGTGCCTTCATAGTCTTGCTCAAAAAAAAAATCCCTGCCCATTCCCATTTCGTGTAGCATTTCCATGTATTTTCTTCTAGTAGTTTCATAGTCTGGGGTTTTAAATTTAGGTCTTTGGTCCATTTTGAGTTGATTTTTGTGTACGGGGAAAGGAATAGGGGTCCACTTTGAGTCTTCTGCGTGGGGATATGTGGTCTCCCCAGCACCATGTGTTGAAGAAGCTGTCCTTTTCCCATTCTATATTCTTGGCTCCTTTATCAAAAATCAGTTGACTTGCAAGTGCAAGTAAGGGTTTAAATGAAATTAAGAAAATAAATAAACAAAAGACCAACAAACAGCGGACAGCAGATGCGCAAAAGGAACGCAGTGACAGGAAGAGATGCTCGTTAAAATAAAAAAGTGCTAAATAAGCAAATTACAAGTACTCTGAGATACTATTTTTTAATCTGTTAGACAAGGAGGAGAGAGAGGTCAGCAAGGAAGGAAGGAGGAAGGTGGTAAAGTGAATGAGGAACCATTCTCTACAGGGAAATCACAACCTAGCGTAGGTCAACTGCTGCTTGTGTTCCTCCAGGGGAAGAGGTTATGTCAATTCTTTACCTGTATCCAACTTCCAAGTGCAAAGCAAATGATAAGCACCTGTGCTTAGGTTCAGAAAGCCTATTTTACATGTGCATATGAATCTGAGGACTTAGGCTCCAGCTTCTCCCATGTGCATGTCCTGGTCCCTGTAGGAGGCAGTTACTGGCAGTGGGGGTATCATGTTGAGACCACTTTGGCTGGGTAACTTCCCCTGGTCCAAATCACTTGTTAATGCTGCTTCTTTCTCTTTGAGGGAGAGAAAGAACCAAGCGTGTTTTACTTGCGAAATCCAAATGCCTCTTAGCAATGTTGACTCTCAAGTCAACCGTGACTGTTTTCTGGTTTGTCTCATTTGTACCAGTGCATGAAGCTCACAGGAAGAGCTGAAGTGGGCAGACTAATGAGAGGAAAAGAGACTGAAAGAAAAATGAATGGGAAATATATCACCATAAAGTAGGGAAGCCAAGAACTGGGAGAAGAGGCGGGCTGATTGCTGCAAGGAGATCCTGCCTTTGCTCATCCAGACTTTTGACCAAAGCAAATAATAATAATAAATAATAATAATAACAATAATAGTAGCAAAAACAGGTGAGATAAAGTAGTAGAGAAAACATGATCACGATACCCTCAAGATCCCACAGTGAGTGACTGTGGCTCTGATTTGTTAGAGAAATCCCATTAAGAATGCACAGAGCGTCCTTGTGACTAAACTGAAGACAGAAAAGACATAATTCCCAAGGGAAAATAGTGTGCAAGGAAGTATGCAGCTTTTTCAAAATTATTTTGGGGGGATCTGGGGTAAAAACATTTAAAGACCCTAGAATAGAATCCAGAATCTTGAGTATGGCAGTGACTGTCTCATCTAGCTTTTTATCTTTCCATTTTTTACTGTCATTCTTCACCTACCCCAAGTCTTTGCTAAACTCTCCTACTTTCTATATTTTCTGTTCCTGGAAAACGTTCTGCATTTTCTATCGTCTGCACTGTTGCTTTCATACTGAATGGTCTTCTCTTCTCATTTTCCACTCCAAAAATCTGCACATTGGAAGCTCTTCAGTTCCCTGAGGTCGTCCTTAGTTCTGTCTTCTGATATTCCACAGCATTCCTTTATTCCTTTTATTTCTCCAATGGAATTTTGACCCTTCATGGCTATTCGTCTGCATATCTTCATATCTCATCACCTGTACTAGATTTAAGATATTTGAGGGCACAGGCCATTATTATTTTATTTTGTTTTATGTTATTTTTTTGCATCCTTGGTGCTTCCTTTACCATAATGATTGCTCATGAGATATTTGTTGCACCTGTTAATATCATGCATTGGTAGGAAGTTTCTCTTTTTCTATTGACTCTGTCTATTCAGCTCTACTTTGGCAGAATATAAACATCTGAAAATGCTAATAAAAGTAGAAACTTCAAAAAAAAAAAATAACCAAGCCATGGGAATGGGTATATGCTAGAACTCTCCTTTCTGACAGAGTGTCCACACAACAAGAGTGGCTATTAAGTGTTTGAATTGTGGTGAGTCTGACGACAGGTTGTAAGTAGAAAACATACCCTGATCTCAAAATATGTAAAATATCCCCTTAATAAATTCTTTAAATTGATTACTTATGTTGAAATGATAATATTGTGGCTATATTGAATTAAGTAAAATACATTACTGAAATCAATTTCACCTCTCTGATATACATGTTTTTAATGTGGCTACCAGAAAATTCAAAATTATTCATGTGGCTTGGTTATATTCTACTGGGACAGGGCCACTGTAGATTGCTCACATCAGTAAAGTCAGATCTCTTCAGCTCAGGTACTCTGGACGTTGCCCAGGCAGGTACTGTGTGCCTCAATTGGAGCAGGGACATGACCTGGGTCCCCTTGGTAACTCACTGATCCATCCTTAAATCTCTTTCCTGAGCATCCCCTCTCTGATGGGCTGTCCACTCCTGGCCCCCCTTATCTCTCTATCTTTGTTATCTTTATAACATAAACATTTCCCTCCATCAAGTGGGTTTATACTGCTCTATAAAATCATGTTCTATTACTCCCCTTTACATATAAAACAACCCCCTTTTGCTCAATATTGTGTCTACAACAAAGGAAGGGGTGTTCTAATATTCCTTCTCCTCTCCCAGTTCAGAAGACAGACTAACTTCCCATCCCACCAAAATACACACACACACACACACACACACACACACATATACATGCACACATATATTTTTTTCCCCTCTAAAAGACTTCTCGCCTTGGTGAGAACTATGACCATTGCAGTCTGAACATGTTTCCAGCTTTCTCCTGTATTATCATTGTCGCCAGTACAACAAGGTCTTCTTTCCCCAAATAAAATTATGTCTGAAACACAGAAGTCAGTTATTTAACACTTTGGTAGAATTGCCACGGGACTATTTTAATGTGACTTTAAAAATGTTATTTTTATGTCCGGTAAATGTAAAAATGGTAGAAAATAATGGTTTTTAACATTTCAACTTCTCAGTCCATTCATTCAAATGACTCTACCTGGCCAGACACTACACAAATTCATGTGTCTTTTTAAACAGCATTTTCAAAGAAATTTTATTTTGCACACTTTATCAATGGGAGTGCTTTAATCTTCTGTTGAAATGGAGATCTTTTTCCTATATCTATTGCATTTTCTTTTTTTGTTGTATAAATAATATTTGTCCATTTGAAAATACAGAAATGTATAGAGTTTGAAAAGAAAAAAAAAAACCAGTCTCGGCAGCCACCCACCACCCCCTTCGTCTGTCCAGACATAACGAGTTTGTTGAGATTTCTTTCCGATATATTTCAAACATGTACAAAAGCATATATATACTCAGAGAGCCACATCTGATAATCACATACTGTACGCAAATGTTGATAGTCAACTCTGTACCCCATAGATATGTAAAAATAAGAATAATAAAAATTACAAAAGAAAAATATTTTAAAAATTGGTCAATAGCATTCACAATTAAGGAATGTAAATTAAAGAAGCAATGCTATACTATTTTTCATCTATCACACTGAAAAAAACAAAGACATTGGTAACACCTAATATAAGTGAAGATACAGAGAAAAAGGAATCCTATATACTGTTCAAGGCATGTGAATTTGTATAACCCAGCAGAAAGTTGATATTAATATGAAATGAGATCTTAATTTAAATTTTCCATCCAGAAGGTGCCTGTTGGAAATAGAAGATTATTTTGAGGTGCTGGTCTAGGAAAGCAGATGCCTGCAAAGGGTATGAGAATGCAAATTATAAAACCTTGTACATCACCGTTAAGATGATCACTTCATGTTTTGCAGGGAAAGTGAAGGAACACAGGAAATGTCTTCATGATCCCCTCTGGGGCAGGCTGAAAAATGTCCCCCAAAGATGTCCACGTCCTATTCCCCAGGACCCGGACCGACGTGACCTTACATAGTAGAAGGGACTTTGTGGATGAGATTAAGTCAATGCTCCTGAGATGGGGAGATTGTCCTGGGTGATGCACGAAGAGGATGCAGGGATCAGAGTCAGAGAAGATTTGACAAATGTAGATGTTAGAGTGATGGAGAGTCATGAGCTGAGGAACATGGGCAGCCTCTAGAGGCTGGAGAAGGCAACACTCTGACTGTCTCCTGGAGCCTCCAGAAGGCACCGTCCCTTGCCAACATCTTGATATCAGGACTTCTGACCTCCAGTTCTACACAGGAACACATTCGTGCCCTTTGAAACCACTGAGTTTGTGGTCACTTCTATAGCAGAAATGAAAATGAATTTGCCCTTTTATATCCAACAGCTTTGTTATCTCTGTGTTTTCCTCATCTACTAGATGGTCACCTTTTCTTCTTTTCCACTTCTGTAAGGTTGGTAGAGTCCATAGTATGTACCAGGACCAGCTCAACTGGCCCGTGGTGTTACAGGTGACACTCAGCTCCTAGCTGAAGCTCCCCCAAATTTTGATATCAAACTCACAGGTCCAGCTGCCTGCCTCAGATAGAACAAACAACTCAAAGGTCAAATGTTGGTGAAAATGGAAGTCAGCTGTTATTCAGGAATACCAGTGACCTGAGGACACGTCTCTCCAGGAAACCTGAAAAGAATGGCCACGATAAAGCCATCTCAAGCACTCAGATTTACTGAGGGGTTTTCAAAGAGGGGCTTGAGGGAATGGACCTTGGGAAATGAAAAGCAGGAGGGAGGGGACTGTGCAAGGAGCCAGTTGCAAAGTCCCACCAAGACTCCATCTGACTTCTACTCCTGTCCTTGCTGTTATCCCAAGGGTGGAATCAGCACAGCTTTATTGATGTCTGCCTTGATTTCCCAGGGTGTGGCTAGTACGTGCAAGTCTGCAAGTCTGCAGCTTCAGGCTGTCTGGAAAACAACTTTACATTCATGTAAATAGTGTCACTTTGCCCCATAACCAAGCTTCAAAATATCAAACAACCATCGGGAAAGAGCGAACTCAGAGAAGTGCATGCCAAGAGAAAAAAAAAAATGTGTGCTTTAAAAATTTGTCTACAACCCATGTGATTTTAGGTCCCAACATGGCTTCAGCCTTGCTCACTCCAACAGCAGAAGACAATGGTGCCCATCTCCTCTCATCTCTGCATTCAGTACCGCTATGTTGTAACTTGAAATCAGCCATGGTGGAAGTATTGAAATCATGGAAATGGGCAAGTGCTATAAATCAGTATCTTGGGATACTCCTTCATGAGACTTTTAAATTTTCTTGAGAGTTCCCCAATCATCCCCACTGCTGTGAAAAATGGGTTTGGAAAAGTCAGGAAATTTTGCCTTAGATATCATGTCCTAGGTTCAACCATTTTTTATTATATAAATACAGGTGGATGAATACTGACTTGTTGTGATGTATACAATGTACCTAACAGTAAAAGGAATATGGAATGTATTTTAAAGCATTAGAGTAAACGAGAAATAGAATCATTAGAGGAAGCTGTTATGGGTAGAAGAGTTGGGAAGAAAAGCATAGAAAACAGACCTTAAGAAATAAGAGATAATTGGTTGTAGAAAAATGGACAGTCTAGATGGATGAAATAGAGAAAGAAAGTAGAAGGGAGATACTATTTAAAGGAATTTGGCAAAGGAGCTAGCACTAGATGATAGCAGAAGTTTAAGTTTTATGATATATGATACACCGTTCTATATTCATTAACTATAAGCATAGCACATACAAACCACATATTGCATTATTAGGATAATCCAGAATAACTGATTTTACGTGCATGAAAAAGAAGCAGCTCTGTGTATACGAGTTTATGCCGTGAAGTCGAGACTTTAGCCTGCGGGAAAACCAGGGCCATTAAAGGGTGACTCAGCATTTGATCTGGTCAAGGTAAATTTTTAGCGATGAGAATTTTCCTTGGGTGTCTGTTGAACACCTGTCTCTCTCCTCTGTCATGACATGTCCTCTTGGGTGACTCAGAGTATCCTTTCACCTTGACATCTTGCCATTTTACAAGGTGGGCTTGTTAAATCTCCACTGTTTGTGTCTCAGAACCCCAGACCTTTTGTACACCCATGCAAGGTCATCATTACTTTCAGCCTTATTGCTTATCACTCTTGCTGGGTCAGAGAGGTGAACAGCAGAGGGCTAGTAAATGCTTCATGGATGGCTCTCCAAAGGAGTTGGGGTGGGCCTTTGATTTGTAATGTTTGCCCATTCCCATGGTGTAAATACTCCCACTGTGGCTGATTTCAAACTATCAACGTGGTGTCACGGAATGGGGTATCGGGAAGAGTGGAGATTTGGGGAATCAGCTTTCATGCATCACTACATGCAAAGTAACACCATTCACTGAAGTCTGCTGTGGATTGAATGTCCCCCCAAACTCACTGAAGCTTGACCCCCATTGTAACAGTGTTAAGAGGGTGAAAAATCCTATTATGGTAATTGAGAGGTGCAGCCTTTAAGAGGTGATTAGATTGTGAGGACTGTGCCCTCCTGAATGGGTGATCCATTCATGGAGTCTTGGGCATCATTCTGATGGCCTTATAAGGAGAGTGACTGAGAGGCTTAGCTTTCTCTTGCTCAACCCATTCTCACCTTGTGACACTCTGGTTGCTGCAGGACCCTGTAGAGAATTGCCACCCACGGAAGGCCCTCACCAGTGGAGCTCCCTGGACTGTGGATTTCCCAGCCTCCACACTGTCAGGAACAAATTTCATTTCTTTATAAATTACTGAGATTTGGGTATTACATCATAAACAACAGAAACAGACCAATACATAAGTCCAATAACATAGACCAGGCCAGTCAGTAAAGCTAAATCTAAAAGAAATGGAAATGTAGAAATCTCCCACGAGCTATATTGTAACTCCAATAAAGCTATAATTGTGAGCTCCTGCATTGGGTGTCTCAATATAAAATCTGTACACAGAAAAAAAGGCAGCTGATAGAGCACAGTCATGTGTGTGGGGACGCTACTAGATTTCAAATCTGGTAGTCTACACCCACCAGTATCGAGTCATATGAGGTTTACTGATTCTTTGATGCCAAGAAGTAGTTGGTTCTTGCCATCACACAAATGAGGAGAATGAAGGGATTGTGGAAATACTGACAGCCTTATAGCAGTTTACTAAAAATAGAGCAACACAGAGGCAAAAGACAGACAACTCATGCATTTGTATAAACCCAACTGAGGTTTCCTTGAGCAGATCAGAGCCTCCACCAGAAACAACAGGCTTGAAAAACATTCAGCTTTTATCCTTAAGTGAAAAATTTGGCCTCAAAGCAAGCATTTATGTTGTGAAAAAGGAAAGGAAGGCATGCTTCTATAGCAGAATGAATATGTTTGTGGCACCATGCCCCAGCTATAAGTAGTACTGTGGAGTAAAAGTTCATAGCTCTCAAAACACAGGAGTAAAGTCAGAGATGTTAATATCTCAGTGAAGTGCTTTCATTTGCAAAAAATAAAAAAAAAGTTTTTTTGTTTCTCTCAGGTGGTAAAAAAACCATTTTGAGATGGTGTGCTGTTGCACCAAGATTTTATGTCTGAGAGGTCAACTAACCCACCTCTTTCTCTCACCCGTTTTTCAGATAGACACATTGTCTTTAGGTGAGCAGCCATATAAACCGGTTCAAGAGAGTGCTTGACTTTTTGGCTTTAATTTCTAGAAGACCAAACCCATTAAAGACAGTATGCCTGGTATCCCTGAGGAAGGAGCTTCCCAGGGCTAAAGTGTGAATTAGGGGTGAGTAGAGTCAGAGAACATTCCATATGGGTGATAGGATTTAGCCCTGCTCCCTGCTTCTGGGGCAAAGAACCAGGGTGCAGAAAGGACCGTATAGAAGTTTGATATCAGTGTATAAACAGGCAGAGAGGACGATTGTTGAGCTCCCATTTCCTGACATTCAACACAGCTCAGAAGAACTAGAGGGAAAAATTGTAACGAAGAAAATCTCACGTCCTTTTGTGGACCAAAGTTGAGGGCCAGATTCAGCGCAACAGAAGGCAAAGTCCAGAAAGCACCGCCCTCCCCTACCAATGTCTTGGTTTTATTACAAGCACCCCAGGAAGAACCTGTGTGCTGTGGGCAGTTTGGTGAATTATCTGAGATGACATTTCTACCATTGCACCTGAATGGGAAAATTAGAGTTTATAAAGTATAGTTGCACTTTTCTATGTCTGAATTTGGGGACTGAGCTTTGTATTAACTATCCATGGAGATAAATAGTTACCTGTCAAATAGGTGATCCAAGAAACACTGGATGGATGCTTATGTATAATTTTTGTTTCACACTAATTTTCAGAGATATTTTGATTAATGCAACCAAATATTTAGTCCATGATCTAGGTTTAGTATTAATGTGATCACATCCAGAGGAGAGATATCATATTAAAGGGAAACAGCCACAAAAAATAAACTAAATTAACAAAAAGGGAAATGAATGGAAAGTTAGTTGACTTACAAGAGAAGTTGGGTGCTGTACAAAAGGTCAATCTGAGGCAAAGTCATGCTATAAGTCAATGTGTCTGGTTTCCTGTTAGTCTCCACTCAAGGCTTTCTTCTCCCTTTTCTTTGTGAGCACAATTTCCCATGTAAGGGCATCCAAAGACCCAGTTTTGTCTATGAACCATGCGGGGTGCCTTATTAGGTCATCCAGGGTTGGCTGGTTTCCCAGGCTGAGACCTGCTGAAGACCTTTCCCCTCATGTTCTCAGTTTTAAACCCTCAGCTCTGTGTCCCCAATGCCCACGAATGACTGTTTTGAAGGACAGATTCAATATTTCCTGCAACATTGTTACTGAGTGAGAACTAATGACTGTGACCCCTTTACACAAAATACTGGCTTGTAAACAAACACCTTCAGTGCTTTAACCCAAGGTTTCTTACCCTTAGTAGCGATAACATTTAGGTCTGAATGATTCTTGTTGGGGGAAGGTGATGTCCTGCTTATTGTAGAATATTGAGCAGCAACCCTGGCCTCTACCCACTAGATTCCAGTAAAAGCCACCCCCCAACCATGGTGTAACAACCAAAAACATTTACAAAATTTGCTAAATGTCCCCTTGAGGGCAAAATTGCCACAGATTTTCATTGACAGCCATGGATTTCAGTTCAAAACTGCTGTCAGTAGGTAAGGTTGAAATCATGGTTATGCGCTGAATAAGAGAAAAGATGGTCACAACAAATAGGAAACAAGCAAAAATCCAAAGAAAGAAAGATACACCCCAAAAGCAAAGATACACTGAAAGCCAATTTCTGTGTGACTCTGGGAAAGGTCCACTAACCTTGCATCTTCAGGACCAGAAGCCAAGGGTACTTCGTAACACTAAGTGAATGCTCACACGTAATTTTGTTTTACCCTAATTTGCATGGAAGTTTTGATGAGTGCAACCAAAAACTTAGTCCGTGATCTCATGTAGGTGTTAACGTGATCACATCCAAAGGACAGGTATAGTATTAAAGGAAAAAGGAAGAATCCAAACTAAATGAACAAAGGGAGACTGATGAAGTGTTACTTGACTTTTCAGAGAAGACAGGTGCTGTATGAAAGGTCAAACTGAGGCAAAGCTGTGCTATAATGGAAGCATTTAAGGGATGCAGATCACAAGCGAACCCTACTTATTGGCCATCAACGAGGATGTAAGCTCCAATGACCCCCTACTGTGTTGGATGTAAGCTCCAATGACCCCCTATCTCTGAGGCTTGGATACGTCTTCAGGTAACTTAAAAAAACCTCCAGCTAGATTATTTCTTCCTTTTGTTTAAAGGTTAATGAAAAATACTGCTTGCATAATAAATTTCTATTTGGAGATGCTACAACAAATCACAATGATAAAAGAAACACAGCATAGTTGACCTGAAGTAATAGCAGTGGACATGGTAAATGTAAAAAGTTCATATTTGCAGTTGGGGACAATGGATTCTGAAAGATGGTTGCATTGTGACTTGAATACAGTAGGTAGACACATTTTTTTTTTATGGTGCAAATATTTTCTTTCTCTCCCACACCTAAAATGTTCTTTGTATTCTATTAAGGGAGATCAGGAACTAAACATTTCCTTTTCTGTCTCTCCCATGGGGAATTTTTAAATTAAGTCTGTCTCTGGCTATTATATTTATTTTAATCCTCTGAGTTTATTTTTCCCAGCCATAAAGCCTACAGTTTACCAATGTACCATCAGGTGACTTGAATACGCAGGAGACAGAGATATTATCTTAATCAGTAAACGGATTTTCTCATACCGAAAACTGGAGATTAGCTCAATAAGCTTTTATAGCAGCTTGTTAGACCTTAAGAAAATAATAGGGATTTTTTTTTTCTCCTGCTAGTTTTCAAACTATATGAAAGGATGGAAAATTTAAAAAATAAGAAGGAATTTTAAACCTAATATCTCAAAATCAAGATTCGAATAGATTTTTTTAAATGTATATTAACAGTGTCTTAGGTCATGTTTTCCAGAATCTCTTGAGAGAAAGACTTGTACATTTGATTTTTTTGAAGATGTCTCAGAAGAACGGCAAGATGGCAGGATAGGATCAGGGAGTGGAGAGGCGTGGTGGATGTCCCATTCCCAGCTGCAGCCTGATCCCATAGCAGTATTTAGAGTATGACCTGAACCTCACAGCGAGTTCCACCCTGAGATAGAAGATCTGGCCTCTGTACTCCAGGTTCAGACTGTCATTAGCAGCAGGTGGGCCACGCAAAATCTCCACAGCAAGGTGATGTCCCTGAAGGATTTGTAGGATGAAGAAAAATGCTTACGATATATGCTAAGTGAACCAGAACGTATATAGGAATCTATCACCAATGCAATCTTCACCATGCACAAAAATGTGCTGAACCAAGTCTAGAGAGAAGTGCCCCAGAGTATTATCAGTGATTCCTTCTGGAAGATGCATGTTCTCTGAAAGACGGGTGACTGTCATTTTCTATAATTTTCTGTACGTTTCCAAAGTTTTCACAGTGTGCATGATGTAGTGAATGAGATTGCATACCCAGGATATGTTCAAAACCTTTTTCAACAACCCAACTAAAGTAGGACTGAGCACTTTATTTACCATCCTTTAGAGAGGGGTTCTGGACAAAATCCAGCCTACCACCTGTATTTCTAAATAAAATTGGATTGGAACACAATCATGCCTGTTCGTTTAGTATCATCTATGGCTGCTTTCACACAACTGCAGCAGCATTGTGTCTCAATAGAAACCACGTGGCCTCGATGACTCCTGTCACATATCTCATCTGTAAAATGGGGTAACGATTCTCATTTCATAGAATAAGAAATAAATTTTCTGAAAAGTTTAGAAGAGAAACTGTGGGCAGTGTGTTCACTCAAGTCCCACGATGGGGTGATCACATCTACAACTGACTTATTTCCATCAGAAGCACAACCAGTCCTAGCAGCTTCTTACTACAAAGAAAAGGAGACCCTGGATCAAAAGTGAATTGCTTAAGTCCCCATAACTATCTCAAGGCACGTGGAGCCAGACACATGTGTGATTCTCGATGTGGTACCTTTTCGATCAATTCATTGCTCCCGAGAAATAAGGGATTATCTTTTTGCAGGTATATTCCAGGCTTCCAGAAGCCTGAAAAGTTGGCTTATAAAGAAAGGTTCATTAAAGTTTGGTATCACTATATGTTTCATACAGGACTAATATCCTCTAGCATTTTTTTGTCATTTTTGGACAATGTGGTTAAGAACAGTCCTACCAAGTGATCATGCTAACTTAATGTTTAAATGCATCTCTTTTGCATATTGGAAACTAATATAATGTGCATGTAGCATATTTGTGTAGGGATTTTTTAGCTAGGAGTAAGAATATAAGGCATACCAGCACTCATGACTCATATTCCTTAAGAAGTGCAGTATTGTGTTTTTGGATTCTGTTTCATAATGCTGTGCTGGTGAGTAAAGTCATTTTATTCCACCTGTTTCTACTGTAGTCACTGTAGTTCTATAGATGTAGGCTAGAGAAAAAAATTCAATGTAGCTGAATGAAATATACTTTCTACGTCTTTATTTTTTATGTTAAAAATTCATCTGGGGAATCCTTAACAATGAAATGCAGGTAGTTCCAAAAGTGTAGAAAAAGCTGCCTCAGTGTTGTTTCCATCTGTTCTAAGCTCAGGGATGGTAAATAACAGTGACTAAGGCTGTACCACAAGAAGGACAGAGTAGAATCGTGATCCACTCCGACACGGAAGGCAGGTGATATTTAGAAATAGGCTGTCCGTTTTCAAACAGTTAACAAATGATTCCCATACACAAAGCACCTGCTAAGAAATGTATATATAAATAAATCACAGTCTCTGAATTAAATGACCTGAATATTTTTGTAGAAGAAATAAATGTTTTAGGTGAATTCCTATAGTACAGGGAATAAGCAATATTTCCAACATTTCCATTCAATAAACATGACTTGGTATTTTCTATTTGCCAGACATTTTACTAGAAAGACCAACAAAATACCCCTTCAGTTTCAGCTGCTTCATGTTACCAATAGTCTTCCTTAAAAGAATTCAGAACGTAGAAAAAAATAACCAAAAATAAATTGAAGTTTTGTTCCTCTTGAAGGGGAGAGAATCAGGGCATTGGGTCAACCAGTCAGATGCTGGTATCATATTGGGTACTTCTTTATTCTCCAGCCCCTGAAGTTAGAGGTGGGAACAAAACTGAAAATCACAAGCCACACCAGTGAGCTTAGATGACTGAACTATAGCAGACCATTGTCCACACATTCAGAATATATTGGAAGATTCTATTTCACGTCTCAGCCTTTCACTGGATGAGTGATGGACCTAGGCATCCAGGTTAATGATGATAAGGGTTTAAACCTGCCACAGTCACAGGTAGGAGAAATGCCCAACCAGGAGATGATCCTGTCTATGGGTTGATGACAATGAATGCGCTAGGACAGTGGGCAAGCTCTTCTTCATGCTTACCATTCTACCATTCTTGGGACACCTGAACTCAACTGTTTCAATGCCATCTAGGGAGAATGGTGAATCAGGGCGCCATATTACTGGGACTGTAGTTCTCCAATAATCTCTGTATTAAGGCTTGGAGTTAAAATATATGAAAACAGTCAAGGTGAGCAAAAAGCTATCGAGCCTGGGTTGAGCTAAATCACACTGGACCAGTAGAGCCTAAATTCCCAGAGGCTGCAGCCTTACTTCATAAGGCTTAGAACCTGGATTGGAAGAATGACTCTCTTTACATAGACGCAAGGTCATCTTCTCCCAAAGAAACCCTAGGACTGAACCTTATATTCTAAGAATTAGTGACTACCATTTTGCTCATCTTTGTAGCCTAGTTATCCCAATTTGAAACAAAAATATATCAGCAATAAAAAGACCTTATTTTCATGAACTGAATGGTCCAGTAAGGGAAGACAGACTAGTCAGCAAGCATTGGACAGAAGCTTGGGAGAAAGGTGTTCTCCATTCTGGCTACAAGAAATTAGGAGAGTCTATTGAAATGAGAAGAAATTTGGTCAGGTCTCCAAGAAGAGGTATGAGCTCAGTAGGAGGATTGGGAGAAACAAAGTTTCCAGGAAAAAAATAAGTTTCCAGGTCAGGTTAAAGACCAAAGATATAGCATATTTTCAGCTTATTTTTCAAGCCCTAAGAAGTATTGTTTGTTTGAAACATAGAATATGTGAGAAAAAAAGAGTAAACTGATATGAGGCTGATAGAATAACCAGATGGCAGAAGATTGTGACTGCTCTGCTAAGGTGTTTAGAGGAAGCCCCGCTAATTTATCAATCTAGTCCCCAATGAGGTCAAGGAAAAATAATAAGGAAGGGAATTCTAAGTTATTGAAAATGGCCTCTAACTAAAGCACACCTTATAAGATTATAGAATATTCTGAAGATCACCCACAACTATATTTAGTGAAAGGAAAAATTATCAACAGTTCTATACATTTTTTGGTGGCACGGACCCCACTGATGTATTGACTGGATGGTTTAATGTTCTTCTAAAGGAAAAACCCAGATACACACAAAAAGCCACTACCTGGGGACTCCAATTACCTCATGCTCATGGACCCAGGTTAAAAATCTAATTTTTTTTTTTCGATGAGAAAAGTAATTTCTACTAAGGAAGTTTCCCCTGGGAAAGGTCCTGTTTATCACAGACGAATGGAAAACTGTGGAAGGGGAAGCCACCATTATTTTTTAATGGTGATTCTTGGCTGTACTGGGTTACCTGGAAATGTTTGCATTCATCTCATTTAAATCCCAGCACATCCACCTGACGCAGTTTCCACCATACTCGCTGCAAGGATGAAGACACTTCACTTGAGTAACTCGCCTGAAGATTACATAGCTTGTACATAGTGGTGGCGGAATTTAAACTTTACTCTCTGATGAACAAGGTCTTCTTCACTTTACTGCTATAATTCATCTTCTCCTGTTCTGATACTTTAAGAAAAGACAAAACTGCACAGAGGAGCCTTTTTAAAGAAGTGTGGCAATAAGTGTTGCTCAGAGAAATGGCCAGGATGAGGGCTACAAATACTAAATGTTCTTTATAAATAAAGGAAGCACGGCTTGCTTAAGTAACTGGGAAAACTTTTCAATGTGGTCATAAAATGCAAGGAGCTATTCAACAAAAGGAAGATTCTGAGCTAGTCTCAGTTGCATGGCGTAGAATGATACACGTCAGATGATAATCCAATGAGAAACTTGTGTTCCTATGCTTGCGTTACAAATTGTGTGCCAGAATTGGAAATTTTCACCAATTTTTGATGGTTGTGCTAGATGAATCTCCAGTTGTTCCGCTCATTAAACTCTTGGCATCCCAGTTAAACTACGATTCCTTCATCGGGTAAGCTAGGAATACATTTTGAGGATTGTGGTGATTTCAGTTCACACTTTAGAACATAATACTTCAATCAAGGTGAAAAGTCATCTAATCCCCTGGAGTTTTGATCATGGTGAGATTAACCAAATTTAATTCAACAAATAATCACTGCATAACTACCAGGTGCCAAGCTGTGTGCTAGATACTGCAGAATACACAAAGATGCCCAGACACTGATCATGTCCTTAAGAAGTTTATAGATGGGGAAAAAACAGGATGAAAAAAATGCACCCAAACGACTGTCATAAAACTAAGGTGATTTGTCAGTCAGGAGCCAACCAGGAACAGCGTGTATCACGGAAGGTATTGAATAGAGGGGATTTGTAATACAAGAGACGTCAAGGGCAACGAGGGAAATAGAGCTAGTAACAGTGGAAAGTTGCTATCACCCCTTGGCTGGAGGATCACGGGCAGAGGGTGATGTCAGTAATCTCAGTGCAGGCTGCAACCATGGAAGAAGCAAGATTTTGAGCCACGGAGGAGATACATCAGGAGAAGGCTGGGAAATACTCTAGATGCTCCCTTCCTCCCATCCACCAATCTCCTGTTGATGTGTTCTAGTAAGAAGCCCTGCAACACGGATCCTGGGAAATACAACCTGCAGGGTTTAGCCTCCCTGTAATGCAGAACAGAGAGCAGAGTAGGGAAGAGGGATCCAGGGCAAGGAACTCCAAGGCAAGCACATATGCTAAGTGATAAGCTAAGCGTCAGAGAGGCTGGACAAAAATGAGAAAAAGGCGTGGCGGATTCCCGATTGTGGAAAGCTTTGTGTACTTGATGAGGTCAATTTAAAAATATTTTACATATTGTAAAAAAATTAAAAGCACCTGCAAATACACTGCATTTTAACACCCCCCACCCCGACCCCCACCTCCACCCCAGAAACTAGGAAAGCAAACATCTTGCACATGCATTAACAGCAATTTTCAATCATAGATAAATTTACCCTCTAAAATATTTACAACTTGCTTTCTCTTCTCTTGTCTTTAGGATTAGATCATTGTCCGATGTTGTTCATCCTGATAAAGGGAAACAGTCATAACAAAGATGAATCAGATAAATGATCACACTGGTTGGTTGTATCTGACATTTAATCGAGTCTTCTCTTTCCATATGTCCAGTTACTTAGGCTCTAGGTTGAAACTACATCATGGCATTGTGGTCTCTATAATTTTCCCAGCTGAGAGAGATCTATGGTAAGTACAATCACAATAATTTGGCTTAGTTTTAGGGTCAGTTTTCTCTCTTTGAACCACACAGACTGTTTCAGATGACTATTTCAAGTTGACAACTTCTTGAGAAGAAAAGCTTGTCTGTACTATGGATCAGGGGTCAGCAAACTTTTTCTGGAAAGGGCCAGCTAGCAAATGTTTTTGGCTTTGCGGGACACATGGTCTCAGTTGCAACCAATTCGCTATGCTGTTAGAGTGTGAAAGCAGGCATAGATTAAATATAAACAACTGAGCCTGGTCGAGTTCCAGTAAAACTTTATTTACAGAAAACAGGTTGTGGGCCACAGTTTGACAATGACTGTTCTGGGTGTTATTAACTAAATGAGCACACACACATGCATACACAGATATATGTGTCTGCAAATATTCATGATCAAATTTTATTTCAATCAAAGGATTTTTTTTTTTAAAGGAAGGATAAGTTGTCCATATTGGCATTTAATAAAATTAACAGAGTAAAAAGAAGATACCTACCAAGCAGCCCTTTAAGATTAAACTCAAACAGGACATTCTTTAATTAATTTTTTTGTATTATAATGTTCATTTTTTATTTTAACACATTCATTTTACAATGATACTCATCAGTACTAATAATGACTATTACTACACGCATTTTACAAATTGAAAAGTAAGGCTTAGAGGAAATAAATGACTCACTTAAAGACTCGTTATTAAGCGGGAAGATGGGAACTTAGATTCAGATCCATGGACAAAAAAATTCCATGCCTCCAGTGAAAATACGGATAAGGCTACATTAGTTTGTAAAGCAAGGTAAGCATTTTGTAAGAAAAACAATTTAGGACCCCCTCACTTAATTTAAAATAATGATAACAGAATAGAGGAAAGCAGACATCATTCTGTTTACAAGTGCGGTGTTTAATCAGACTGTCTCTCCTTTTCAAGTGCCCGTTCTGCTTTCTCAGGCTTTATATCATGGGAGCTGTCCTTAAAATGGACCACACGGCATCAAGTGCCACGATGGATATGTAGGAAATTTATCACTCATTCACCTTCCACTTTGGGGAAAATTAAGTGGATACCTGAACTCTGACAGCTGCTGATTTGATACCCCATTGACGCCAACTCAATTACCTGCCGTTTCTGTAAAAGAATTATTTATTCAGAGATGCTGGTGGGTTGATCTCTGCTTCAAGATCCAATACGCAATTCAATAAGCTGAAATTAACTGTCTCTCCCCAGCCAAGGAAGAAAGCAAGCCTCCAAGACCATTTCCACAATAGTAAAGTGAATTAATTTATTTGCACACACTGTGGAGAATCTGACAGTAACTCCCCCAGCCCAGGGATTCCTTGGCACAGGAACCAGATTCATTCTCCTCACTTGACTAGATTTTACTGAAAGAAACAATGTAGCTTAAGGGCAAATGGGGGCTGGGAAGGTTATCTAGGGGAGAGGAGGAAACCAGAATTGTCTCAAGCACTGTAGGAGTTACTGAGTACTTTGAGGTCTGGGTATGGAAGAAGAGAAACGATACAGTGTTGGCTTGAAATGATTTAAGACTTCTTTTAAAAAAAAAAAAAAATTGACAAAAGGAATCGTAAAAGCTCCAGTCTGTTCCACTATAAGAACCTGAGTCTCGCAATTGATAAAAGGGTGGCAGATTGGCGTTTCATTTTATGCAATTTGAGAATGGATAAAGCATCATTTTCCAGGCTGATAGTTAATCAATTCTTAAAATCAATAGGTGCTACAACCTGTAATTATTGAGCTCCTTCTATCTACACAGCATTGTGCAAAACACAGAGGTGGGTGCAATTTACTCCTTTCTGGAGGAAGTGTGGGAGCAATGTTTTGTAAATAATAGTTTCTTTACATGTGTTATTTTATTTATATCCACAGCAATCTTAGGAGGTTGGTATAATCCACTTTCCAGAACTGAGAAAACAGAGGAGGAAGAGGTCACACGGCCACATGCTTGGTTAGTAAGAGAGTCAGAATTAATTCAGAATCAGGCTCGCTTGATTCCAGCTTGACTACACCACATGCCTGCAGGGTGGAGATGAATGTGTGTGTGTGTGTGTGTGTGTGTGTGTGCGTGTGCGTGTGCGTGTGCGTGTGCGTGTGTGTGTGTGTGTGTGTGTGCACTGCACATACAAAGACATGCACACGGACGCATGAACACTAAGCATAAGAGACAGGCTATCAGTTGGGTCAGCTGTGGCGATATTCCTATTTTAGCTGGCCTGCAGTCGGTGGACAGGGAGGAATCAGCACACAAATTAGTGTACCTGAGTTATGAGGAGTGGAACATTAGGATTTGGTAACACTAGAGCATGCTGCAGGAAAACTCAAGGGATGTTGAAGCCCTGGGAAATTGGCCAGTTTGGCTTGAGCCAAGATCTATGTTGACACAGAATCAGAGGTAAGGCTGGAAAGGGAGAGGGATTTGAATGCTAAGTGTCAAGGAGATTGGCCTTTAGATAAGGATAGCATTGGGAGGGCTTATCAAAAACAACATCATTAGGTCTTTTTAAGATCTTTAAAAGATATATTTCAGTTAACAGGAATTTTTCCTTTTGTGCAAAACCATTTCTCAATAATGGCATGGAAATTTAAAAGCAAAAACAAAAAGCATGTTGCAAAATGTAAATCTTAGAATCCACAAATGCAAAGTTTTTATTTCAGATAAGGGAGGAGGCTATTTGATGAAAAAGTCTTAGATGCATACAGACCCTGAAATGAGGGAAAATCCAGTTTGGATATATTGAAACATGTCCAAAGTGGAAACTAATTGTGAAAATCAAAAGAATTTATTTCCGCAGGAGCAAAATATGGGCTTTTGCATTAGAAAAAGATTTCATCCCAAAACAATATCTATAGTTGATATAGGATGAAGACGCAAGGCTTAAAGATCAAAGGCTAATTCTGAATTTGGATTTTATGACAAAATTAATTAGAGATACTGTATCTTGAAGAAGGGATAAGATTTAATAAGAATTGGCAAGCCAATGGTGGCCAACCTTTCTGCATTTTGCTGGGAGGAAATCATAAAGAAAAAAAAAAGACGTAAAATATGACAAGCTGCAGTCTCTGACACTAAAAATGAGCTTTAGAAAGAATGTATTTTAAAAAAATAATTCAACCAATGCTATCTTCAGTCTAGAAGATGTTTTAATGCAATTTAAATGAATGTCCGATGACCTCTCCAAGTGAACTGGTTGTAAAAATAAACACAGGAGGATAAATGTTTAGGAGGAATGCATCGTATCACCTAAATTTTATAAGATTTAACTTGCAGGAATTTTGGCACTTTTAGTATGCATTTAGGGGTAAGTCTAGGCAAAATGCAGTGTAAAACGCTTCTATTGTTTTCTTCAAAAGTGGAAACAGAGCTACAGAAGCTAACCTTGCAATTATTTAAATTTAACATATTTGCTTTGATGATAAAACTGCAGTAATCGATTGTTGGCTAAAAACTTTATTTTGCTCTTCAAAGTTAAGTTTTCTGGATGCTGTCTCATTAATATGTGAACACTGTGAATGAACCAAGATTTTGCTTGTCCAGCATTCGAGGTTTTGACAGACATTTGGACACATTGTCAAATGAGTATTAATGTATAATTGTTCACATCAGGGCAGCAGGGTCTGAACTCCCGTGCTTGATCGATAAAAACCAAATATGTTCCTTTTCTCCTTTTCTTCTTAGCTCCTTTCAAACATAACATACAAATGCTCTGTGAATGCTACAGATTACAAAATGTCCCAGAATTGATGCTCAAGGCTGTGAACTTGGATGGGCGTGTATTGAAGTCACATTTCCTCAGCCATGTCCTGGGATAGTCACTTTATGGACATTTACTTATTATGAAATCCTTACAGCTACCATGCGTGGGGAGTGAAGTCCACAATCTTCAAGGAAACTTGCTTAGATTTTAGCCTGGTCTGTAAGGAAAGTCCCATTTTGCTCTGTATTACAGGTTATGGAGACTTCTTAGAAGTGTGGTCAAGCAACATTTAGGTCATCAGCACCACACTCTCCCGAGTGAGCCACAGGCCGGCCCTAAGCAACATTTAGGTCATAAAAGGAAATCATAGCAATTTGGGGCAATATGAATGACCTGAAGACCTTGAGATTTCTAACACCAAGCTGAAAGTTGAGTGCATCTGCATACCACCATGACTGAGTTGATGCTCTGTTTTTTTATTTTGGTTAGATTTTGATTATAAATTGTTGTGACTTGTTCCAGAGTAGGTCAGTTTTTAACCTAGACTAGGTCAATGTGTTATTTAGTAAAATTTTTCTATTTTTTTTTTCCTTTTCTTTTGGAGGACATGATGATAATAACAAGTATTTGTATTGGAATCTAACCCACCCAGCATCTCTTTCCCTTACTGGATATCTCTGTCTGTCTGTCTGTCTGTCTGTCTGTCTGTCTATCTCTATCATCTATCAATCATTTATCTTATCTATTTATCTATGTATCTATCATCTTTCTATTCTGTCTATTGCCTATCTCTGTCATCTATCTATCGTAAATCAAAGAGAATCCCTTAGAACAAATGCAGAAACTGACATTATCCGACTCCTGATATGATTTGCTCTAAATCACCTACATAATGTTCTTACCAAAAAGCTTAAATTGAATCTAATCATGAGAAAGCAATTAAACAAATGCTGGAATGAATACAAATTCAGAATTCTATGAAAGAACCAATATGGACTCTTAGAAATATGAATTCTAAGAAACAAACAGACCAAAAGGGTGGAGGAGCAGCTTGAGATTAAAAGAAAAATTTTTAAAAAAATAAATAAATAAACATGACAAATGTCAAGCGTGGTCATTAACTGGCACCTGGACTTAAATATGTATGCAGTCATACATCACTCAATAGTGGGGATATGTTCTAAGAAATGCTGTTAGGCAGTTTCCTGCAAGCATCATAGAATGACAAACATTGTGTGAATATCACAGCATGCACTTGTACAAATCTGTATGGTACAGCCTCCTGTACACCTGGGCTACATGGGATAGCCACTATAATCTTATGGAGCCACCATCATATATGTGGTCCATTGTTGACTGAATCGTCATTATGAGGTACATGACTGTGCACGTACACACACATACAAATGAACACACATGCATGCACACACACACACGTACTTGTACACATATATATGAGATTTTATGACAAGTGGAATTAGTGGAATTTTTAAATATGGAAAGAAAGCTAATACATAATACTATCATACAAGTTTTAAATATTTTGGATGTGATCATTCTATTATGGCTTTTTAGGGGAATGTCTTTGTTCTTAGGGGATGCACACTGAACTATTTATTAGTAAAGTGTCATTACTTTCCAATAATTCAGAAAGTTGTGAATATATATATATATAATTATATAGATGTGCATTATGTTTATGTATTTTACATTTATTTTTATTCGTGTATTATGTATAAATTTTTATATGCATATACTCATATATAATACATATATGAGAAAGAGCATAAGCAAAAATAGTAGAGACAGAAAACAAACATGAGAAAATGGTAAAATATTGATAATTAGTGAATTCCAACAGAGGATATTCAGGTGTCCATTGTATTATTAATTCAACTTTTCTGTAGGTGTGACATTAAATTTTTTTATTCAAGATATTTGAATATTTATTTGTGCATATTTGTGGGGTAGTCACCAAATGCAGATATTACTCTCAAGGAGAAATGTCTAAGTAAAATTAATCAGATTTCCTCTAGTACCCCTGCCCTGTCCAGCTGTAGTCAATATTTTAGTTACACCATATTGTCTATTTATTTGAATGTAATTGCAACTGCTTTCAGAGGTCCCAACTCATTATTTTTCTGTCTTCGGTCTTTTATTTTTTTTGCCTGCAATGGTGGATTTCAGTCCGGGAAATAGCCAAATTTATTCAAAGCCAACTCCTGTGAATGTGGTGGGTTGTCACAATGGCAACAGGACACAGTAGAGGGAGAAGAGAGTGGGTTGGGAAATTAAACAAAGCCTGTGAGTTCTGGTATGACTCAGACTCACCATCACTGACGCTGAGCAAGTAGCTGAATCTCTGCCACAGTTTCCTTCTACACCTGTTGATGAGTTAACACGACCCATGTAAAATTACAAATAAATTGCTAAAGTTCCTAAGTGTGATACAGATAAGAGACACAACAAATATTAGCAAACTGGGAAACACTGTCAAAATCTAGACATTTTTGATTCAAGAAGACTGATTGGTTTGGTCTGTCCTATGTTATGTTTTTAAATCCATTTCTGCCAAAGGGACTTCAAAAATAGTGAAGGAATCAACACTAAAAAATAACACTTGGATACATAAGTTGGGTTCATCATTTTAAAAGTGTTGCATTGAGGAATACGTCGTGTATTTATGTAGAATCACATTTGAACGTACATATGCACTATGTACACAGAAATTAAATCTTCAAGAGATTTGTTAGAAGTTGCTAAACAGTGGAATATTTATGAAGTGAGATAAACGAAATAAGAGCAGAGACTGATTTATTAAATGTAGAACAAAAATGTAATTTTCAGTGGATAGATTTGGGCAGATGATGGGATTTTCAACAGAAAACTAGTACGTGGAAACTATTCAGGGAATTGTCAGGCTAAACAACAAAAATCCCTGCAAAAATATCTCCCTTAGGGTAAAAAAGTTAGTATAATTTTCACATTCATCAATGAGTTGCTTCTCTAAGGGTTATTTTTTTTTTCATTTTTTCATTGAAATGTATTGATTATATATATTTGTGGGGTACAGAGTTGAACTTCAATTTCAAAACATGTAAACAATGTGTGATGATCAAATCAGGGTAATTAGCATATCCATCATCACAAAACTTCATCATTTGGTTGTGATGAGGATATTTGATCTTCTAAGGATTATTTTTTTCAGTCATCGTCATTCATGCCTTTCTACTTGAGTTACAGAAACCTGATGAATTGACTTTCATTTTTCTTGAAACAGGTAAAGAAGTGAGAAACTTAGCCACATCCGTTCAGACTTTTAGTTCACATTGTTCTTTTCAAAATCATCCTCCCACCACCTGTGCCCATCAAAATCTGCAAGACAGGAGTAGTATATTTTTTGATCTTTCTTCTTCTGTAATATATATATTTTTTGCACCCAAAGTCTGACTCCTGCATTCAATAGTCTCCAAGCTCTGCCCTCGGGCAACTCTGATTCTGTTAACCACCTCTGTCCAGAGACCTTGCGGGTTCCCAGGGCTGCGATGTAAGCTGCCTTTAGTGAGAGCACTTGAACAGCTATAAAGAGCCAATGGATGGGAGTCTGACCTGGAACCTTCTGTCACAGGCAAGTCGGCCACCCTTCCAACTCCTCAGAGTTTGCTTGAGGACCTCTAAGGGAACCATGGCAGTAAAACCAGGGATGGCTGGATAACGGCAGCAAAGAGAAATTGCTGCTGAAAAAAACACACTCCTAAGTTAGATGCCCATCAACAGATGAACGGATCACCAAAATGTGGTCTGTACATACCGTGGTATATTATTTAACCATGAAAAGGAATGACGTAATAATGCATGCTGCATCAAGGATGGACCTTAAGAAATTGTGCTAAGTGGGAAAAAAAACTCATCATAAAAAGATAAATATTGTATGGTTCCATTCATATGAAATATTCAGAATAGGCAGATCCATATAGACATAGGAAGTAGATGTAATAGTTGCCTATGGTTGAGAGTAGATGAGTGAACTTACAGGGTGATGACTAAGGAGGGAGTTTCTTTTGGGGGGTGATGAAAATGTTCTAAAATTGGTTGTAGTTATCATTACACAAATCTGTGACTATTCTCAAAACGATGAGATCATACATTTTCAGTGGGTCAATTGCATGATCTGTGAATTTTATTTGCAAAAATAAAATGTTTTACTACCAAAAACAGAGGCTTTGGAACAATGTAGACAGAGTAAGAATTGGTCATGCTCCTCAGTCTTTCTTTTGTTTTGTTGATTTTCAGCCACAGACTTTGTGTGCTGACACCTGCAAGTCATATCGTACACCTGCAAGGCTTATAAAAGATGTTTATGGCGTGACATAAATGCCCAACGCTCTGCGGGAACCTGAGGTAATCCCTGCTCTAACTACTGTCCCAAGCAGAGCGGAACATTCCAGTTTATTGTCTTGGATAACTATACACGAGAACCAGGAGTATTGCTACCCAAGGAGAGACAGATAACTCCAGGGGTGTGTGTCTCCCTTGATTCTCTATGTGTTCATAAAATAAATCCACTTGCACAGGCTCAATAGAAAAGGTAGTAAATGCAGAATTTTATCAAGATGTTTATGTTGCGAGAATCAGGAGTTGCAATCTTAGGACAAGTTTACTCTTATCTCAATTTCTGTTTTCTCAAATTCGAATGAAATAGTTTCAGGACACCTGAAACATATTCCTAAAACAAGAGTTTTGGGGAGGAAGTTGAGAGAACACTATGTTAATTGGCTCATGAACCATTTAATGTTGAGTAATTCAATTCCAGTTTTCTTGTCTTGAATTTGAATCTACTGTTAGTGTGCTGACCTAGTTTTTAAAATTCAGTCTTAAAACTGTAATCGTGTGTGTGTGTGAGAGGTCTCCAAAAAGTTCATGGAAAGATTTGAAGTATCTTCTTCTAATTCTATTTTTTCCACAAACTTTTTGAAGTACCCTCATACGTATGTGCACATACATACATACGTGTATGTTGTCACTTCAGTGTTAAGACAACAAGAAACAGATATCAGGGAGAGATATAATGTGCCCTTTCATCTTCTAAGGGTGGAGACCCTCTAGCCCCAAGTGCCAAGAAAATTTTCATGTGCAAAATTTTGGCAGGAGCTGTGAAAAGCTGATTAGCTGTATAAGAGAACAGGGACATTTTTGAGATTCTGGTGATCACTCTTGGAGTCGAGAAAAGAGAACGTGTCGGGGAGAGAAGAGAAGAGAGAAATCATTGAGAAACATGCAGCTAAGGAATCATTTGGGTTTGGGTCTCCCAAATAATTGTTTTCTTCTTAAATAGTCTAAAGCAGCTTTTGAAGTTGTTAGTGGGCGTTCAGGGTGATCTGCCACAGCTTTGTCCTCCTGCTGTGTGTTGATCGAACTGCGTCCAAATTTTGTTTTCTTACAGATCTCCCAGTTACGAGTATTTTGTTATAGGCAACAGGAATGGATGAATACACACCCCCCAAGTCAAATCTTTAGAAAATTCTTAGTGGAGCCACAAATTGCTTGCAAGACTGGAGTGTGGTAGGCAACTTTGGAAATGACCCCCAGTAGGTCCCCATCTCCTGATATTCGTGCTCTGTGCATTGCAAGTGGGATAGACTCACTTCTACTGAGTAGAAGGGAGGGATGGGATGCCGATCCCAAGGTTAGGTTATGAAATAAAATGAAAGTGCAAACAGGGTGGGCTGATACCTTCTCAGAGATCTTGTACCTGGATTTCTGGACCACAGAAGCTATAAGATAATTAGTGCTGTTGTTTTAAGCTGTTGAGTTTTAGGGTAATGTTTGTTATGCAGCAATTGATGACTACTATATGGTGCTTTTGTAAAAAATCAGATTAGAGGCAGAGATTAATATCTGACCCAGTAGGAGATAGGCCAAATAGCATGTGTAATAGGCAAGAAGGTTTTTTTTTAATTGAACTGACTCAACACTACCAGGTATTTAAAGTCAGATTGAATGTGAAAACACAAGTCTCCTTAAGGAATTACCAAAAAAAGAAAAAGAGAAATATCTCGAATCCCACTGAATTTGAAATTCAGAATCTAAGGCTCTGTAACCTAAATCTTCAGCAGAGAAATATGGACACAGAAAATAATGAACAAGAAATTTAATTCAGCTGTGTTTAAAAAATTTTAATGCACTCATACTATTATTTGGTGAAAATGTCTTAGAGAAAAAAGAATCTCCCTGAAAAAAAGTATCTTGAGAAAGTAACATTGTGTACTGAAGATTGGTCTTCTGAGGGAGGTGGGTTGAGAAGGTTGGAGTATGTGTTCTTTCTGTGACAGCAAGAATGCATGAACAAGAGAGGTGCCCTCTCTGGAGGCCAGGGAGGTGGGACAGAGATTTTCCTCAAGTTGTACACAATATGGCTCTGTTTCAATACCCATTTCTTTTCTTCTACCCTCAAAAACAAAAATCTCCCCTAGATATTCAACTCTTAAATGCAAGCATTTTATTTCATCTCTGAGGAATGTATTCTTTAACCATGAGGCAAACGATATCGGAAAATCTTGTCAAACAAGATTTTTTTTGCTGTAGGTAATTGTGCTTTTCTTCTCTTTAGCTGCAGAATTTTGCTACAGGAAATTGTGTCTGCTCAGTTAGAATTAAAATGCACCCACCAATCATGCTTAATTTTACCACCGTAGATTACCCAGCCCCTCAATCTCTCTCTGTCTCTCTCTCTCTCTCTCTCTACACACACACACACACACACACACACACACACACACACACACACACACACAAGTTTTGAAAATCTCTGACTCTTGCCTTCTGTTTGCAGATAATTTGAAATACAAGACGCCTCTAGTAAATGCAAAACCAAACACAATACAAATCCTCGTTCTTTACTTGATTGTAAAGGAATGGTTGCATACAGCTCACCGATCTGTTCTACCTTTCTGTTTTTGGCCACCCAGCCTGCCCTTTGACACCAAACACAGCCAGTCTTTCTCACGTGGTTGGAAGAGTTACAGCTGGGTACCCAGTTGCCAATCCTACTCCGTCACTGACAATGTCCACAGTCACTTCCAATCCTACAAGTGACAGTGAAAAGTTTTAATGAGTTCTTCCATTTTATGTTCCTAACTACGATCTATTTTTTTCATTGCGGGTGTTCTCATATCTGAGTTTACTTCTCGCCTCTAATCTCACTTCCACCAATCCAGTGGTCATCCTTTAATTTCTAAAATTAAAGACTAGATTACTAGATAATCTTCTTGCTCCAATTATATTCGCAGCCCTCTAATCCCCACTGGCCTGCTGGCAATATCTTCCAGACCAAAGATAAGGCTGTTGAGGGAGAAATAATTTTATGAAGGTTTGCAGACAACCAAATGTGAGGATCGACCTGGGAAACACAAAGCAACCAAGCTGGGAAATGCTCCGAAGTCTATTATAAGATGAAGATTTTATGGGAAAGTTTGGAAAAGAGAGGAGGACTCTGCATGCCACAACTGTTTCGTTTTCATTCGTGAGTAAAATACAGAAGTTACAATCATTGTTTACAGATTACAGCATATAAAAAAAAATGCAAAACAAAACAAAAGTCTGTGTGGAGGAGATTGTCTGCTGGAAGAAGATGCTTCATGCTTTGGCTGATCTTAAAGATGACTTGGAACTTACATGAGTTCTTTGTTTATTGGAACTTACATGAGTTCTTTGTTTATTGGAACTTACATGAGTTCTTTGTTTAAGAAGGTGATGTCTCACCCAAGTCACAAGACTCTACTTCAAGGCAATTGATATTCTTTAGAGAACTGCTTGTGTAGCTGACTCAGCAACAAGTCGTCACTATCTTAATTTATCCTGAGCTTTTCATCAGTTTCAAGCTGGTTTCCCTGTTGGGGGTACTGTTTCCATTTCTGTTTGGGAGTAAAAATCCTACCTAAATGTGAGGCTCCGCTCTTGTCTGTTTCAGGAAGACTTTTCAATAATATCACAGTCTCGGTTCTATAGATAACTCCAGCCTTGTGTGGGCACCACACCCATAAATAAACCAATAAATTGTCTTTTTTATTATTATTGTTATTGTGGTAACAACACATTACATGAGATCTAGCCTTTAAACAAATTTTACGCGTACGATACACTATTGTTGATTACAGGTAAAATTTTGTACAACAGATCTCTAGACCTAACTCATCTTGCTTAACTAAAACTTCACGCTGCTTGATTATTTAGCTGTCTTTAACACTGACCTTTTGCCAAGGCGAATTTACATCTCATTGCATGGGAAACCCCATGACCAGGACCTTGATGGTTTACATATATTATTTGCACCTTCTTTCTCAGTGCACAGAGCTAATATTTGAATGCACTTTCATTCAGTGTCGTCAGGGAACCCTGAGAGATGGGATGTTTATCTTCTATGCTGTTGTAACAAATCAGTACAAATTCAGCACCTTGAAAAACTTTCATTCATTATGTCACAGTTCCCATGGATTGGAACTCCTACCATAGAGCAGCTCAGCTAGTTCTCTCCTTTGCATCTCACAAGGACTAAATAAAAGGATAGGCAGGGCTGCCTCCCTTTCTGAAAGCTTGAAGAGAGAATCATTTCCAAAATCATGGAGGTGGTGTGGGAGAATGCATTTGTAGAACTGAGATCTCATTTCTTTGCTAGCTGTTCTCAACTTCCAGGGTCATCCTCAGTCTTTGACCTGTGGCTTTCTTTGAAGCTAGCAATAACAGGTCAAATTTATCAGCAAGACTCTGTCACAGCAGTACCTAGATTAATGTTTGAGTGAATAATCAGGGGGCAGGAATCTTGTGGGAATGGAAATCTTAAAGTATGCTGCTATGTATTGAATGTGTCCCCCAAAAGTTCATGTGTAAGAGACTTGACCACCATTGTAACAGTGTTAACAGGTTGGGAAACCCAATCATGGTATTTGAAAGGTGCACCTTAAAAAGGTGATTAGTTGGAAGGACTGTGCCCTCGTGAATGGATTGACCCTTTCATGTAGTAATGGGTGTGGTTCTGATGGCTTTATAAGGAGAGCAAGTGAGCAGGTTAGCTGTCTCTTGCTCAACCCATTCTTGCCATGTGACACCCTGGTCAGCACAGAACCCTGTAGAATTCCCATCAAGAAGACAGCCCTCACCAGATGTGTTGCCTGACCTTGGACTTCCCAGCCTCCAAAACTGTAAGAAATAAACTGTATTTTTTTATAAACTATCCAGTTTCAGGTATTCTTTAATAAGCGACAGAAAAGGGATGAATACATCCATGCATAAAGGACAGATACATGTCAACCGTGTCTAGGGAGCTCTCTAAATCCAACATTACACCAACAACGGAATGCTAGCAGATACCAGAAACAAGACGGGGTAAGTTAACGATCAGGGTTGAAAAATAAGATCCTCAGCTAGAGAAAAAGAAATGCAGATTCCTGCACTTTGAGCTAGAGAGGAAGTGAAGAAAAGGGCTGTACCTCCCCTGTCCTAGAGCCATGCTATGTGTTCTTATGACTGCTAGTGTTTTCTTTTGATATACTCTCTACCCAAGCCATTCTTTCTCCTGGAATGTCCCTGGGGATCTCCAACTCATTCTTCAAGACCGAGCATGTGTTCCTCTTTTCCAGGAAAAGAGGGTCTGCATGCATGTTCCATGTAGCATGCATGTTCATGCAGCATGCATTATGGCTTTGGTGTACTCCCTCCCTTTCTAGACTGTGGTTCCTTCCTCTTTATTTCCACGCAGCCTTTCGACAGTTCCTGAGATATGGCCGGCACTAAATCAATATTTGCAGAGTGAAGTGTTATTATGATAAATTAGATAGCAGGGTGGTGATAAATCTCGCTGTTGAACGTTGGTGGTGAAAAGCGGACATAACAGTGGTGGTTTCGCTTCAGCGGTTGCATAGTGAGCCAGAAGCTTAACGCCTTTCTTGGCTAAAAGCTAAATGATTTTGTGGGTAAAGAAAGCACAGAAGTACAGTTCCATTTCAATATTTATGGGTGTGTTGACTCACTAAGCTTAAGCAGGCAGAAGAGGAATGCAGGAGAAAGTCAACCCCGGAGGGGGTGGGGGTGGTGGTATAAAAAATCAACCCTTGATCTGTAGAGTCACAGCTAATTTTCTGTCACTAATACTGTGACTTGCATGGACAATACCGAGAACAAAAGATTGTCACTAGTGTCTCAGACTTTTGAGAATGGAAGAGATTTATGACACGTGGGTAAATAAGGCTTTGGAATCTCTCTCCAAGTCATCCTTTCTTGTTTTGAGTTGAATCCCTGAGAAAAGCAGTGTTTTACCCAGAAGAGCTTCTTACAACTGCACAAACCCCTTTTCAGTACCTTTGCTTCTGTTTTGCATTCTAGTCTTTGGTCACCTTCCTATCTGCCTAAAGAACATAGAGGAAATGTCAACAATTTCAGCGGTAAAGGAGGAAGATCGCATTCCATGCAACAGTTTTCCTACAAGTTAAAGAGCTCCATAAACGTAGGTGCCAGGTATTATTCTTCGTGGATGACAAAAATTATCTAGGTGTGTGTTTATTGCTGCTGTGACAAAGGACCACATGCTTAGTGGCTCCAGAAAATCTCATGAGTTATCTGTCATATCTATAGAGAGAAGTACAGGTGGTTCAACAGGGCTCTCTGCTCTGGGTCTCACAAGGCCAAAATCAAGGAGGTACCTGGGTTGCAGTCTTATCTGGAAGTTTTGGGGGGAAAATTTGTTTCCAAGATTAGTCAGGTTGTTGGCAAAATGCAGGTCCTTGTGGTGTAGAACTGAGCCCCCCTGTCCTTGCTAGCTGTTGGCGCAGGGTAATTCTCAGATTCTGGAGAACACCAAATTCCTTGTCTCGTGAACACGATCCTCTGATTTCAAAGCCAGACACAAATGACCTAGTCTTTCTTGGGCTTCAAATATTTACCACCTCTTCTCCTGATGCATTTTTCTGAACACAAGCAGGAAGGGTTTATGCAATCAATTTGGGCCCACCCAGATAATCCATGATAATATCTCCATTTTAAGGTTTACAGCCTTGATTTCATCTACAAAGTCCCTTTTGCCACTGTATGAGTTTGCTTAGGCTGCCATAACAAAGCACCAGAGATTCGGTAGCTTAAAAAACAAAGATTTATTTTCTCACAATTTTGAAAGGCGGAAGTACAAGATCAAGGCATCTGCAGGGTTGGTTTCTGTCTTTGGCTTTAGACACTGTCTTCTTCCTGTGTCCTCACATGACCATCCCTCTGTGCCTGTCTGTGACTTTATCTCCTCTTATTATAAGGACACCACTCCCACTGAATTAGGGACCACCCTATTGAACTCATTTTACCTGAATCACCTCTTGAAAAACACTATCTCTAAATAAAGTCATAATCCGAGGTCCTGGGGGTTTGGACTTCGACATGTAAATTTTGTGGGATTATAGTTCAGCCCCTAAGAGACATGCATCATTACATACTGAAGGTTCACAGGATCAAGATGTGCATGTTGGGAGTAAAGGACACCAGCCTACCACAAAGCTGAACTCCTGAAAAACTACAAACAATTAAGTATATCATGAGTGGTGAAACCCAGGAATCCCTGATATAGCGATGAAGCAATGATAAAAGATTGTGGTGGAAAGTTGCTTCATCATACCTGAAACAATCTGGCATCCTGAACCTCCTATGGAAGGGGACTCCCTGTGTATGTGGGTTTATTTGTCCGATTCTTGTTTCTTATGACAATACCTGAAACTGGATAATATATTTAAAAAATACAATTTATTCCTTACGGTTTCAGAGGCTGGGACGTCCATGGTCTGGGGGCACACCTGGTGAGGGTCTTCTTTTACAGCAATGCAAGGTATCACACGGAGAATGGGCTCAACAAGAGAGAACCAAGCTTCTCACTCGCTGTCCTTATAAAGCTCTCAGAACCATGCCCATGACCTCCCATTAAACCATCAACCCATTACTCCATGAACGGATCGATCCTTTCACTAGGGCATGGTCCTCACAATCCGGTCACCTTTTTAAGGCCCCACCTTTAATTACCATCATAGGATTTCCCACCCTCTCAACACTGTCACAATGGTGACAATCCGCAGCATTGGGCGAATGTGCAAACACAGCTATGGCTTATAATGTAAATACCACTGACCTCAGAGATCTTGGTATACATAAAAATCACCCAAATATTATTTTTACTTCTAAATACTCTAAACCTGACAATAAGACTTAGGTTAATGTCATCCAGTAAAGAGGGTTCGTACTGTTCAAGAGAGTAGCCACTAGCAACATGAGACTATTTAAGCTAAAGACAGGATTAACGAAAATTAAACAATATTTAAAATTAAGTCCCTCAGATATATCAGCTACCTGTTAGGATCTCAGTATCTATATATATGGCTGGTGGCTTTGACCCTCAACAGCACGAATTTAAAACATTTCCAACATCTCAGCAAGCTCTACTGGACAGAAACCGCCTGGCAAAGCACATTCTGATTTTTTTTAATGATGTGATTCCCTCAAGCTCCTGTAACCTGATAAAGGGTATTACAATCTGTATGTTGATTTCTTATTACAGCAATATGTATGATGATTAACTTATACAAAAGAATAATTATCTATTAAACACGGGGATAAAGAAATGAAGACTTCCATTTATATTGAGGATGTTAGCCAATAAGGAAATGTAATTGCTAGAAGATATATCTGTCTGATTCGTGCATTTGGTGCAGTGTTCTGACAGGTTTCCAGGAAGATAATGCCGGCTTTCATCATTAATGATGGATCACACCCAGTAGACTCTCAAATGCTGGGCATCCAGTCTATTGTTCTTAGATCTAGTCTTTCTTTAAAACAAAGTTCAAGAAAAAGTTGGTGAACTGTGAAAATTACCTCCTGTCATAGACACAGCCATTGCTTTATATAAAAAGAGGGGGAAAAACTCCTATAATTCATAGTTCATTAGTACAGTCGGGCTTCCATGTATTTGCTAGCAAAGAGCTGCAAACTCTCATAAAAGTCCTTTATTTTTATTCATTTGTTGATACCCCTAAAGGCTTAAACACATTTTACGTGAATTTGCACACACAACAGATATTGTAGAACAATTTTTAAAGCTGGGAAGATCTTTGAAACAAGTGACGATCTTGCATATGTTCTGGCGTATTAGTCCATTTCTGTTGCTTATAACAGAATACCTGAAACTGGGTAGTTTATTTTAAAAATGAAATTTATTTCTTACAGTTTTGGAGTCTGGGAAGACCAAAGTCCAGGGAAAACAACTGGTGAGGGTCTTCTTCTGGGTGGGAACTCTCTACAGGATCCTGTGGTGACCAGGGTATCACATGGTGAGAACGGGCTGAGCAAGAGATCTAACCTGCTCACTCACTCTCCTTATAAAGCCACCAGAACCATGACCATTAATCTATGAATGGATCAGTCCATTTATAAGGGCACAGTCCTCACAATCTAATCGCCTCTCAAAGGCCCCACCTTTCAAATACCATAATTGGATTTCCCACCCTCTTAACACTCTTACAATGGGGGGGTGGGTGTCAAGTTTCCAATACATAAACTTTTGTGGAACACATTTGACCCATAGCATCTGGTGAATTCACATACACAACAGATATTTTAGCACAATTTTTAAAGCTCGGCAGAGCTTTGAAACAGTGATGATTTTGTATATGTTCTGGTGATAACTCATGATGATACTATGTGGATTCACTGAGGACATCTGCAAGTGAGAGTTACTTGAATAGAAATGAAGGAGTAACCTCTGGAGGACAGTTTATCTGTGTTGACCTACATAACAATGACAGCTTATGGTCTGATAAATATCTGTGTACCTGGATTTTGGTAAATATGCTGTTAATAACTGTAGACATAGGGTACTCTCCAAATGTCCAGGCACTTTTCAAATGAACAGCAGGTATGCAGAAAGTCCTGTACCTATCTCTCAAGGTGTACTTAGTCCATGAGCACAGAACTGTGGTACAAAGATCTCCTCTCTGCATGTGAATAAGAGTCCTGCATCCTGGTATTCTGCTATGTCTCCATTTATTAAACAGCTATAGTACTGAAGCCTCTTACCACTCCAAATTCTCTCAGGCCCCAACTGTATGTAATTATATAAATGAATCACTGAAATTGTGTGCTCAGAATGTAACACTACCTAGGCTTTGCAGGTCATCTGATTTATGTTTTGAATACCCAGCTTTGCTGTGATAGTGTGAAAGCAGCCGTAGATAATATGTAAATAAATGGACACAGCTGTGTTTTAATAAAACTTTATTTACAAAAAACAGGTGGGGGGCCAGGTTTGTCCCTGGGCTGTAGTTTGCAGACTCCTAGTTTATAACATCTAATATTGGCTAGCCAAAAATATAATATTTGGCCACGGGATATTACCATCTAACACTTTATGTACACCTCTTGCCCAAAGATTCCTAATTTTTAACACTTCATGTTTACAAGCTAACATTTCCCTACTTTACCAATCATATAATTCCCAAATTGAGCTTATATTATTTATTTGGAATAAAGGAAAACCTGTATTGCTTAAGGGTATGGTCTCCATTGTCAAATAGAAGATGAGTTATCATTGTCCACAACTTTAAGAATAGGAAATAATCTAGAAGTCATGGTCAAATCCATTCACCTCACAGATGCTTATTACCTATTAGTCTTCAATTTGGGAACTTTAAAGGATTGGGGAGAACGTTGTCATTAAAAGATGAAGGTATTATCAGAAGTGCATCTCATAGTAAGCTTTCCAAAACACTGAGTGAGGAAGGACATAATCCTTGAGAGCAAACACCGTAAAAAATGTATGTTTAGACTTCATGCTTTGAGACTTAGAAGCTCATTTCTTAAGTCATCCTTGTGATGTCGTGGGAGAGTATGAATAGAAGTGGGATGTCTAGGTCCCAACTTGTAGCTGCTACAGAATTTACAGTATTAAGTTTTTGTGCTGAATTTCCCAACAAGATCTAGGGATGAGTCCATCTATAGAACTTTAAACATCAGCTGCTTGTACATGGCAAGCCACAGAACCAGCACAGAGCTGCCAGCTTCCCACTCAATATTGTTACTAATAACAGTGTTATTAATAGTAATGAGAAGACACACAAGGAAGATTACAGAGCACTCCCCACGTGGCTTACTGATAGTTGTTTCCGACTGGGGAAGAGAATAAAACAAAAACATCCAACAAAAGACTGGATGGAGGAGTTGTTGGAGACCTAGTGACCTGAGTACAACTAAAAATATATAGGGAAGTTGTGGCTTTGCTTTCTAAGTCCCACAGTTTCTCGCCAGTTGCTGCCAACTCCACATTGTCCATGCTGGGTTTTCCCAGGGACCTTATTGATATATTAACTTGCAGAGAAGACCCTCTTCACTACAGTTTCTCATGGTATAGTCTGCCTTTATTACTTACTTCAAACTTCTCACATCAAGGACCTTCTGGGCTCTTCTCTGGGGTTGGCCTGAAGTGTTCTTTCTATGAGATTCTCATGTTTCCCTTCTCTTTGTAAACCCCTCCCCTTTGACCCTATTGCTCAAGAAAAACTCCCTGCTCTAACCCCAAGAGGAGAGTGGAATCCGATTTGTCGTTCTCTTTGTCCAAATCAAAGTTTTGTGATTATCACTATGAATCAAGACTACATCCTGGAATGTTTTTGCCTCCACAGATAATGTGCATTCACTGTACACGGCATACTAAAAACAATTCCATAATAAGTATCATTATGGTGATTTTTATTAATATCCTCCAAATGATAATAATAGTACCACCTGTGGTAATACTTACCATGCTATTGATACACACCAGATATATAAACTTCAAGACAACGTTTTAAAGTGGGTACGTGAATCTCTCCCTTTTAGATAAAGTGAGAGGTGGTACCTCAACCCCAGGTGCAGAGAGCTGACCAAGAGAAATGCTGAGTGATGTAGTTAGGAGTCTGAATGCTAAAGCCGTTGTTCAACTCTGTTGGTTAGTTAACACTGGCATGTTTTTTTCTTTTTCTTTCTTTCTTTCTTTCTTTTTTTTTTTTTTATTTCTATGAGCTCAACATTTTTAGCTCCCACATACGAATGAGGACATACAGTATCTATATCTCTGTGTCTGACTTATTTCATTTAACAGAATGACTTCCAGCCTCATCTACATTGCTGCAAAGGACAGCATTCTGTTCTTTTTTGTATCCAAATAATATTCCATTGTACATACATGCCACATTTGCTTTATCCTTTCATCTGTTAATGGACACTTAGGGTTTTTGTCCCCCCTATACTTTGGCTATTGTGAGTAGTGATTTAATATATGTGGGGGAGCAGATATATCTTCAGATGCTAATTTCCTTTCCTTTAGATGAATCCCCAGCAGCGGGATGGCTGGATCATATGATAATTCCATCTGTAGTTGTTTCAGGAACCTCCATACTGTTTTCCATAGTGGCTGCATTAATTTACACCCCTACCAAGAGTGCAGGAGAGTTCCTTTTCTCTGCATCCTCACCAGCATTTGTTTTTTTCTGTCTTTTTGACTAGAGTGACATAATATCTCATTGTGGTTTCGATTTGCATGTCCTTGATGATTACTAATGTGGAGCGTTTTTTCATGTACCTGTTGGCTATTTGTATGTCATCCTTTGAGAATTTTCTATTCAGCTCCTTTGCCCATTTTTTTAATAGAATTATTATTATTATTTTGCTGTTGAGTTGTTTGAGTTCTTGTATATTCTGGATACTAATCCCTTGTAGGAACACTGGCTAATATTTAATCACACTCATGTGATGCAAACACAAGCCTGAGTGTTTTAAGTCTCACATGAAATATACTCTATGATACTTTACTTACTGCTTGATGTATTTGGATAAGAACCTGCCCATTCTATGCCTCTGTTTCTTTATCTGGATTGTGACCAAAGTGTGACAGTATGTACCTCCTAGGGCTGATGTAAACAATGTATTTATAAAATGCTTATGAGAATCACATGGTCAAGGTTTGTCAACATTGGCTACTAGGAGGCAGTTGGATATGTGGATCTGCAGTGTGGTGAAAGGCACAGACCAGAGATATAAATTTGGAGGTGAGCACACAGAGACGTTAATGAAAGCCATTAGTCTGCATGTTACTCTTCTTGCAAAGACATAGTTTCTCCATTTTTTTTTAATATTAGGAAAACTTAACCTATGGTTTAAAAAAAAAAAAGGAAAAGGGAGAAACCTGAGGCTTAAACCATATTGCTCAGCATCACAGAAACAATTTTTCCCATCTGGATGTATTGTCTGAGAATAGAATGATTATTCTCTCTCCAGAGCTACCTCATTTAATGTCTGTGAACTGTCATTCTCTCCCTAATGGATTAGTTCATGGTGGCTGCAGTAAAAAATTAATACAAAATTGTTTGCTTAAAATAACAGAAATGTAATTTTGTACAGTTCTGGAAGTCAAGGGGTTGCCAGAGTTGCTTCCTTCTGGAGCCTCTAAGGAAGAATTCATTTCTTTCCTGTCTCCCAGCTTCTGGTGGTCACTGGCAATCCTTGGCATTCCTTTGCTTGTAGAGCCATCACTCCGGTCTCTAACTTCACAATCACATGGTGTGCCCTCTGTGTGTCTCTATATCCAAAACTTTCTCTAATGTCTCTTACAAGGACTCCAAACATTGGATTAGGGTTTACCCTTGGATTAGGTTCTACTTGATTACATCTGCAAAGACCCTGTCTCCAAATAGGGACATATTTACTGGTGGCAGAAGTTAAGACTTGAATATTTGGAGCTCACAATTCAATTCATCACACTTAGTGAGCACCCATTCAGATCATGTTTGGGAAAACATGTACCAATGTTGTAAACACATACCCTAAATCCATAACCTCAAGACCCTCTTTATGACCAGGAGAGCATTGTCACACTTTCAGTCTGAATGGTGTAGTTTCTGGCAGTTGACCGAGATATGCCAGCAAGAGCTAAGACATGGAGACAGAACCTCCCTACTCAGGAGAGTCAAGCAGGTGTAGCTCCAGCTGCTCGACTGGGAGGAGAGGGGAGGACTGATGACCATAAACAAGCTGCAAAGAGTCTTTCTCTTGAAGACAGGAGCAGAGCAGACTTGTGGTGGGCGGAGGGACCTTGCAATAACTGCACTTCACAAACCCAAGTGTTTGAGTGTTGGGAGCAAGTAGGGCCGTATGCAATGGTTATGTCCAAGTATAGGGCTTGGTTCTCATGAGGGTTCTGATAAGCACAAAGCAGGACCACTATCCCAAAGGGGAAACAGAAGTCTCCAGGCTTGGAGCAAAGGAAGTGGTCTCCAGGCTTGGGCAAAAGTTACCAGAATAGAAATGAAAGTCAGAAATGGTGAAACGACGGAGCCTCAGAATGTTGACAAGTCTCTTAAATCCTTTGACCTAGAGTGGAAACTGAGGAGGGAGGCAACAGGAATGAGAAGCAAGCTAAAATTTGCATGGGCGGCCAGTATGGCAGGGACAGAGTAGAGGAGAGATTGGGGACAGACATGGCTTGACAAGTCCTCGTCCGATCAGCAAACTCCCTGGAAAAGCCTTCTTTGGGGCCTTCCCCACATTCTACAATAAAAAGCAGAAAAACACAATCCCTCAACTCAGTGTGGACCCTTAAATACCAAGATCCTGAGGTCAACCTGTAAATCAGCATGGTTTATAAGGGCATTGAATAAATTCTTGAAAGCAGTCCTCTAAAAATAAAATGAAATGGAAGCTCATGTTTTAAATATTGATGACTGCGGCGCCGCGGCAGTCCTTTGATAGAGATGTTTTTGCTGTAGGGTGAATTAATTAATTAATCTGCATCAGGCCTGCAAACTCAAAGAGCTTCTTTCTAAACTAATATGCATTTTCACAAACAAGTCGGTGAAACGGGAGTCAAAGTAGGACAGTAAGCCCCACCAGCTTCAGTGTGACGATTCCTACCAAATCTTTGGATGCGCCCGTGCTTTTAATGCCTGCCTGAGACACATTTCGGGAAATTTATTTATCATCGTGAGGCTTCTAAAATTCAATATTGAATATCTCTTTAAGCTATTTGTGCTTACGTTGTGGATGCATTTGGCTCAGGGTGGTACAGAAATCTCTTTCCAATTGTGCAGAAGGAGAAATCTCTGCATATATGTTTGAGTCAAGGTCATTTTTTCTGAGTCGTCGTCACTGATGTGAATTCAGATTTCTTACTTTACATTTTAATCTTTTTATTAATAATCATGCCTGGCACTATGTTAAAAGATGAAAACAACCCAACTCTTACCTTCAAGACGTTTAAAGTCATTAGGGAAAAACACACTTTACAAAGTATTGACATCGCAACCTGGTACAGACCAGAAATTCACAGACTATGGTCCATGGATCATATTTTGTCTGGTGCCTGCTCTGTACGGCTTGTGAAGTAAGAATCTTTTTTTTTTTTTTTTACATGTTTAAATGACCAGGAAAAAATCAAAAGAATCATATTCTGTAAAATGTGAAAATTATCTCAATCTCTACTCTTACCATACAATCCAGCAATAATACTCCTTGGTATTTACCCAAAGGAGGTTAGCACTTATGTACACCCAAAAACCTGCACACAGATGTTTATGGCAGCTTTTTTTTCTAATTATCAGTGGTAAATAAACAGTGGTACCTCCAGACAATGGAATATTATTTGACATTCAAAATAAATGTTATCTAGCCATGAAAAAACATCAATGAAACTTAGGTGCCTATCACTAAGTGAAAAAAGCCAATCTAAAAAGCCTACATACTGTATAATTCTAACTATATTACATTCTGGAAAAGGCAAAACTATGGAGACTAAAAAAAATCAGTGGTTTCCAAGGGTTGGGGAAGACAGAGGAATAAATAGGAGGAGCACAGAGGATTTTTAGTGCAGTGAAACTACTCTGTATGATGCTGTAATGATGGATACATGCCATTATGCATTTATCCATACTTATATAAAGTAGAACGCCAAGTGTATACCAAATGTAAACTGTAGACATTGGGTTATCAAGATGTGTTAATGTAGGTTCATGAATCGTGACAAATGTACTGCTCTAGTGGGAGATGTTGGTACTGGAAGAGTCAGCTGCTATATGGCAACTTTCTGTACTTTTGCTATGAAACTAAAACGGCTCTAAAAATAGTGAATTCAAAATTTTATGAAACTCAATTATCTGTGTTTGTAAATAAAGTTTTATTGCAGCACAGCAGCACCCATGCATTTACATATGGTCCATGACTACTTTCACATTATGGTAGCAAAGCTGGGAACTTGAGACAGAGACCACATGCTTGCAGAGATGAAAATTTGAACTATCTTGCCCTTTGTAGAGAAAGCTTGGTGATGTTTTCTTTAGACTATGCTGTAATTATGAATAAGGCATCTTTATGGTCAAGGCAGGAGTAATCAGCTTTGCTTCCCTGAGGAGAATCTTACCCAAGGAGATCTTTGAGTAGGATCTTGAAGAACAAGGTGGGATTAAGGTTTCAAAGATCTTTCTGTTATCTTCCCACAGGTGTATTGTAATCTGTAGTATTTAATGTGACTGGCGCACAACCCCAAGGGTAGATGTAGGACGCTCAGTTATTGCATTAACATTGGAAAGACAGCCTCCTCTCCATGATTGAGTTTTTGACCTTTTCAATACTTTTGTTTTAATTAAGAAGCCTCGTTTAGGATTTTCACCATTGTGCCCTATAATGGCATACATATATGAAGTCAATCTCCTGTAAGGTAGAAGTTTTTTAAAGACGTTGCCTATCACCAAGTTACTCATATGAGGAAATTTCAGTTGTGTGATTTTATAACGTATCAACCAGGCTAGACTAAATTATTTCCCCCCACCTGTGTTTCTGGCTATCTTTTGTGTCCCACAAAAGCCATTTTGGTCATAATATCGAGGGCAGGATAAAGCCATAGCAATATTGCTTTTTACAGTCAGAAGAGAGGCACCTTGAATTGTGGTAGTTCAGTGTGTTTTCTCCCACCTGTGGCCTCACCTCCTCGACATATAGTGATTAAGGGGTCTGAGCTTCTCTACCTTTCTCTGGGTCCAATTTCAGGTGTGCATTCAGCTCTGTAAAGAAGGACCCCTGCTTGTCCTGCAGGAAGCCCCACCATCAAAGTTGGAGGCAGAGAAAGACTGACCTGGATTTCAAAACCATCCTCCTGCTTTTAGGTCATACCTGTGGATGCCATCTCATCCTCGTCCTCCTCATTTTGTGTGCAGCTTCTACCCCAGGAACTCTTTGAAGATCTTTTGTGTGCCTATTGGTCATATTAAGCATTGTGTTTTTGGTTGGAACACAGAGTTTAGCTCAGAGATATGGTTTTTATGTTGTCCCCTATTACTCTAGGTACATCGGTCACCACGACCATGTGCCTCATGTACATGGTAACCTCCTCAAGAACAGGGACATCACATTCTACTTCTGTGTATGTCATTCGCCCTTTTCCTATGCCCTGGAAGATACCAGCACAGGAAACCATGGTAGCACAAAGCTCAAATAGGTGCCCCTCTGGAGTCTGGCATACTAACGTTGAACCATCAAACTCTGACATCATCGTGACATACAGAATGTTGCAGAAAGACTTGCTCACAGTGCAGCATGCACATGGTGGGTGGGCAGGGTTTCAAATTGTCACAACTCATATGTTTCATTCCAGATGAGGAAAACTGTAGCGTTCAAAACTATCTTACATAGAGGTTGTAGTAAGAGACACACAAATGCTCATTGTGTTGATGAAACAAACCAGACGTAGGTAAGGAAAAGCTTTATTCAAAAAGATTATTGCACTGAGGAGGGTTTCTGCTACAATAAGGGCAAGGAGACTAGAGGAAAAAGGAGGTGGACAGGCAGATAGTTAGGTCTTCAAGCACCTCACAGGTCAGGCAGAAAGGAGGTTTTTTAAATAATAGAAGATGCAACCACAAAATAGAAAGAGCAAGATATGGGGAAATGGGTGGCCTGATACAAGAACTGACTGGACATTGTCTTCCTCATGGGTAAGGGTAGCTGGTTCTCAGGAAAAGCCATCAAAGAGGGGCTGTGTTCTGGCTCAGACTGAGGATGGGTTAAAGCTCTGGGTCAAATCAGGAGGAGAGATGCTTAAATAGAGCTGGGTGAAATCAGTGCACAAACATTGCATTACGATCAGTCAGGGGGACAAATAGTTCAGCTAACCTTGTATGAAGCAAAGATAGGAATTTGAAAATTCTGTGTCCGAATTTGTCATAGGTTAAAAATGGGGACGGGTGCATTGTGGGGAAGGCCAGTTCTTTTCAATGACCTGTTTCTCAGAACACAAAAAGGTGGAAGGGGTATTTCTTCATAGTTGTTGTTTTCCAGAAGCACAGATAAAGTTCAGCATTGTCAATAGTATTCCAAACCTCTAATTCCTTCAACAGCCTTCAAGATAGGGCTACTGCTTTAGTCTGTTTCTGTTGCTTATAATGCAATTCCTGGATCTGGGTGATTTATAAAGAAAATGAAATTTATTGCTCACAGTTTCTGAGTCTGGGAAGTACAAAGTCCATATAGCGGTGGCGACAGTGACCCAGCGGTCTCACATTGCGAGATGGTGTAAGCAGAGAGAACAGAGAGAGAGACAGACTGTCCTCTTCTTTTAAAGCCCTCGGAACCACACCCCGGGCCACCATTTTTAATCTATTCACTGCAACATGGTCCTATAACCCAATCACCTCTTCAAGGCCCCACCTTTCAATTACCGTAATAGAATTTCCCACCCTCAGCATTTGTAGTGAGGATTAAGCTTCAGTGATGTTGGGGTCATCCAGTCTGCAACAGCTCCCCACTCTTTATGATAACGTACTCACACACGTGTGCACACACACAGTGTTCATATTTGCCCTGTACACTGGTCGCTGGCTCTCAGAAGCAACTGCCCAGTCTCCAGACTCTGGTTAACCACTGGGAAGATATGCTATAGAGGAGGTACTGGTGTCTCCATTCTAGGCAATCTCAGAATGAATCTCAAAGAGGTCTGATGAACTTTTCTCAGGTCCAATGAACTTCTTCTATCTTTTCTACTTACCAGTGAAACAAGAGTCAAATGCCACTGTCGTCTGATTCCAGTCTTCCGGTCTTCCACATTTTCTCCCAAAATAACCACAATAAGGTCTATTCTTTGTTTTTCAGAGGCTGTGCTTGAATGAACATCAAAGCAATAAAATTTGATTGGATGATGTCCCCCCCCAAACTCACTGAAGCTTGAATTGTGTCCCCCAAGTTTTACGTATCAGAAACTTGGACCCCCACTGTGACTGTTAAGAGGGTGGGAAATCCTATTATGGAAATTGAAAGGTGGGGCCTTGAAGAGGTAGTTAGATTGTAGGGCCATGCTGTAGAACAATCACCAACTTTTACCATGTTTTTCCTACCAGAAGGTAGAGGCTCAGGGGTGGGGCAGAGCTCGCAGTAAGAAATGTGAAACCCAGGACACAAGGGGAGCCCCGCAGTCAAGGCAAGGTGACAAAAATAGAAAATCAAAGTCAAAAGTATGTCACTTCATTGCCCTTTTGATTGTCGTCTTTGGTATTCACCTTATGTAGGTGAATTCAACAATATGGTGGGCAGGCAGATGCCTCTTCATTAAACTGCATGCATAAGAACAACTAATTGCCCCTGAGACGGGAGCTGCCTGCTCAGGGAAGTTTCACTTTATAGACGGAACAAAACCTGATCAAGCTCTGCATGCCTAATGGTAACAGAAATGTTTAAAGGAGGCTAACGAGCACTTTCACCTGCCCTCTTTTTCTGTAGCCTCCGTTGGTCATTAAAATGCATCCAACCGGCATGTCAGACTCGGCAGAATCTACTTATCTGCAAAGCATGACCAAGACTTACAACCAAATTGCAAAGAAACATATTAGGCTTCTAGATGGTCTGATTTAGAAAGCATATATTGAGCCACAAATAATGGATTAATGGATTCTCTACAGTACTCCACAAGGTGACTAATGATGGCTCGATTCTGCAGGGGGAGTTACTTATGGGTGTAGGCTAATCAGGGCCAGAGGACTGGGCCCCTCACTGCCTTTTTCTTGTGTGTGCTCAGAGGTAGCCAAATTTCTTTCTATATGACAAATGGGCCGTGCCAGGGAGCATAAAATGTACAGGCTTGAAATGCACCGTGCTATGCTGGAAATTTTGGAGGAAAGCCACCAGGGAGGAAGGCTGAGGTTTGCACACATCCTTATCCACAGGTACTAATCCTGATATCACTCTGTGGAAAGGGGCTAGCAGGTGCAGTTAAGGGTCAGGAGTTTGCTTCTGGGACTTTGACCAACAGAAGAAAAAAATGACTTTAATCTGATATTCATAAACCATAGCAACTAGCTATAGAGAAAGATAATTTTGTAATGGAAGCCAACTTGGCAGAGGTCAAAACACCCGTTCAGACCGAGATGGACATGTTACTGAAGCAGGTATAAAACAGGTTCACCCTAAATATCTGCATCCTTACTGCTAGGATGAATGTCTTTCCAAAGCAGAGGCATCTTTTAGAACAAAATGTGGGCAGGTGGTTACTGCAGTTGCCTGGGAGGGAAAAGAAAGGGAAATCATTGAAAGAAATGCTTTCTATTTAAAACAAAGCAAAACAAAACCAACACACTTGGGTTCCTCTAAAGTCCCCTCTTCCCATTATGAAGACTGTATTAGACCATTTCTGTTGCTTATAAAGGAATACCTGAAACTGGGTAATTTATAAACTATAATTTATTGCTTACAGTTTGGAGGGTGGGAAGTCCACCATCTAAGGAACATATCCGGTGAAGGTCTTCTTCTTGGTGATGACTCTACAGCAATGCAAGGTGTGCCATGGTGAACGGGCTGAGCAAGAGAGAGCTAACCTGCTCATGGTTCTCCTTATAAAGCCATCAGAACCACACCCATGACCACCCATTAAACCATCAACAGATTAATCCATTCCTGAGAGCACAGTCCTCACCATCTAATCACTTCTCAAAGGCCCCACCTCTAGATTACCATAAATGGATTTCCCATCCTTTTAATACTGTTACCATGGGGATTAAGTTGCCAAAACATGAACTTTTGGGGGACACATTTGGCCCCTAGCAAAGACTAGGTGAAATTTGTATTTTAATTCTGTGATTGCTCTCCTATGTGGGATGACATTGCAATCTATCAATTCCAAAGGCTGTGTCTTTTGTCTCCCCTCTTGAATAAGCAAAGCAAAAGTCAAACTTTGATTGTGGTTAATATATACTTTTTTCAGATGATAAGGGCAAAGGGGGTGGAAATGAGTGTCTTAATGTCACAGCTTCTGCCTATGAAATCTCCACGGTAGGGAAATGGGTATGACGGTAGGGTTGCGATTATCACACTGCCCTCAGTCTCTCTTCTCTCCCTTCTACTAATCCCTCACTCTGTTTTATCTAGCACTGTTTCTCCCTTCTGCTTTTGTGCATTTGCCTATGGCATGTCCTTCCAGATTCTTTTAGGGGTTCATATGCTCATGTATTTATTCAGCAGGCACAAACGTGGTTTACCCTGAGTGAGCGGGCAAAGCAATTAGTCTTAATCAAATAAAGATGAATGAATTCAGGAAATAGACTACATAATTTCTTGTTAAGAGCAACCATCCCTTTGAAAAAGACGATAACATGCCTCCGATTTTGTATGCCCAGTGGATCTTAGAGTGAGTCAAATCCATTTAGCTATTTTCTGAAAGTAACAGACAATGCTTTTCCAAATAATTCAATTTATTGGGGAAAGAGAGAATCTTAAATCATCTAAACATGAATCTCAAGTATATTCCTTGAGATCTGCTGAAATGTTAAATTTTGAAGTATATTCTTGTTTTCTTGGGAAGAGACTTGGAGATTTAGGTTAATCATTCCACTCAGTTTTACACTGCTCATCTCCGACATTGAAATCAATTTTTCATCCTTTGTCTAATGTGGACTAACTTTCCCTTCCAAATATCAGATGTTTTTCAATGAGCCTTTTACAGTGAAATAATGATACACATAAATTCTCTTTTCTAAGAATGTATTGGGATTTTGCCTCCTCTTCAATTTAAGATTTGTAGGCTACCTCCATTAGAGATGAATTACTTTAAATCAGATCCAAGTAGTTAATCAGTTGCCATTAAACTGGAGTAAATTGTTCCATGCTGTGTTACAATAGTGCAGATTTTTATACTGAAAAATAGATGCTTCTAGACCTATTCCAAAGACCTTTTGATGCAGGATCTATTAATCAGCGTGTGACCTCTTGTTATATTTTCAATATAATATTCAAAAATAGAAGGTATTCATTAATAGCACTTTGGAATATTTTATTCTGAATGCCCAGGGAGGGAATTAGGATACTGCAAGTGACTCCCCTTCTAAAAGCACATGCAGGTAGAAAAATAACACCTAATTCCGGCATTGAACTTTCAGATTGCTTTCTTTGGAATTTACGTTTTATTTACTGGTGAGGAAATGACGCTTTAACTATATTTAAACTGAGTTTACATGAATATTTAAAGTGATGGTTTCAACCAAAGGAACATTTTTATTATGGGATAAACAGCAGAAAAACATTCCACTTGACTTTCTCTGTAGGATTGCAAAGCTTTAAAATCACTCTCTTAAAACATTAATATTCACCACCTTAGTTATTAAAATAAATGGACTGGGGATGAATAGCCTAGTGCTGGTCCTTTACATTACTGCATTAGAAAAAATAATAGATAGACCCCAAAATATGTAACTATCATCTAAAGACTGAAATGCATCTAGTATAATGGTCATGACAATAACTAGCCTGTTCTTAGAAGATTATATGCACTGCATCCTCAAAACCACTCCAAAAATGGATTACTGCAATTATCCTCACTTTGAAAACATGGAAATTGAGGCTTAGCGAGATTAAATAATTGCATGGAATCCAAGTAAAACAAGGAGATAGATTATGTACCCATGTGTGTCTACTGAATGTGTTTGTAACTATACACCCAAATTTAGAGTATTTTCCCTTCCTCAGAAAGGGAGAAAATTCACTAACCCACATGATGATATCAGAAATTTTGTAAAAATATTTGTAGCAAATATTTAATGAGTACCTGCTGTGTACAAAAACAAGTAGACAAGACAGGACCCGTTTCAAAGCTGATGAATACACAGGAGAGAGAAAGAAACTCAAATAATTATAAAATAAAATCTTGTTTAATAAGAAAAAATGTATAATTTAACCAGGAAACCACATTCTCCAGAGATGATTTTTAACAATTTTGTTTATTTGTTTTAAATGAGAATATAACAATCCTATCACCACAATGTTGATTAAATCTTTATACTTCTATTTCCTTGAATCCAAAGTTTACTTTTTAAGGGCTTATTTAATTTATATTCAACAAATCTTTCTATTGCAACTCAGAACTCCTGTTTCTGGTATCAGGATCTGGGTTGTTTCCCACAAATAAAAGGGATTAAAGCCATTAAGTGGAACTCCCCAAAAACTGGTTAGCATCTCTCTGGTATTTTTCAGAAATGTAGCATATCTACCAATCTATTCTAGAAATGGCTATTTTAAGGTCTGAAAGAATGCTGGGCTGAGCATCAAGAGATAAGAAACACCATATAAAATAGCACTTGACCTCAGTTTTATCAACCTCCAAATGGAAAATATACCACATTGTACTTAGTCTGCAGAACAATGCTGCCCCCTCCAAAGATGTTCATGTCTTAATCCCCAGAATCTGTGAAAACGCTAAATTACGTGGCAAAGGGAAATTGAACTTGTGGATGGAACTAAGGCTGTTCATTGGCTGGTTTTGAGATGGGGGGGATGACCCTGGATTATCAGGTGGGACAATGTAATCACAAGGGTCTTCAGAACGAAGGAGGGAAGCAGAAGAGGTCACAGTCAGAGAGAAAGAGCTGAGGACTGGAGTGGGGTCAGAGGGGTCCCACACTGATTGCTTTGACGATGGTAGGGAAGGACCATGAGCCAAGCAAAACATGCAGCCTCTAAAAGCTGGAAGAGGCACAGACACATCCTTTCCTTGAACTTCCATAGGTACATGATCCTGTCAACACCTTGACTTTACACCAAGGAGACCCATTTAGCCTATTGCAGAATTATAGCATAATACACTTATGTTGGTTGAAGACACCAAGTTTATGGTCATTTATTATGGCAGATAGACAAAACAGTACACATGTAAACACCTTCTCCAAAACACCACTCTCTGACATGGCACGTGGATGCCTACACTTGCTTCCAGAAGGAATCGACCCTAGCATGCTGACGCTCCTGTGGACCGCCATTGCATAAGCTCCTTGCAGGTGACATAGCATCGTGTAGACATTGTTACACACTTATTCTCCAGCTGAAAGGCAGGAGTCGTGTCTTAGTCATGTTTGTTTCCCTCTTGAATATTCTGTAGGTGATTAATAAAGGTTATAAGAGGGCACAAAAAAACAAACACTGTAGTATTTAAAGATCAAGTTGGATATGTCACATCAATGTCCCCAGAATGCCCCTCACTACTCCAAGTGTGGTGCGTGGACCCGCAGTGTGGTTATCACTGGTGCTTGTTAGAAATGCAGACTCTTAGGCCTCACCCCGGGCCAGCTGGATTAAACCTACATTTTACCAAGTTAACCAGGAGATCCTGTATGCAGATGAAAGTTTGAGAAGAGTGTCTCTAGATAAGTGGTTCTCAACCTTAGCTGCACATTGCAATTGCATTAGTGGCGTCTGATTTTATTGCTCTGGGAGGTGGCCTGGACGTGAGGATCATATAAAAAGAAAAAAAAAAAAAAATCCTCAGGTGATTTTAATGCAGCCCAAAATAAGAACCACTGCTTTATATCAACACTGCATTTTCAATAAGATGGCTTTTAAAGGCCTACCAGACTGGCCATAATTCACCTAATATCAATCCTTAGTCTAAAATTCACTGTATTTATTGAGTATTTTTTTTTTTTTTGGCCAATCCTTCCTCCTTCCCTTCTTTTTTTCTATTCTTTCTTCCTTCTTTTCTTTCTTCTTTCTGTTCTCCCAACCTTACTTTCTTCTATTATTTTCTTTACTCTCTACCTACCTTCCTTGCTGACTTTCTTCTTTCATTCTAAAAGTTTTTCTACACCTTTCTAGAAGATGTAGGATGTATTTCTCCTTGTAAAAATTCTCATTATTTATTTATTCATATGTGTGTGTATACATATATATATATATTATTGGAAAATTGTTGATTGTACATATTTGTTGGGGATGGCACCCTATGTCAATACCTGTGTGCAAAATGTGATGCTCCAATCAAGGTGATTAGTTGTATTAATCTGTCTCTGTTGCTTATAACAAAATACTTAAAATTGGGGGACTTATAAAGAAAATGAAATTTATTGCTTACACTTTCTGAGGCTGGGAAGCCCAACATTTACGGAAGACATGTGATAGTGGTGACAGTGACCCAGGGGTCTCACACTGCAAAATTTGGAAGCAGAGAGAGAGAGAGAGAGAGACTAACCTCTGTTTTTAAAGCCCTCAGAACTGTGCTCATGACCACCAGCTTTAATCCATTCACACTTTGGTTCTGCAATCTAATCACCTCTTCAAGGCTCCACCTTTCAATTACCGTAATAGGATTTCCCACCCTCTTAACACTGTCACAGAGTGGGTCAAGTTTTGGCGGAACACTCCAAGGTATTAGTATAATGTAATCAGTTTTTGTAAAGACAGGTTTCTGGTCTGAAATATGACAGAGAACCCTGAAGAAGGAAAGAAGACTCTTAGAAAACACTGCAAACATTCTCTTTCCAATGTTGTGAAACTCAAAGTTGTCTCGTTCAAAATTGATAAAATGTTATGAAGAGCATATGTCACAGATTCACTTATTTCAAAAGTAAAATGTACACTATGCAAATAAAATGTGTATCTGGTTCATTGGATGATGTTCCAATAATTAGAAAGCTAGTTAAAATATTTTTACCTTAGAGAATAAGTAGTTATCTTGTGATTACGTGTCAGGGAAAAACGGAGGTAGATTTCAAAATTTATCCAATGAATGTGATAGTAACTTGGCTTTATTGAAGCATATGCATTTGTTTGAGATAAAGCTGTTGTTAGAGTATAAAAGGAAGACCTCTGCAGCACTGCTGTCCTGGAGGTCTGTGTCCCTCCAGTACCTTTCTTCTCCAGCTCTGTCTCTGCACTTCTGCTCTGAAGCTTCCCTCAGGTAGAATTGGACAGCAATCTCTCGTGCTGCCTGGGCTTCTGTCGCATTTCAGCTTGAGATATCTGCAAAACCCACAATGTGTGTGCAACTCCAAATCCTAGAGCAGTATAGTGCTCATGAGGCCACCGCCAGCAGATAGTATCAGGAGCTGCAAGGTAAATGCTTTCCCTCTTTCATGCCCCAGATGGCTTGGTCCCAGGGGTACTTCAGGACATCCCTGGTGGGACTGAGCACCTGTACTGTAGAGATGGGCAAGTCAGTGAAGCATCCTTAGACTGGTTTTCCTTTTCTGTTTTACTCCCCTTGTCCTGCACTCCTGCCTCCTGGGATTATATTTTTACGTAAAGTGCCCACCCACAAGCCTTTCCCTCTGCTGTTAGAGGAATTCTACCTAAGACAATTTTTGCATTATTAGTTTCTCTTTATCCCTTATTCAACTGCATGTTTATCTTGAGAATGAAGCTTTTAATTTGCATATCTTTGTGTCTCTCAACATCTAGCACACAACCAGGGGCAACACCAGAACTCAGTAATGACATGTTGAATCTGAATATGTTTCAGTGTCCCACCTCTCCAGGAAGTTTGCTTCTGATGGCTCCAATTTCTCTCCAGCACGAAAGCACTGTGTCTATTCCATCCTGCATCTTTCTACCATGTAGTTACTCAAACTCCTGTTTATGGCTTGTTTGCCACTCTCAAGTGGTCCATCTGTTTTACAGATGACATCTTCTTGAGGACAGAAATTAGAATCATGATTTTCCAATCAAATAAAAAAAAAACTTTGAAAATGCTTGGTAAACAGTAAAAGCTACACAAGTGACCTAAAAAGAAACTGAGACCAAATACACATAACAAGGATTTATGGAGCTGACATGATGATGATTTCAACGCAGGAGACACATAGATCAGATTGTCCTGAAAATGTGTTGCAAAGGGCAGACCTAGTTCTTTATAAGAAGGGGGAAGGATCAAAGGAGAGAGAAGGGGAGGCAGCCGTGCTTAATTATTTCATCTGGCTTTCTATTGGTTGTACATGACATTTGGATTTGAGGTTGTTACTAGGTTACATCCTACATACAGGGATCTAGGGTAGGGGTCATAGGAAGTATTCTAGGTTATTTTATGGCTTCCTGGCACCATTATGGCTGGTTCTAAGTAAAATGGTCTTATGATAATGTTTTCCAGGACAGGTGGACATCATTACTGACCTATCCCATATCTCCCATGGCACTACAGTTTAGCTGACCTTGTCACAGCAGATTCTTTTGTTGACTAATGATGATGGTGACCATGACAACCAGCAGGCAACCATCTTACATCCAAAATAAAATCTGAGCTCCCAGACTGGTGCTCTTCCATGGTTGATTCTTTACCAGGGGGTTGGGTTACCCTTAGACAGCACAAGCAAGTCTGCAGCTCCAGCCTGGCTGGAAAACAACTTTCCATCCATGTAAATAATGCCATCTTGCCCCATAAGCAAGGCTCAAAATATCAAATAACCATGAGAAATGAAGGAACTCAGAGAATGCCTGCTAAGAAAAAAACAAAACAACCTGGGGAGCATTATGCTAATTGAAATAAGTCAGACAGAGAAAGACAAATACTGTATGATCTCACTTGTACGTGGAATTTACAATAACCGAAATTATAGAAGCAGAGACTAGGATGATGCGTGTACAAAATTTTACTGAAAAGATGAGCAAGTTCTGGAGATCTAATGAACAGCGTGGTGACTGTCAACCGCAATAAGGCTGTCGAGGAGAAATAATTTGGGGAAGTTTATCGGGAGCCAAATGTGAGGATCAGCCCAGGAAACACCATCCCACAGAGTCAAAGTGCTCCAAAATTTATTACAAATAGCAAAGGCTTTATAAGCAGAAAAGGCTGAAGAAAGCAGAAACAAAGAATAAATAGCAGATGGGTCATCTCAAAGTTACTTTCCTTGTAAGGTGGGGACAGGGAGACAGAACAATAGGAAAACTGATCGATTAGTTAACATCTGATTACTTAACATCAGGTTACTTCCGGCTGTGTCTTGTGTGAGGATTAAAGCACAGGGAACTTCATTATCATGCCTACTAAACATTTAAATTGGCCTGTTTGGGAAATTGGCTGGTATCTCTCCTGATTTCTGGGAAATTCAGTCGACAGCCTAAATGATGTGGAACTTAGCAGAGGAGTCTGCATTTTGGTTTTTAGTCTGGTCTATTAGAAACTAGTCCAGGAACTTATTCCAAAACAACGGCCTCCAATAATTTTTATTTAACAGTTGACTATAGTTAACAATACTGTATTGTGTACCTAGAATTTGCTAAAAGAGCAGATCATGTTTCATCATGCATACAAAAAAAAAAAAAAAAAGGTAGCTGTGAAGTGGTTGATGTATTAACTAACTCAAACGTGGTAATCATTTCACAGTATATGCACGTATGAAAGCATCATGTTCTACAACTCAAACATACATAATTTAATTTTTAGATAAATAAATCAATTTGTCTCATTTTGCAGGACTCTATACCTATGATATTTACAAATAATGTTTTTATTAACCCTACTCTAACTGGTTTAGGTATAGTTTGCTGGTCCTGCAATGCTTGTTTTAAAGTGTGCATGTTGTAATTTAACACACCTTCTTGCTCCGAGTAGGTCACTAAATCTTGTAGCCACATATTTAACCATTAATTAGTATACATAGGTTCAATGATTATGCAATGGCAATCCCATACCCATTCTGCTTCTGGCATTTTTTAAAATATAGAATTAAAGGAAGAAATCTTTAGGGTAGATATCCATTGAAGGTTGTAATAAGAGGAAAAAACACAAAAAACAAAAATAGCAGATTAATTTGAATGTCATTAGGAGCAAGTGTTATCATATTCAAAATCCTTAACAATGATGGAGTAATTTTAGAAAAAAATGAGCACTATTATTTTCCCATTAAAAGACTAACTTAAAAATATGAATTGGCGTGTGTGTGGATATATGGCCAATGTAGATAGCACTATTACAGATTTCTAGGAGGTAAAAATATATGGAAAATAATTACAAGGCTAGGTTGTGCATTATGGGAACAACATAATTATTAACTATTCTGTGAAGCATGATTTCTTTTGATACCGGGCGCAGTCTGGCTGCCAGCCTCCTTTCAAAAACAAACCACTCAAAAGTCAAATCCTGGTGAAAATGGAAGTCAGCTTTTATTCAGGTATACTGGTGACCTGAGGAGAGATGTTGGACTAACCCAACCACTCCAGTAAACCTGAAGAATGTCCAGACTGAAGCCATCTCAAAGACTCAGGCTTACTGAGGGTTTTTTTAAAGAGGGAATACGAGGTGGGAAATGAAAAGCAGGAGGGAGGAAGCTGTGAACTGTGGGGTCTCCATGCAAGGAGCCGGGTGCAAGTTCTCACCAAGGCTCCATCTGGTTTCTGTACCCATCTTTGCTGTTATCCCAGGGTCTGTATAGCTTCAGACTGGCTGAAGAACAACTTTACATTCATGTAAACAATGTCATCTTGCTCCATAACCAAGGTTCAAAATATCAAATAACCTTGGGAAAAGAGGAAACTCACAGAAATGCATGCCAGGAAAAAAAAAAAAAAAAGTGTCCTTCTAAAATTTGCGTATAGCCCATGCAGTTTTAGGTCCCATCGTAGCTTCAGTCCTGCTCACTCCAACATTTTCAAATAAAATATCAAATTATTCATGTTCTATTTTTAGCACTCACGTAACTGTTTCTGCTGTCTGATAATCAATATCTATTGGCATAGAAGTCCTGCTTGAGTTCGTTTATTTTATCCTTCCCTCATTTCCTCTAGATCCACATTTTCCTCTTCCTTTTTGTTTTTTGCTTTCATGCATCTGAAACATGACTCTGAGTTTAAAATACTATGAGATCGAAGTATCCACCGCATGAGAAAGACAACAGCTTTTGCAGCACAGAGGGATACCCGACAGTTGTACCCAGGAATTCTTCAATTGGAAAATAGACTTTTTATTTTGTTTTCCAAAGGAAGTGAGCAGTTTCTAGGAAATTCCAAGATAAAGTAATGACTGAAGCCTCTTGATGAAAAGCTAAAAGAAGACATTTTACAAATTACCAAATTGAGGTATTTGCCATGTGCCGTGGGATTTACGCAGAAGTAACACTATGTTCCTTGTCTGCATTATGCAGGGATTGCTGTTGGAAGACAAAGTGTGGGTTTTTATGACATCTGTGTCATTTTAAAAAGTGGGATTCGTTGATGTCTGATATATGTGAGATTTGAGCTAATTTGGGGAAAATCTTGATTATTATTTATTAGTATCTTTGATGATCCAGCAAAGTCATGGCAATGTTTATTAGGATATATAGTTGGTAAAACATGCTGAATTAATTCTGCTGAGGAAAGACAGAGTCTTGCCTAATAGCAAAGACACAATTGATCGGATGACATCGATTCTCGGTCTTTGGTGAAAATTCTTGTCATGTGAACTATTCTTAGGGATATCTCACCAGGAGAAATTACATGTGCTTTTTTTTTTTTTTTTTTCTTTTTCCCTCTTTTTTTTGCCATTACGTTTCTGATTCCATATGAAAAAATGTCTTCATAACACAAAATCTAACTTTGGAATCTCTCCGCTCAAAAATACTCAGGGATTAAAGATATTATTAAATATAACCCCAAAGAGATAATTTTTTGTAGTACATATACTCACAAAGCCAACAATGCTGATCTGTAAAATCAGATTGTCTCATGATGAATGCAATCTTCCATAATGAGACACTGTTTTTGCAAATGCAGCTCAAGACTGAGATTTATTTCACTATAACATATACAAAAAAATACTGTGACTTTGTCAGCCACATTGAGATAACCGGAAGCAAAATTCATTCCTTAAAACATCCTGTATACGTACATTTCCTGGAGAATTTGATGCTATTTGAAATGTGCCATATTTCACCTGATGGTGATGATGACAGCAACCTTCCAGGCAAACACCACAGTCCCTGTCTGCATTGATGCAATGTATTTTATCTCCTAAAGGAGGACAGGCACAGCTTACTATCCTTGCCTAGGATTGTGATCTGACAGCCAAGTTCTCCTGAATCCAGGCAGCGAATACAGCAGCCGGAGGTGAACTATCAAACATGGTTAACAGAAGTTACCCTATGGCTCATGGATCACCTAGGATATTGTGATGGTTAATTTTAGGTGTCACCTTGACTGGAGTAAGGAATACCGAGAGAACTGGTGATGCACTATTTTGAGGTGCGTCTCTTGGGGGTGTGTGCAGAGGAGATTAGCATGTGAGTCAGTGGACTGGGATAGAAAGATCTGCCCCCAGTGTGGGTGGGCATTTCTATTGCCCTTGGACATCAGAACTCCAGGTTATCTGGTCTTTGGACTTATCCCCCATGTTCTCAGGCCTTTGGCCTTGAGCTGAGAATTACATCAGCCTCCCTGGTTCTGAGGCTGTCGGACTTGGATTGAGCCATGCCATGGGTGTGTCAGGGTCTCCAGCTTGCAGACAGCCTGTTGTGAGACTACTCAGCCTTCATAACCACACGAGCCAATTCCCCTAATAAATCCCCTCTTGTACAATTGTATACCTATATCTACCTATCATTTATGTATGTACCGTCTATCTATGTATCTATCTATGAACCAATCTATGCAACTATTATCTATCCGTCTTCCTATTCATCTACATTATCTATCTATCTACTATTGATCTATCATCTGTCTATCCATCTGCCTATGTATTTATATCCATTATCAGTCTATCTATCTCTGTTATCTAAATAGATATCTGTATAGATATCTAGATAACTATCCATCTCTCCTGTTGATTCTTTCTCTCTAGAGAACCCTGGCTAATGCCTATTTATGATGCTTTATTCCTTATCATGTCAAAACTAATCAATTCTTATGTAACAAATTATTATGTCTATGGCTATTATTTTAGCTATTACTTCTTCTAATGCAGATTTCCAAGGAGACTAAAATTTGGAAAATATTGACCAGAATTGCAATAGCAGTTTATTTCCTAATTTTCCTTTTACTAAATTTGTGGCATTCCTAAAGATATCACCCACTCAGAAAAAAAAAAAAATGGCTTATTTTATTAAGCCATCTTCTACATGAGAAAGGGGGAGTAGGGAATATTTCATTCTCAAATTACGTGAAAAAGGCTTTAAGTGGTTTAAACATCTGCACACACACACACACACACACCCACACACACACAAATGGCCTTTTATGAAAATCATCACAATATCTGCAGATGCCACCTGCTGAGAATGTAACAAATGATGGGCAAAAAGAAAGCATGTCCTGAGCCTGAGTTTTTAGGGGTAATCACAATGATTTAGGGAGGAGTGCTCTGAAATTAGCTATTCCTTATTATAACTTACACTCATAGGAGCTTGACAGACTGAGTTATTTTCATTTGCTCATTCATTTATTCATTCAGCATTTATTGAGCATCACTGCTGTGCAATTTAGAGTCCTAGGCTTGGGAGATAAGGAGAGGTTCCTGGTTTCAAAGATCTCAAATCTTATGGGAATGACAGGTAAATGAAGGATGAGGGTGTGGTGTAAGGGCGTAGGAGGAGGAATCTGCTATGAGATGGCTGGTATGAAAACCTCAGGAGGCTCAGATGGATGCTTGTGCTACCCACAAGACCTCTGAGAAGCACAGTGAGACGAGAGTCAATGTGCAGGAGTTTTATTCTGTGAAATGTCAGAGTGAGAGAAAATGACGAGAGAGACATCTGCTATCCTGGACGTTTCGCATAAATGGATTTGTACAATGTGTGCCGTGCCATGACTCTTTTTCACTTGGCATCATGTTTTCAAGTTTCATTCATGATGTAGCATGCATTCAGTATGTCTTTGCTTTTCACTGCCAACTAATGTTCCACTGTACAGAAGGAGCACATTATATTTACGCATTTATCAGTTGATGGCCTCTTACTCTATTTTGTTAGTGTCCCTCAATATACAATGTTGTGCTGTGTATGTTCCTTAAAAAGATCGATTTCATCATGTTTCTGTAACACAACCACCATGGCTCCATTCCTCTGATACAGTTGTGGATTTTTGTCCTCCAGGACCATGACAGGTGGCTGTAGATTCACCTTTACCTCTTCTTACCTCCCACCTCTCATTTTCAGCTGTTAGACCAGATCCAAACTGGCCACTCATGTCTGGAACCACAAGGACACGATCTATTTCCAGTTTCAATATCTAGCTTCCCACTTGCATTAAACCAAAGTAGACCACCAAATTTCTTTCATGACACATGGAGCACACTCACGTCTGCCCCAGCATCTTTGATAGATGTATTTCTTTTACATGCCTTTTCTTTTTCCCCTGTCTTAAATTCCTTAGAAGTCTAGGTCAGGAATTTCGCTTCTGGGTGTCCAGCCTCTATTACCAACAAATGCCCAGATAACAAGAATAAAATCTAGAGATAAGACACACATAAACTATCTGAAGTCAAGGGAGAGCAAACAAAAGCAGGATGATTCTACAAGGGAGTTGACACTTGGCATAAACAAACCACAGGAGTGAATTTTATGTTGTTACTGAGTTTAACCAGAGAATATGTCACAATTAGCTCCTCAGCTACAGTTTCAATAGAAAGCTCATGGTCTTTCTGGCCAGAAGAAATAGAGGATAGAATTCAGGGCAGTGATACCCTCTGGAAAGTGAAGGGGTACATTTCAGAGTGAAAATATCCAGAGACAGGGAGCCCCAAATTCTGTGTATTAATTTTGCTCACCCATGCACATGTAATGTGGAGGCAAATCATCTCAGACACAAATAAAAGTGAACTGAGATTTCATCTGACATCCAGAGACCATGTAGGATGTTTGTGTCTGATCAAATCAATTGCCTGGTAAAGTGTGCATGCACACACACACACAAATGCCGTGCAAGTGAGTAGGATCCCAAGTCAGCATGACAGAGCATTCCCAATATTTCAGATAAACTCCAAAGTTACTCAACATGCAATGAACAAGAAATATGTGATCCATTCTCAAAAGAAAAGACAATCAATGCAGACACCCCCTCTTCCCGCACCAAGATGATTGAAATTTTGGAAATATCACACAATCATTTTGAAACAGACAAGATAAAATGCTCAAGTTGCAAAGGAATATACACTCATGATGACAGAGAAAATAGGAAATCTCAGCAGAGAAAGAGAAATAATAGAAAAGAAAATCCAAGTGGAAATACTGAAACTGAAAAAATACAGTACCTGAAATAAATAAGTGAGATGAACTTAACAACAGGATAGACATGTCAGAAGAAAGGGTAAATGAGTGTGGAGATAGATATCTAGAAATTATCTACAATGAAAAAGAGGAGAGAAGACATTGGAAAAAATCAAGCATACCCCAGTGTCACAATATAAGGAAGGTCTAACTAATGTGTAGTTGGAGTCCCAACAGGAGAAGTTAAAAAAAAAAAAAATGCTGTAGTAAACATAATTGAATAAAATTTCCCAAATGTGGTGGTAATCATAAATTTACATATTCAAAAAGTTTAATAAATCCCAGCAGAATAAATGCTAAAAAAAAAAAGATGTGTAAACACATTGGAATCCAACCACCAAAAAACAATGATAAAAAGAAAATCTTGAAAGCAGCCATAGAAAAATGATACATTACCTACAAGTCAAACAATTACTGAATCCTCATCACAAACAGAGAAACAAAAAGACTGTGAAATAATATTTTTGAAGTGCTTGTAAAAAATGTCAGATTACAAATTAAGGAAAAATATTGTTTAAGGATGAAGATAACTAAAGATATTTTCAAGTAAAAGAAAAGTAAAACTGTGTCCCCTACAAAATTGAACTACAAGAAATGTTTAAAGTTGAAGGTAAAACTTAGATCTTCAGAAAAAATAAATAGCATTAAACAAATAAATATCTGTGTAAATATAAAAGCGTATGTAATGTGCACTATATATGGCAGTTGGAGTTGGTCAATAAACCTGTACAGTTGCAAGGTTTTCACATTTTACATGAGATGGTACAATACTAATGTGAAGTATGCTATGAGGAGCTAAGAATGTGTATAAAACAACCACTAAAGACAGGCCAAAAAGCATAGCTCAAAAGCCAATGTATAAATGGAATGAAATCCAAAAACATTTAAATAATCCAGAAGTAAGCAAGAAAGAAAGGAACAAAAAGAAAAACAAAACAAAAGAAAATACTTAAACAGTAGATGTAAATTCAGCAAAGTCAAAAATTGCAATAAATATTGATGGAAGAAATAATTCAATTAAACACAGAGATTGTCAAAATGGATCAACAAGCAAGATCAAGCCATGTTCTATTTACAAGTGATTCACTTTTCATGGAAAGATAAAGATAGGCTGAAAGTAAATGGATGGAAAAAGACACACCGTGTGAACAGTAAGCCTAAGTATGTTGGAGTAACTGTACTAATATCTTATAGAAATGAAAATAAATGTCTCCAAAAAGATTTTCCAAGAATGTAAATGACAGAACATTTTTTCATAGGAGCCGGAAATTCAAAATTGCCATAGGTCTGCATTATTCACAATAGCAAGACATGGAAACAATCCAAATGTCCATTGACAGATGAATGGATAAAAAAGTCAAAGAATAAAAAAAAATGTGGCACATCCAGACAATGGAATATTATTCAGCCATAAAGAAGAAAGAATTCCTACCATTTACAACAACATTGATAAATCTAAGGACATTATGCTAAATGAAATAAACTGTCACAGGTGGACAAATTCTGCACGATTCCACTTAGATAAGGTGTCTAAAATAGTCACACTCATAGAGGCAGAGAATAGAATAGTGGTTGTCAGGGACTGGCAGCGGGGAAGAGAAAATGGGGAATTACTTCTTGATGGCTATAGTTCCCAGTTATGTGAGATGAATTAGTTCCACAGATCTGCTGTAAAAACAGTACCAACAGTCAACAATACAGCATTGTGCACTTTAAAATGTGTTAAGAGAATAGATCTCATATTAAGTGTTCTTACCACAAAGAAATTTTTGGAGGTGATGGGTATGTTGATATGTTTAGTACCTTGATTGTGGTGATGGTATCATGGGTGTATACATATGTCTAAACTCACCAAAATAAATGCATTAAATAAGTGCAATTTTGTATACCAATTTCTTCCATCAAAGTTTCTGCTAGTTTCCCTAAAACCCTGTTATGTGCATTCATTCAATAGTCCAGAATTTAACCATGTGGCACATGCCAGGCTGTTGTTATGTATCTTTGTTAGTGTGTCTTTCTGCTTTCCTAAAGAGACCATTAATCACCTAAGGGAAAAAATAATATTTTCTCTTACTGTGTTTTTCTAGTACATAGCATCCAATATCCCCTAGGCTGCTTGTAAGTGCGTATTAAGATGGTTTACCCTATGCTCAAACTGGATAATTATTGCTATTACCTATTCATAACTTTAGAAGAGGATGAACAATTTACTAAAAATATAATCACAATTTCCATTAAATTTTAGGTTTGTAGGCAAGGTAAAACATTTGTTATAGCCATATATATATATTATATATATACCCACATGTTTTAAATTATCCAGAATTTGAGATCAAAAGTAAAATTTATTGGCTGGTAGATGATGAAACATTGAAAATATAGAATCCAACTTCCTCTGATCTTTAGATAGCCCCCAAAACTTTGAGAAGACTGGAAATAGTACAAATGGGAATTTGTCCTTTGGGTTCCAATTAAATCTAGTCAACTCTAAAATTCAGACGCTTTCATCTTTTCCATAATCTGAGAACCAAGTCTTATTTTTTCATGTGGTGAAAAGCCTATTCTTTCTTGTTGAGGCAATTGCCAATTGAACAGTCCTTTGAAAGTACACAAAAACAAAAGAAACCTCTGGAAAGGGTGAGTCAGACACATATTGTCAAACGCAGAATAAAGCACCACAGCTCGTAATTTTACTGACAAACCCAAACCCAGGGGGATATTTACGTAGGGCAATACTCTGTAAAGAGTCTAGTTTCATGCTTTTGGTTAATTTATTTTTTCCTGCAAATAGCACACAAGGATGCTGTTTCAGTATTCATTCACTTTAGCTCTGTATTACAACATTTCCCCAAGCCTTTATATATTTTTTCCTCTTGTTTGTTTCTCAGTGATCTTATACCACATTTGCAACACCATTTATGACTTTGGCTTTCATTTCAAACATGCTTACAAGCTGTTTTTTCTTCTTCTCATGATGAAGATCCATTTCCACTGAAGATCACATTTATGAGCCCTGATCTTTGAACGTTCTCAAAGACATGAGATCCTGTTTTGCAATTTTATATTTCAAGATTTTTTTCCCCCAAATGAGACAGGTATAGCTGAACCATCTGCCTTCTCATCAGTTGCAATGTTCCTTTGTCAAATCCAAAAATATGATGTCCTTTATACTCTAGTCACATTATTAATTGATGTCTGTTGATAATGTAGATTATCTTCTAGGGAAATTTTAGTACATATGAGATTTAGAAAAAAAAAGAAAAAGAGAAATGTACTAATGTAAGGAAGATAGAAACAGTTTAAAATAAAACAGCTTAGTCAGGCTTACTTGCCTCATATTTGTTAAAAATGGGCATGATTCAGCGCAGTTGTTAGAAACAAGTTATATGAGTAGTGTAACTGCTCATGTGTGCCCTTTTACTGATTCAGCATGTATGTTGTAATTACATTATGTATTTGGCTTGTGGCCACTACTGTGTACAGAGAATACAAAAGTAACTCTTCTGAACCACTGGTTGGCAGAACATGGAGGGTCAGTGGAGTAGAGAGAGAGCTCATGACTGAGAATAAAGCATGTCTGTGAAGCTCATATCTGAAGAATAAAACATGTCTACCTTGCATAAAGCTGCCAGAATCTTCTCTCAACTACCTGACTCACGACCTGCACAGGAAGGGGCAGAAGGATCTGAGATCCAGCCTGACAACTCATTTAAAACAAAGCAATGTGTCTTTAAGTAAAAAGTTGAGAGCATGTTTTTCCAGCTGTCCTGTACCTCCTTCTTTGCTTCTTGTTTTTTTGTGTTGGTGGTTGGCCAATACAGAGATCAAACCCTGGACCTTGGGGTTATCAGCTATAGCTCCATTGGACATCACCATGAAGAACCTCACAAGTGAATTAACACCTGTATTATGCTATCCTTTCATTTAGTGGTGGACACCCATTTTTGAGCTAATTGACTTTCTCAAACCATGATTATCACCCACCATATGGGAGGAGCTCTGTGTTGCTTTCGAGCCAAGCTTCGCTGTCCCGCGTCTCCTCTTTCTGCAGAAGATCTGGAACCTAAACATGAATGGCAGCTGTACTGCATTTGTGCATAGGGTTCTATGTGGTCTCTCCATACCATGAAAAATCAACTCCAGTCTCCAGGTTTGACATCATTTGCATTGGTCATTCACCCCTGGTTATAACTCTCTCTCCAGCAAGAACACATTTTTGAACATCAACACTAGTTTGCCCACCTGGGCTCTGTACCTTTCCCAGTCATTCCAGTTTGATCTGATTGTAGGAAATTCAGCTCGATCAACTTTCTTCCTAATCTCTCTCTCTTTCCACACACACACACACACACACACACACACACACACACACACACACACACACACACTTTGTCTCCAGGAAATAGCAAAAGGAACCACCTTTATTTAATCTCCTGTTTATACACCAGACCTTCCATGCACATTTCCAGATGTGGCATCCTCTGCCTACAGCACTTTGCCCTAGCTCCTGTTCTTGGCTCATTCTTTCTTCCCCTGGCAGGAGAAAAACCTTCTAAGCATGACATGCTTCATAGAACAAGGCTGTTCATTGGCCAAATCTTATCATAAGTCCATGATAATAATATCTACTCTCATTATTAAAGACTCATATGCCAGCCACTACAGTTTATGTTTTACGCGTGTTATCTTATTTGCTTATAACATCCATATTGTGGGAATTTGTATCTTTTTTTCTCACTTCACAGTAGATTACATTGAGTTTTAGAGAGCAGAACTGGTTTCTCCAGAATCACAGAGCTAAGGAGTAAAGTTTGATTTTAGCACCTGAGTTCTGCAAAAGCCTTCTACACTGACTTTCTCATATAGTGTCTGTGACAACATGAACCTCCAACATTTCTATTAACGAATGAAACTACTCACAAATGAGGATCTTTACATCATTTTGGGTGAAAAATGTACACTGCAGCTTTCTGTCATTCAGTGTACTTACCTCAATGAGAAAGATCTCAACTGATTTCAATGATAATTTTTATTTGACTCCCTTCATTTCTATTTTAGATATTATTTGCATTTATCGCTGCAAGGTGTAGGGTATATCTACTTCATTTTTTTTTTTTTTTGGACCGGTAAGGGGATCGCAACCCTCTGCATGGTGTGGTCTGCACCACGCTCAGACAGTGAGCGCACCAGCCATCCCTATATAGGATCCGAACCTGTGGCCTCAGCGCTACCAGTGCCGCACTCTCCTGAGTGAGCCACGGGGCCGGCCCAGGGTATGTCTACTTTAATGAAATATAGATAAATTCATTCAAGCTTTGGATATTGCGTAATTTCCAGAATATGAGATTTCCCCCATCTCCATTAATCCAGATAAAGCCTCCTTTTGAACTTTCCTTATCTTCTTTAATTGATCATATTTAGTTAATAACTTTAATGTCTTGGAAGAGTGGATAATTCAGTGATATTCAAAACATTCTCAAAACATCATTAGGAAGCAATGATATTTGTTGGTTTTATCTTGAGTGTAAAAATAACTATGTGACCATGGAAACTCTACATTGCCTGTTAGACGAGATTTTCAATGATGATTTACATGGAAGAGAAAATCACATTATGTTTATTTTTTCATTTCACTTTGAATTTGTATAGTATTTTTTAACTAGTCACCATTTAATAATGATCAACATGAAACAGTCTCACAGTTCTCTTGTAGGCATAAAATATCAATATGACTATGACTGTTAAAAACATACATAATACCCTAAAACAATTTTTATCTTTTAGTTATAGTATTCTGGAAAAAAAAATGGATCATAGTAGGTCAATGTAATCTATCAATTCATAGATTGTTGAACTCTCATGTGGAAAATTACACTATTTGGGCAGTTTTACCTTTTCCTAAGAAGTTATGTATGTCAAGAAACTAGACATAGCTAATTTTTATGCTAATTTTTATTGTCCCCATTTAAATTTATCCAGAGAATAATGCATTTACCTATAAATTAAATCTCCTTGAAGACTGAAAACTGCAGAGGTAGTACTCTGAATCGGATTTGAGAATCAGATTGTCTTGCAAATGAATAACCACTAAGCTTACACTTTTGAAATAAAAATGCCATTTAAGGGTTAGAGTTCCATAAATACCCCAAATTTTTGCATGGTAAGAGTTGTTAAGGGGGAGAATATGTGTGAGAAAAACACTTAAAAAATATTTTAAACAAAAAATATTGTAAAATATAACCTAATGTTTTTTACCCAATATTTAGGTGATTAAACACTTTTAGTCTTAATATCAAGAGAACCGGGATCATGTATAACACAAATATTCATCCCTTGCTGCACTAATGTAGCAAAGTGCTAGTTAAATGAGTTAAAAGAGATGTACAATGAAATATGCAAAAAAAAACAAAAAACAAAAAACAAAAAACCCCCCAAACCCTAGTATTAGTTTTTATAGCTTAAATTCTGAGATGGGTCTGCTAAGGAATTGAAGCATTCTATTCCTCTGAATTTCTCTATTTCTGCCCCCTCTGCTGAGTGTACAATTTATAATTATAAGTTACATATAATTCTAATTTATAATTTATTATATAATGCTCACTCCATACAGCAGAGATGGTGGCAAGCACATGCAATTCAAGGTCAACATATCTCACTCAACTCTAACTGCTTTAAGTTCCTCAAAAACACTAAACTATTATTTCTTCCTTTTCAAAGTGTGGGCAAATAAATATCTTTCCCACCCATCTCACACTCGTGAAAATTATGAGACAAAATATATGTGGAAAAAATGTTTTGTCAACTGTAAAGTACTCCACATTTCACATGCACAAAATCCAGTTAAATGGTGGAGTCTGCAGGAAGAAACATCCTTGACTCCTTGAGAATAAAATCTACAGAGGGAGTGTAAGTTTATGTCTCCACAACAGTGTTTTGGATGCATAGCATAGATCAAATCCAGCTTTACGTTTTGAGGAGTCAAGCAAGAGTCACAAAATTTTCCCAGCAAACATTCTCTACGTCTACATCGAACTGTGAACATTGATGCCAGGAGACCACCTTGACACCCAGCGCACACAGTGTGCAGCTGTGGTAATTGGCAGTTCACTTTGTTGGGTAATGGGAAATGTTCAGAAGAAAACCCATTATTACTCAACAAGAGTTATTGTTGTTGACAGCATATGAGGGATTCACTCAGAGAGCAAAAATTGTCTTGTCTTACAGTGTGTACACAGACGAGTCTAGTCTGCACACACACTTCAAATTACCCCTCAGGATTTCTGCAAACTAAGAAAGAAACATTTAAAATTACATAGTGGAAACCGAGACTTTGTAGCCTTCTCTCCTTAATGAACATTGAGAGAAAATGGTAACTGGGGGTGTGTTTCTGACAGACAGAAGTGTCTTGAGACATTTAGTGAGAAAATCAGTTCAGTCTGCTTTCAAAAGAGAGTCCTGAACTCGGTTCCTATCAACTTTTATGAATGATCTATCAATCACTACTTATCACAATCTGAAAGTTTGTGGAAATAGTCTATTTCCTGGCTAGAACACTCCCCAGCAAGGAATTGAATGGTTTTCCCCACATTTATGAAAATAGCTCTCCCTTTACTTATTCCAACAACTAGTAAATGCAGTAATGCTCTGCATTACTTATTGATTATTGCATAACACATTGTCCCATGAGGTAGTGGCTTAAAACACTCACGTGTATTATCTCACAGTTTCTGTGGTCAGGAGTCTGCACACAGCTCAGCTGGACTCTCTGACCATAATCACCCTAAGATCACACAGAAGAAGGCTTCCCTTTCCAGCTGATGTGGTTGCTGGCAGGATTCAATTTCTCACAGGTGGGTGGACTGAAGGTTTCCATTCTTTGATGATGGTTAGACAGGGGTCTCTCTCAGTTCCTTGCCATGTGGGCCTCCCACACATGGCCTCTTGCATCAGCAAAGTTTTCAAGTCAAGAAGGCAATAGAGGTAACCTGCTACCAAGGTGGCGGCCACTTGCTTTTATGATCCAATCATGGAAGTGACATCCCATCACTTCCCTAGTGTTCTATGCAGTAGAAGGAAGTGATAGGTCCCATTCACACAGGAAGGGAGAGAATCAAAAGAACAGTGTGGATATTCTGGAGATGAGATTTTCACGAGCAGCCTAGCACATAAACCTGACGCATGGGACTGGAAAGGTATTCAAAGAGGTAATAAATGGAAAGTACTTACACAGTTCTGGGTACATAATAAAATATCTAGACCAATTTTTTAATTTTATTTTTGGGTGTACCTTCATAATATATATTCTCTATCATAGCTATGTTTCTTTACAGCATTATAAGGTTGGTTGGAGATGTACAAAGACAAGTTGTCCAGAGTCTTATTTCTTTCTTCCTTCTTAAACCTCTCTATTTCCATGTGACAAAGGGGAGCTGTAATCAATTCTACCTCAAGGCATTTCTGAGAAGATGAAAGAAGTTGCTGCATCTTAAGTACTTAGGACAGTGCTTGGTACTTAGCATTGCTCAGGAAGTTAGCTATGATTATTTTCTCTCAACTTTAGTCCTTTTTCTTTTTGACTCAGATGGCTCCAAATTTTTTATCTGTTCTGCAGTTAAATTTTAAGATACTATAAGATCAGATATTGTGTCATGGTACAGACGGGCATGGTTTAGAGAAAAGGTATGGCTGTGGGATTTGACAGCTGGGGTGTGTACTGTCACTTAAGGTACTTATCTGCTGTGAGATTTTTGAAGAAAATAATCTAAGACTCATTTACCTCTCCTGAAATACAGAGTTAAAAATACCTAGTTTGTTGTGAGAATTAAGTGATAGAATAAATAATTGCAAAAATCCCCACAACCTCCCTACCAAAAAAAAAAAAAAAAAAAAGGTATTTCTTGGTGTTTTAGATCTGGTTATAAGCAAAGTTATGAAAACATATATTGGGAAATTACTTTTGAAGCTTAATTTGTCCCTTCAACTGATGTAGTACTCACCATGGCATTCAAATTTACTTATACTATTTATAAAGTTTTGGCCTTAATAGGATAACAGAAATGAAATAAAGCAAAATTTTCTTCTCCTGTTTAGCTCTGAGGAATGATAAATCCATATGAAATTGTGTATAATTAGAGTTAAATTCCAGCAGTGAAAGATGGACATGCAGATCTACTATGCAGTTGTTTACAGCATGTATTTTAAAATTAAACTCATTACTAGATTTGTAATAAGACTTCTGATTATAAAAATATATATGGTCACAGTAGAAAATATCAAAATGTCTAAGGAGGAAAATAAAATACTACAATATAAAGAAAAGAAAACACTTCATACATTTTTAACAGCTTTATTGAGATATAATGCACACATGATACAATTCACTCGCATAAAATAAACATTCAGTGGTTTCTAGTGTATTCACAGAGTTGTGCAACCATCACCAATCAATATTAATCCATTTACCTTTTAACATACAAACCGCTAGGCTTTTTGTCTATGCATTAACATATATTTTTATTAAGTTTACACTAAATATATTGTGAGAATTTCCCATACCCACAATACTTTCAGGAGTATGATTTATTGTAGGTACACAGTCATTTAAGGAAAGAAATACCTTACTTTTCTTGATTATTTTTTTCTCTGCCAGGCACTTTGTTGATGAATGGATTGTGTCCTTTCGTCTTCACAATAACCTTAGGAAATAGATATTATTATTTTAAGAGAACTTATAGCAAAATGCCTGGAACTGGGTGATTTATAGAGAAAATTAAATTTATTGCTTATATTTTCAGAGCTGGAAATTCCAAAGTCCAGGGAACACATCTGGTGAGGGTTTTGGTGGTGGTGACAGTGACCCAGGGGTCTCACACGGCAGAAAATGGCAGAGCAGAGAGAGAAAACTTCTAACGTCCTCTTCTTTTAAAGCCCTCAGAACCACACCCCTGACCACCATTATTAATCTGTTCACTACTGCAGGGTCCTACAGTCTAATCACCTCTTCGTGGCCCCACCTTTCAATTACCGTAATAAGATTTCCCACCCTCAACAGTTACAGTGGGGGCCAAGTTTCTAATTCCTTGAACTTTGGGGGACATAATTTAAGCTTCATTGAGTTTGGAGGGGGGGACATTCAATCCACAGCATCATGGAAAGCTCAGTTTCTCAACATGGTTACCCACTCAGGAAGTAAGTCAATGAGATTACTCAGCGTATGACTCAACTGTCTTATCATGTAGACATAGCATAATTTGACTGAGCAAACCCTGAATATTGAAATGGTTTCCAGTTTCTAGATATCATAATTGTATTAGTAGTTAGTATATTACTTCATGAAAGCTTCCCCCCAAATTTAGCAACATCAACAATTATTCACCTCATAGATTCTGCATGTCAGGGATCTAGGAGCCAATGGTCTACATCTTCTGGTTTAGGGACTCCTGCATGGTTGCAGTTAAGTGTCAGCCAGAATCTTGCATTTCATCTGAAGAAACGATCAGGGAAGAATCTGCTTCCAGGCTCACCGACCTTGCTTCTGGCCAGCCTCAAGTCTTCATTTACTGTTGGCCAGGAAAAGCAGTTCTTTTACATGTGGATTTCACCAGAGGGCATCTCTGAGATTGCAGATGGTGTCCCTCAGAGGAATAAAATGAGAGATGGTGCACAGAATGGAAGCCTCATCTCAGAAGTGGGATCCCATTATTGTGCTGCATTCTGTCCATTAGAAGCAAGTTGCTTGATGCAATTCATGCTGAAAGGAAGGTACTGGACAGTACAAGGGCATGAATATCACAAGTGGAGGTTAATTTGGGGCCATCTTAGATGCTGCCTACTGCAACAACTAATGCATATTTGTGAATAAATATTTATGCATGGATGTGATTACTTAGAGGTAAAAGCAAATTGCATGTGTGTGTGTTTCACATGAACTGACAGTTGCATGTGGATGTTTAACATGAAGACATTATCGGTTGCCAGTCCATGATCCATTTAATCCCCCTTTTTAATGTCACCTATATTTTTGTTTTAATATCCACCTGGTATTCACGTAGCCCATATACCTCGATGGAGGCTGAACCTTTCCCTGCTGCTGTGATGTACCTCGGTTGGCTTAAACCCATCAGCACATGGTGGACATGTGACCCAATTCTTCCAAAAAGAAGTACTACTGGGACTCTAGCTTACCATGCTCAGGCAGGAACACTTTCTCTCTTCTAGGCACACAGTGGAGTACAGGTGTAAGGACTGGAATTCTGCAGCCATTTTGGCCCTATCAAGGGGAGCAGCCTGAAAATGAAGCTAATGGTCAGTGAAAGGCAAGGAATCTCAGCAAAAATGGAGGAGAGACGTTTCTGGTTAAGCCAACCCAGAAAATTGCCCTACATGTGAATTCCAGTTCAATGGAACAATATACATCATTATTTAAAAGCCCGTTTGAACATTTTTTTTTTCATATTTTTTTTTTTTTGCCATCCAAAATCACTTAACTGAAGAGTAATGTCTAAAGAAGCAGTGTGTCACCATTCACACTCTACATTGTTGGGTTGTTTGAAACAATGATAAAGATGGTGGGCCATTAGATCTCCCCTACCCTGGGCTGGGAAGTTGATTACTCTTAATAAGTGGTTGCAAAACACTAGTCCTTTTACAAAAATGTTAAAAACACACAAACCTCTAGAATTTTTGTATATGCATTAACATATATTTTTATTAAGTTTACACTAAGTATTTTGTAGGCATTTCTCATATTCACAATATTCTTCAGGAGTATGATTTATAATAGGTACACAGTAATTTAAGACCAAAAAAACCCCCTACTTTTCTTGATTATTTATTCTCTGCCAGGCATTTGGTTGAGTAAACACTAGTTAAATTGTCATCAAATTATTTACTGGGGCTCAGATTCTGTGCCTATCAAGGTTGAGGGAAGCTGGAAGCAAAATTTTTAGGTGCTGGAGTAAATTAGCTTTATCCTGTAGCTCTGGGTATACCTATAAGTAAGAGAGATGATTGTCTTGTAATTGGGTCATGTAGAATCAGATTAAGGAGGAGATAACAGCTTTTGCAAGAGAGGTCCTTTATGCTGATAGAATATAATTTAAATCCACACAACAGAATATTACTCTACTTTAAAAAAAAAAATGAAATACTACCATTTGAAGCAACATGGATGGACTTAGAGAAAATTATATTAAGTGAAATAAGCCAGGCACAGAAAGAGAAATACCATGTGTTCTCACTTATTTGAGGGACCTAATAAAAATAAATAAATATACAAACAAGCTGGGGGGTGGGGGGAGGACAAAGACACAACAATCACAACAAGTCCTTGAACTTGTTCACACAAGTGAACAGATATGATGTTGATGGGGGAGGTGGAGAGGGAGGGGGAAAAAGGAGGAATTGGTAAAGGGACACGAAAATCAACTACATGGTATATTGATAAATTAAAATTAAAAAAAGAAAAATGAATAAACTTAAATGTAAAAAAAAAAAAAAATCTTTAAGAAGCCAAATTCTCTATCAACCCAAGGCTTTAGCTTCCTCAGTAGCCCTGCCGTGGCCCTCATCCTCTCCAGTCTCTTTATTCTTCCCCATCTGTTCTTCTCAGTCTTCCCCAAATCGGAAAACGGCAAGTCTATTCTTCAAGTGACTGATGCCAGAAAGAAATGGAGTCATCCACACGTTCCTTCTTTCCCACGCATGCTTCAGCCAGCGTCAAAACAAATCCAGAGTGCGACCACATCTCAGTACCCTCTCCAACCCAACCTGGTGCAAGCCCCTTCATCTCCTCTTCCCCAGGACATACAGTCAACCTGCCACTAAGAGGCCTGTTCTCAACTCAGCGGCCAGGTCAATTCTCCTAACATGTAGCTTGGATTGTGTTCCTTCCCTGCTTAAATCCCTTGACTGCTTTCCCTTCTCACTCAAAATAAGAGTTAAATTCCTTACAAGGACCTACAGTCCTCACTTGATCTGGAATTCTGTTACCTTTCTGGTCTTATTTCCAACTTATTTTGCTCATTCTGGTAAAGCCATAATATCCCTGCTATTGATTAAATGTGTTCCCCAGAAGTTTGTGTATTGGAAACTTGAACCCCATTGTGACAGTGTGACGAGGTTGGGAAATCCAATTACGGTATTTGAAGTGTGGGGCCTTTAAGAGGTGATTAGATTGTGAGGACCATGCCCTTCTGAAAGGATTGATCCATTCACAGAGTGACGGGTGTGGTTCTGATGGATTTATAAGGAGAGCGAGTCAACAGGTCAGCTCTCTCTTGCTCAGCCCGTTCTCACCATGTAATACTGTGCATTGCTGTAGAGTCACCACCAAGAAGAAAGACCTCACCAGATGTCTTCCCTGGACTTTGGACTCCCCAGCCTCCAAAACTGAAAGACAAACATTATATTTCTTTATGAATTACCCAGTTTCAGATATTCTGTTATAAGCAACAGAAATGGAGTAATACACAATATCCCTTCTTCAAAACGGCATGTAAAATTCCAATTGTCTTGTTTCCTCTTCACTTTTGCCTGTAGGAAGTTTCTACAATCTAAAATGGTAGGGAGATTCCTCAAACAACTTCAGATAGAACTGTCATACGACCCAGCTATCACACTGCTTGATATATTCCCAAAGGAGTTCAAATCATCGAGTTGAACGGATATCTGCACTCCTGTGTTTATTACAGTGCTATTTACAGTAGCCAAGACTTGGAACCAGCCTAAATGCCCATCACTGAACAAGTAGATATGGAAAATATGGTGTATCTACCCAATGGAATACTACTCTGCTATAAAACTGAACAAAATTCTACCATTCACAGCAACACGGATGAAGTTAGACAGGATGATGTTAAGTGAAATAAGCAAGGCGCAGAAAGAGAAATACTGCATGTCCTCACTTATATGTGAGAGCTAATAAATATAAATAAATAAATAAATGAGTAAATGAATTCTAAAAAGGGCACAAGAATCACAATAATTCCTTGAACTTGTTAAGAGGAGAGAACAGATATGATGTTGATGATGGGGGAAAGAGAGGAATTGGTAAAGGGCCACGAAAATTCAACTACATTGTAGAGTGATTAAATAAATAAATCAATAAACGACAGGTTTTATTATGAAAGAATAAATAAATAAGTAAATCCCCATGTACAGTGTACAGCATGGAGCTTACCATTCTACCCATGCCAACATTGTCTGTTATTTCTCTTATTGTTATTTTATGTTTTTGCAATTACAAAATCTTTTTCAAAGGGGACAGCTTATTGTTCTGATTTTTATTTTCTTAACAGTGGAGATAGTGAACAGCCGATAGGTTTCTTTGCCCTTCCTTTTCTTTTCGATCCCACTTTATTTTTATTAGGGTATTTGGTTTTTTTGCTGTGGATTTAGGAAAGCCCTCTTCCTGTCAACCAACAGGTGATTGCTATGGGGCCAGAGCATCTGGTTACTGTCATGCAGTGATTTGTCCCTCTTATGGGACAGAAGACTAGCAAAAATTTAGGGCCATATTTGCATTGCCTCTTTAACAGGTAAACCAGCTATTGGAGTCCCTTTGGCTGTATGTGACTCTCAACATTTATTTAGGAATTTAGAATGTTACTTGCCTGAGTAGAGGCCTGATTGGATTTCACATAACATAAGCTAACAATTCCCAGCCCTGGAAAGTTTAGGAGAAGATCCACTTCCATTGCTTTGAGAGAAGTAGCCCCCATCACCTCTGGAGAGTCTTGGTTGAAGTTTGATGTCTCCCTTCTTTTCTGTTTGCACATCCATCAATATTTAGGGAGCAATGCCATTGATAGGGTTTGGGACACTTTAGATAATTAAAGTTTCTCATCTTCAGAGAGAAGGCTGAAAGCATATAAATCTTGTTGGGAAGTAACATTTGATAATGAATACAGGGCAAATAAAACATTTAACCAGTCTGTCTTCAGTTCCTCTGAAACTTCAAACTCACGCAATTAAAAGAACCCATGTATCATCCCACGCCTCAAAACCTGCATTCCACGGCCCACAGCCTATTTTTGTAAATAACATTTTATTGGAACACAGCCATGCACATCCCCTTACAGATGCATATAGCTCCTTTTCCCCTACAATTGCAGAATTGAGTAGGTGTAATAGAGACCCTATAGACCACTTAGCTAAAAATATTTACTGCTTGCCCTTTATGGAAAAAGTTTACCAACCTCTTGTCTAGACCATAAACGGGAGGGATAATTATAGTGTCAGCAAACACAAAAGCAGATTTATGTGTTGCAAGTATAATACCATGTGCTGGTTTTGATTTTGTATTCAGGTTTGTTTATGGGTTTACATATACATATGTAAATTTTATATAGCATAACCTATCACTCCTTATAATTATGTATTTCTGCTGTGGTTTTATGGTTTAAAAAGTTTATCCTGAATGTAGGATAAGATGTATATTATTTTATGGTTGTATTGTGGCATTTTTTTTCATGCATTTGTTTGAAATATTTCAGACTTGCAAAATGCACGTAGACAAGTTTGTATGAAAGGTTCACTAACATTAGAAAGTGAGTTAAGAAGTTTTCACCCTTTTTATATTTTTGAAGAAGTTTACCAAGCTAAGGGTATTCCTTTATTGAAATTTTAGTAAGATTCACCTGTAAAACTGCCTGGACATGGTGCTATTTTGAAGCATTTTTTTGATTGCTAATTCAACATATCGCAGTCCCTGATCACAGTTACCAAAGTAATCAAAGATGTGTCTATGTCTCGAGAACATTATGGGAAGTTAAGAGAAAAAAGAATGGTTGAGGTATGCTAGAAGCCTTATTCTATAGATCATTGAATAATATCACATTCACAATTTAATATTGTATGATCTTTGCAGTTAACCATGAGAAAGCCAGATTGTAGTTCCAAAGTTGTCCCTGAGAGTTTATCCTTGAAAGATACCTTTTGAACAGTCCTTGTTTCTCTTAGTGGAGTCAGTTATCTAGACAGGAGTTTCCTTGGGGTAAAATGGACATCTGGACAACAGCACACTTCCCAGTTTACACCCAAAGACTTCTACAAAGAAAACTAGGAAGCATGGGTGAAAAAAATTGAAGAGGACACAAATGAATGGAAAGGTATCCCATGTTCATGGGTCAGAGCATGAACATCATCAAAATGGATTTGGTAATACAGATTACCAAAAGCAATATGCACATTCAATGCAATCCATATCAAAAAACCAATCACACTCTTTACAGGAATAGAAAAAAAAAAATCTTAAAATTTGTATGGAACCACAAAAGACCCCATATAGCAAAAGAAATCTTGAACCAAATGAACAAAGTTGGAGGCATCACACACCCTGATTTCAAAATATACTATAAAGCTATTGTAACCAAAACAGCATGGTTCTGGCATTAAAATAGACATATTGACCAATGGAGTAGAATATAGAGCCCCCAAATGAACCCATGTGCTTATATCCAATTGAATTTGCACAAAGGTGCCAAAAATATACAGTGGGGAAAGGACAGTCTCTTCAACAACTGGTGCTGGGAAAACTGGGTATGCACATGCAGAAGATTGGAACTAGACCCCTGTTTCTCACCATATACAAAAATCAATTCAAAATGGATTAAAGAGCTAAATTTTTTTTTTTTTGAATTCTAGGGAAAGTAAGTTTATTTTATTTTTTTTATTTTTATTTTTTTACCATTTTATTTTTTATTTATTTATTTTTTAATTTTATTTTGTCGATATACATTGTAGCTGATTATTGCTCCCCATCACCAAGACCTCCCTCCCTTCTCCCTCCCCCCTCCCCCCCAACAATGTCCTTTCTGTTTGCTTGTCATATCAACTTCAAATAATTGTGGTTGTTATATCTTCTTCCCCCCTCCCCGGTTTGTGTGTGTGTGTGTGTGTGTGTGTGTGAATTTATATATTAATTTTTAGCTCCCACCAATAAGTGAGAACATGTGGTATTTCTCTTTCTGTGCCTGACTTGTTTCACTTAATATAATTCTCTCAAGGTCCATCCATGTTGTTGCAAATGGCAGTATTTCATTCGTTTTTATAGCTGAGTAGTATTCCATTGTGTAGATGTACCACAGTTTCCGTATCCACTCATCTGATGATGGGCATTTGGGCTGGTTCCAACTCTTGGCTATTGTAAAGAGTGCTGCGATGAACATTGGGGAACAGGTATACCTTTGACTTGATGATTTCCATTCCTCTGGGTATATTCCCAACAGTGGGATGGCTGGGTCGTATGGTAGATCTATTTGCAATTGTTTAAGGAACCTCCATACCATTTTCCATAGAGGCTGCACCATTTTGCAGTCCCACCAACAATGTATGAGAGTTCCTTTTTCTCCGCAGCCTCGCCAGCATTTATCGTTCATAGTCTTTTGGATTTTAGCCATCCTAACTGGGGTTAGATGGTATCTCAATGTGGTTTTGATTTGCATTTCCCGGATGCTGAGTGATGTTGAGCATTTTTTCATATGTCTGTTGGCCATTTGTATATCTTCCTTAGAGAAATGCCTACTTAGCTCTTTTGCCCATTTTTTAATTGGGTTGCTTGTTTTCTTCTTGTAAAGTTGTTTGAGTTCCTTATATATTCTGGATATTAATCCTTTGTCAGATGTATATTTTGCAAATATTTTCTCCCACTCTGTTGGTTGTCTTTTAACTCTTTTAATTGTTTCTTTTGCTGTGCAGAAGCTTTTTAGTTTGATATAATCCCATTTGTTTATTTTTCCTTCGGTTGCCCGTGCTTTTGGGATCGTATTCATGAAGTCTGTGCCCAGTCCTATTTCCTGAAGTGTTTCTCCTATGTTTTCTTTAAGAAGTTTTATTGTCTCAGGGTGTATATTTAAATCCTTAATCCATTTTGAGTTGATTTTAGTATACGGTGAGAGGTATGGATCTAGTTTCATTCTCCTGCATATGGATATCCAGTTATCCCAGCACCACTTGCTGAAGAGGCAGTCCCTTCCCCAGTGAATAGGCTTGGTGCCTTTGTCAAAGATCATATGGCAGTAAGTGTGTGGGTTGATTTCTGGATTCTCTATTCTATTCCATTGGTCAGTGTGTCTGTTTTTATGCCAGTACCATACTGTTTTGGTTATTATAGCTTTGTAGTATAGCTTAAAGTCAGGTAGTGTTATGCCTCCGGCTTTATTTTTTTTGCTGAGCATTGCTTTGGCTATTCGTGGTCTTTTATTGTTCCATATAAATGTCTGAATAGTTTTTTCCATTTCTGAGAAAAATGTCTTTGGAATTTTGATGGGGATTGCGTTGAATTTGTATATCACTTTGGGTAGTATGGACATTTTCACTATGTTGATTCTTCCAATCCAAGAGCATGGAATATCTTTCCATCTTCTTGTATCCTCTCTAATTTCTCTCAGCAGTGGTTTGTAGTTCTCATTATAGAGATTTTTCACCTCCTTGGTTAACTCAATTCCTAAGTATTTTATTTTTTTGGTGGCTATTGTAAATGGGCAGGCTTTCTTGATTTCTCCTTCTGCATGTTCACTATTGGAGAAAAGAAATGCTACTGATTTTTGTGTGTTGATTTTGTATCCTGCTACTGTGCTGAAATCATTTATCAATTCCAACAGTTTTTTTGTAGAGGTTTTAGGCTGTTCGATATATAGGATCATGTCATCTGCAAACAGGGACAGTTTGACTTCATCTTTTCCAATCTGGATGCCCTTTATTTCCTTCTCTTCTCTGATTGCTCTGGCTAGTACTTCCAACACTATGTTGAATAGGAGTGGTGAGAGTGGGCATCCTTGTCTAGTTCCTGTTCTTAAAGGAAAAGCTTTCAGCTTTTCCCCATTCAGGATGATATTGGCAGTGGGTTTGGCATATATGGCTTTAATTATGTTGAGATACTTTCCCTCTATACCTAACTTATAGAGGGTCTTTGTCATGAATGAGTGCTGAACTTTATCAAATGCTTTTTCAGCATCTATAGAGATGATCATATGGTCCTTGTGTTTGAGTTTATTAATATGGTGTATCACATTTATTGATTTGCATATGTTGAACCAACCTTGCATCCCTGGGATGAATCCCACTTGATCGTGATGAATAATTTTTCGTATGTGTTGCTGTATTCTGTTTGCTAGTATTTTAGTGAGGATTTTTGCATCTATATTCATCAAGGATATCGGCCTGTAGTTTTCTTTTTTGGTTATATCTTTACCTGGTTTTGGTATCAGGATGATGTTTGCTTCATAGAATGAGTTTGGGAGATTTGCGTCCGTTTCAATCTTTTGGAATAGTTTGTAAAGAATCGGTGTCAATTCCTCTTTGAATGTTTGGTAAAATTCTGCTGTGAATCCATCTGGTCCTGGGCTTTTCTTTGTTGGGAGCCTTCTGATAACAGCTTCAATCTCCTTTATTGTTACTGGTCTGTTCAAATTTTCTACGTCTTCACGGTTCAGTTTTGGGAGCTTGTGTGTGTCCAGAAATTTATCCATTTCCTCCAGATTTTCAAATTTGTTGGTGTATAGTTGTTTGTAGTAGTCTCGAATGATTCCTTGTATTTCAGATGAATCAGTTGTAATATCGCCTTTTTCATTTCTAATTTTTGTTATTTGAGTCTTCTCTCTTCTTTTTTTTGTTAGCCATGCTAATGGTTTGTCAATTTTATTTATCTTTTCAAAAAACCAACTTTTTGATTCGTTGATCTTTTGAATTGTTTTTTGGTTTTCTCTTTATATAGTAGTTGATCAATACTTGCAAATTATATGTGTTTAAAGGTAGTCTCTGAATATTTGTCATGTACATTTCCCTTATATGACACAGAAACTCTATGTTTGTATAGTAAAATCTATCATTGCCTTTTCCATTTAAAAAAAAATATTTTGAGCCCCATCTATGGGCAAGAGACACCATTGCTGGGGTGGTAATGGTAAGAAAAACACTTTTTGTCTTTCTCCTGGGGGCCGGAAGGTATTGAAGGTAAGAAAGAAGTCAATTTTTTGAAATCACAGAAATAATTATGTAGCTATCAATTCTGGTAAGTACTATGAAGGAATATCAGAGATTATCATCCAAATCTTTGCCAGGGAGATCTGATCTATGAAGTTGGTGTAGATGGGCAAGAAATAATGTTTGAACTTCTATCTGAAGGGAGACTGGGTGTTCCTTAGGTGGGGGTGGGTTGGGGCTTGGGGCAGGTAGGAAAGAGAGGTAGACAGCAGAACCAGATGGGTCCAGGCAACAGGAGTAGGTGGCTTCTTTTCTGACTTCTGTATTTAAAGTCAAGCTTAAGAAAATCTCTCTGCATTCCAAAATTCTATCAATATTTATCCACATTTTACAATACATTTCTTTCTTATTACTTTTTAAAATTACACTTGTCATCCAGCTGAAATGTATTTAAGATAGGGTGTGAGGCAAGGATCCAGCTGTCTCGTTGCTATTTGTGCTGTCCATGAAATGGTTAACTTGCCCTGTTGATATTAAAAGATGATTTGATCACATATTAAATTCTGATAAATATTTTGGTCTCAAGTACTTATACAATAATTTCAATGAAACTAGAACCATCTTATACATAGATACTTGTAGTTTTGATCATAAAAATGCAAAATTTTATCATAGAATGATACGTAGGCTCTAAGAGATGTCATGCATGTTCATATTGAACATATGACTACTATAAAAATAAAATTTTTCAAGGATTATTTGTACCATTTGTACTCTATCTAGACTCTTCATGGAAGAATTTTGTCTCCTCCAAGATAATGTATTATGAGAGCTCATTTGGCTAACAACATCCCTTTTCCTATAGTACTCATTATAGTTTCTATCTCACTAAACAAACATTGATGTAGGCAAAATCCTCTATAAACTGTGTACAAAAAGCACAAACCTTACAGTTAAAGACTGTAAAATAGTGCTGCTTAATAGCAAACAACCTCTGTTCAAAAGTGGTCACTGTTAATTGAGTAGAAAGGAAAGCTGTGCGTGGGAGTAGAAATTTACAACACAGCCAAAAAGGAGCTTGATATAGCAGAATATATAATGGACAGCTTAAAATCCATCAGATAGGGAAAAAAGACAGACAACCAAATAAAAACACAAGCAAGAGACTTTAATAAGCACTGTACAAAAAAAGGATCCCTGTGTGGTCAGGAAACATCCGAAAAGTTGTTCAAACTTACTAGCAACCAGGTAAGTGCAAACTAAACAACAGAGTAAAAACCATTTCTAAATTTCTAGATCCTGGATTTAGATTTTCAATACTGAGTGTCATAAGGATACAGAAGAATGCAGTCCAGTAGAACTTTTCATGATGATGAAAAAGTTCTATTCTGTGCTGTCCAACATGGAAACCACCAGCTGCATATGGCACTGGGCACTTGAAATCTGGCTTCTAGGAGAGAAGAGCTAAGCTTTTAATTTTTAATTTTATTTCATTGTAATTCAATCAAGGTAGCCACATGTGACTGGTGGCTACCAGATGGATAGAGCAGATTTAAAACATCTACAGGAATCTTTACACACTATTGGTGGAAGTGCACATTAACACAAGCTCTCTGAAATGTTAAAGTCATTATCTACTAAAGCTGGACACACACAAACCCTAAGACCCATCAGTTTCACATTTAGGTATATATCCAAAAGACATCATCAAAATTGTGCTTGGGCTGAGAGTCCTACCAGAACTTGATCCGTACTATGACAGTGTGGAGATGGCGGGAAATCCTATTATGGTAATTGAAGGGTGGGGCCTTGAAGAGGTGATTAGATTGTAGGACCATGTTGCAGAGAATAGATTAATAATGGTGGTCAGTGGTGTGGTTCTGAGGGCTTTAAAAGTGGAGCACAAAGAATTTCTCTCTCTGCTCTGCCATCTTCTACCATGTGATATGGCTGGGTCACTGTTGCCACCACCAAGACCCTCACCAGTCATGTTTCCTGGATTTTGGACTTCACAGCCTCAAAAATTATAAGCAATAAATTTCATTTACTTATAAATTAACTGCTTCCAGATATTTTGTTATAGGCAACAGAAATGGACTAATTCACCAGTATTCTTCAGAGTAGCCCAAAATGGAAAACACACCAAATGCCCATAAGCTCTAAGATCAATCAATACGTGACAGTATTTTTAAACAATAGAATACCACATAGCAATGAATATGAACTAACGACCACTACACACGACAACATTGGTGAGTCTCACAACACAACATTAAGCAAAAGAAGCCAGATGCAAAAGGATAAATTTTCTGTGATTCTATTTTTTAAAAACTGTGCTGTCTACCCTAAGGGAATCATTGTGCAGTATACACAGGTATTGAAACAACACACTGTACCCCACAAAAATGTCTGAGTAAATGTTAAAATAAAATTGATTAATTAAATAATTTTAAAAATAAAATGAATATACCAAAAAGATCCTAATCTAATATGCCGTGCAAAGTCATGATTAGGAAGCTTGAGGAGAGAAAGGGAAGCTTGCAAGATTCTTTTTTTGGAAATGCTGTATAGTATTTATAATGTTCCAGCTGCAAGACTCTTGCCTGTTATTTGATCATGCAGTTGCATACACAGCTGTATTCACTTGTGATAATTCATCCAGCTGCATATGTGTGACTTGTGCACTTTTCTGTATGTAGGCTAGATTTCTGTAAGTGGTGAACACATAGCACATTAGTAACACGTTTAATGACATGCAAGTTCCACCACCATGTCAGAAGACGTGAACATCAGTAATTCAGAGTAATCTCTGATTACTCAGAATGTAAAAAAAAAAAAGTTTTGGGGATCCTTTACCTAATTCGTTTTGTATCTCTTTCCTGTTTTATGTATACCCAAAAGTGGTATGACAAAATAAACAAAAAGGTCCTGTTGTGATAAGTAGAAAATAAAAATTATAAGTGATAAGAAAACATTTTCTCATCCACTTAATTGACAATGCTTTCTTAATGTCTTTCAGAAGCCCATAAAATAGGGGTGTGTCTTGCCATCAATGGTCTCTTAGATTTAAGGAAATGTAGGATCTGCTTTATTATTGAGGTTTCCTAAAGCAACACGAGGCACATTCCTTACAGGGCACTGAAGTTGCAAGAAGGGTTTATAAATACAGAGCGAATTTAGATACTGCTCTTGTTGAGGCCAGATGGGAATCGGAGAAACAAGAAGCAAAGGAATCAAGTGAGGAGAAATTGGGTAAACAGTGGGTCCTGAATGGAATTTGACATTTGCAGAAATAGAAGTAAAAATGAAGCTTCTGTTGGTCACTCCCATCAAAACTGCCAGTGAAGCTTCCTTTTGCATATTGTCACTGCTGAGGAACCACAGACATTTAATTAGCTATTTTGCAGAAAAGAGTCTCTGTCTATGGAGAGGTAAAGTCAAAGAAAGAAATTCAGTGAACATAGATAGTTATTGAAAACTAGAGTTCCACGTAGCTTGGTAATTAGTTCAGAATAACCCTGTTAAGTTGTCTTCTATCTAAAAATACTTCTAGGATTTATTGGAAATATTCATCCCTCTGCCATAACCTAACGCATTTTTTTCTTCTCGATTGACATGACGAGCATGCTTTGCATTTCTTCCCAGCCCTACCGTGCAAATGGTACCAAAACTCCCAGTTCACATTGTGAGATATTGATACTTTTAGGTTGAGGAAACCAAAAATACCCTGAGATTAATTTGCTAGAATTCTTAATGTTTTATTTATCCTCCAATCAAATGCCAATCTTTACAAGGTCTGCATCAAGAAGGATGTTGTGCAAAGACTTTTCAAGTTGAGTCAGTGTCTTTTATGAGATAATTACAGTGTCCAGTGCATTCTCAGCATGGGACGTCGCTGGCTGTTATTTCAGCCTTGTGACTTTCATTCTTTCTCTGATGAGAACTTCGCCGTATGAAAGCGCCCTTGTTGAGTCCTGTCATGTTCCGCAATGAACATAAAATCTGAAGAATGCATAACTTTATCATGCTTTTTCTTTCCTGACCCTTTTTAACTTCTGCTTGATTTGATAGACACAAAGGCAGGCATTCTTAGTCTTATACCATCAGAAAATTTATTCTATCAACCAAAGAAGCAAAAACAAACAAACCCTTGTAGACATATGCATTGAAATGAAAGCAGTTGCTTTCCCTGGTGTATTTTTCCATTGGTACTTCCAATTAGACATGTGATTTTTTTCATGTCTCTGTCCCCTCACCTCGTCCCCATGTAGGCCAATGTCTATAGAAAAGCTAATACCATCTGCAGCTCCATGGAGTACCTGATCAAACCATAGGCAATCCCTGTACTCTTGCTAGTGACCAGCTCAGGAACTGAGCGGCTAGTCAGACTTTTGCTAATAAGATGGGGAGGGATGTCTTCTGCAACGCTCTTGTGGGAGGTGTCCTCATAAATGGCAGAGATACAGAAGAGGAAATGTTCTCTCTGCTTCCACCTCACACCCCTCTCTCGATGACATGCCTGAAACTGCACAGCAATCTTGGTACTAAGCAGAAGACAACTGGCCCCAAAGATGGCAGAGCAGGAAGAAGGAAACACCTTCTGCCATCAGAGAAGACATTTGGAGCTACAATCCAGAGAAAAGCGAAATCGTGGATATACAAAAATCTCTCTGGGCACACAGAATTTAATTACATGGGACTAGCGAGCAATTCTTCACTACTAAACCAAATGAGAAGCAAAAGCCCAATTAGCAGCATTTGATGAGTCTGTAGCTAACTCGTTTTTACTTTCTAAGCTAAACAGTACATTGATATTCTGTCTGTGTTCTTTGGACTAATCATTTGTGTGCACCCACTCCCCACCCCCACCCCCCATCATCACCACCACTAAATTCATATATTAAAGCTCTAATCCTCAATTTGATGTATTTGGAGGTGAGGACTTTGGGAGATGATTAGGTTTATGTGAAACTAGGAGAGTGGAATTTCCAAGATAGGATTATTGCCCATAAAAGAGGAAGAGACCGGAGCCTTTTTCTCTCTTCACTATGTAGAGATCCAGCGAGAATGTGACCATCTGCAAACTAGGAAGTTGCTGCTCTCCAGATACCAAATCTGCCAGCAACTTGCTCTTGGACTTCCCAGCCTCCAGAACTGTGAGAAATAAATGTCTGTTGTTTAAACCACCCAATCTATGGTATTTTGTTATAACAGCCCAAACTAAGACACTATCCCAAGTCATTTTATGTTATTTGTTCCTACTACTTGATGACATACATTATTTTAACAATTTTATTGAGGTGTAATTCACATACCATACAATTCATCCATTTAAAGTATCAGATTCAATGTTTTTTAAATATACTCATGAGGTTGTGCAATTATCATTACCATCATTTTATAACATTTTTATCACCTCAAAAAGAAACCCAATGCCATTTAAGTATCATTTTCGTAATCCCCCATTCCCCCAGTCCCAAGCTATAAGCAACAACTAATCCAGATTTTTTCACTATAGATTTCCCTATTCTGGACTTTCATATAAATGGAATCATATAACATGTGATCCTTTATGGCTTTTTAAATAGCATAGTATTTTCAAGGTTCATTCATGCATGTATGAATGCTTCATTTTTTTATGGTTAAATAGTATTGCATTATATGCATATATCATATTTTGTACATCCACCCATCAGTTGATGGGCATTTTAGTTATATGTAACTTTTGGCAATTATGAATAATGTTGCTATATACATTTGTATGCAAGTGTTAGGGAACATGTTTTCATTTCTCTTGGGTCTATACTTCAGAGTAGAATTGTTCACTCATATGGTAAGTCTATGTTTAATCATTTGGGGAACTGTGAGAATGTTTTCCAAAGCAGTTGCACCATTTTAGATACCTACCAGCAGTATATGAGCATTTTGATTTCTCTACATCCTAGCCAACACTACTCATTATCTGACTTTCTAACTCCAGCCATCTTAGTCAGTGTGAAGAGGTATTTCATAGTAGGTGACAAATTATTTAGATACCAACATTCTGCTGCATGTTGAATCAGTTGGCCAAAGCTGGGTGTTAACAAAGCCAGTGAAATGAATCCATTCAGCAGCACAGTGAAGAGAAAGATCTTTCAAACTAACAAGCCAACAAGAAAGCAAGATGCACACAGATTTTTCCAATCGTACCTGGAATTCTTCACCTTGGCCAAGTATCTCATAATGCTTGGCTCTGTCATGTATCCTGACAGAAAGACAGCATGGATAATTTTTTGTAAACTCACTGACACTGTTGTGATTCAAAATTCATATCCTACAATGTTGGGTTAGCAGCAGCAACTCCATACGGGAAAGGGAGAACATTCTGCTTGTTTTTGCTGATGGTCTAACCATCTGTTGAGAGACAGAGCCATCCTTCACCTCTTTGGCAGTGTCTGGTTGACTAAAAAATCCTCATAGTTCTGTTCTAAAATGAATTTGTGTTACAAAATGATTCAGAATGAGAATTAGAGCAACCTTGGAAGTATCCAAGCAATTCAGCATTGCAAATTAATTTGGGATATGGTTCGTGACAATGAAGTATACACTTTTGTTAAAGATGTTAAGACTTTACTATAATTTACACTAACCTTCTCTTACCCTTTCCAAAGACTCTCATGTACCTAAAATCTCACCGCTTCTAATATAGCTCTAGCCAAGGGGCCAACTTGAATCTCAGATATTTAGCTTCTTCCTTGTACTTTCCCTGGGGTAATGGTACAAAGTAATGATATTGAAAGATATTTGAAAGACTGAAGAAAAAAAGAATGGCTGTGATTTGGCTGTTAATATTGAAGATGTTATTGATGATGATGATGATGATGGTGGTGATGGTAATGGTGATGGTGGTGATGATGATGATGGTGATGATGGTGATGGTGATTCAGGTGATGATGATGGTGACAGTAATTCAGATGATGATGGTGATGGTGATGATGGTGATGTTGATGATGATGGTGATGGTGGTGATGATGATGATGATGGTGATGGTGGTGGTGATGATGTTGATAATGGTGGTGATGGTGGTCATGATGGTGATGATAATTCAGGTGATGATGATGGTGACAATAATTCAGATGATGATGGTGGTGGTGATGATGGTGATGGTGGTAGTGATGATGTTGATGATGGTGGTGATGGTGGTGATGATGGTGGTAATGATGATGGTGATGATGGTGATGGTGGTGATGACGGGGATGATGATGGGGATGGTGATCAGGTGATGACGATGGTGATGGTGGTTTAAGGTGATGATGATGATGGTGATTATGCTGATTCAGGTGATGATGATGGTGGTGGTGATGATGACAGTGGTGATGAGGATGATGGTGATGATGATAGTGGCTCAGGTGATGGTGGTGATGAAGGTGTTGGTGTTGGTGAAAATGATGATGATGTTGGTGATGATGATGGTGTTGATGATGCTGGTAATGATGATGGTGGTGATGGTGGTGATGATGACAGAGTGTATTTATTGAAGGCTTGCTCACTACTAAGCACTTCCTAGCTGGCTTTAATACTTGCACATTGGAGACAGCGGTAACACTGTACAATTTCATGAGCATCTGATCATGACAGTCACTGTCTTTTGCTGACCCACTATCCATTATCTCTTTCTTCCTTGTTTGGAAAAGTAGTGGGACTGATTAAACCTATCATTGCCCCCAGATTCCCTTATTACTTTGGGTGGCTGAGACAGCATGCCTTCTGATATAAAAAGACAAAGATTTACTTGGAAAAAGCTCTTCATTCTGTTGCTTGTTCTCTTGGTTCCTGGACTGCGGATCTTGAATCACAGATCTGTTGCAGCTACCTTGTAACCACAAGGTAATATAAAGTATGAGGATGAGGGACCATGGGATGGGCTGGCACCATCCTTAGGAAAAGCCTTTGGGCTTCACTGAGCCATCTCACCAGCTAATAGCTCAGCGTTGAAGCTAGCTTAACTTTGCTTTTCTGTTATCTGAATCTAAATACAATTCTGTCTGATACACCCTGCTAGCTTCAGGGATCTGGGGATTGATTTGCAACTTAGTACACTGAAATATCGCACAGTTGTCTCTGTGATATTTGGAAATCAAGACCACTTTGAAGAGATGTGTAATGTAAATGGAATTGCCCTGTCAACTATTAAAGTTGCCTTAATGCCACATCCAGATTTCTAACAGGGGGCACCAGGAAGGTGGTGGATTCATTTTTCATGATAGGGAAATTGGGGATGGTGAAACATAATTATAGGTGAAAACAAAGAATTCAGATTTGAACGTATTAAGTTGTGAGATACATACTTGGAGCAGTCAAGGAGTAAGTGAGAGCTAAGAAAACAGGTCTGAGAAGCAGACGTAAATGCATACAACCTCAGCATGGTGATGAGGAGCAGATGAGATCACCCAGGAGAATCTTTAGAGAGAGCTGAGAGGACCCACCATTGACCCTCAATGAGCCCAGTACTTATAAGTTGATAAGAAGAAGAGCCGGAAGAAAGGAGGCTGAGAAGACTGAAAGTTAGCAGAAAGCCAGAGGAATAGAAGATCGACACCAAGAGAAGAGCCTTCTATGACTTCCCATCCAACCCTACCAAATGACTCTGAAATAAGCAAGAAAGACAAGGCAGCATAGTGTACCTATGGAACTTGCCAAGATGCAAGTGTAATATTATACAAATCACTCTGAGTATGATGCTGAGTAGAAAAGGCAGGATAGAAAACATGTTTGAAAAGAAATACATATGCGTGTTTATGTTGCTGGACTCTTAGATTAATATAAACATCCTCTTAGAAAAATTGGTTCCCAGATGTTGGCAGAGTTATTGTCAAGTGGTAAGATTTGGGATTCCTATTTTTTTTTTATGTATGATATATATTTTTATATATTTCATACATTTTCAAAGAGCATTTCTTGATTAAATATATGAAGTGATAAAAATAGCAAAATTACACAGTCCATTCATTTCTTTATTTCATGTGGTTCTATTTTTTATTGATATGTAATACATGCTATTTAAAAAATGGTCAGGTGGGATAGAGGAAGGTGGGGAAGGGAAAGAAGAATGGGTAAAAAATAAAAATAAAAAATAAAAAATGGTCAGTTGTGTTACTATCAGTCGTAGAATTTCTTTTTTTAACATACCTATGATGAAGTTTATTTTATTTTTCTTAGTTTTTATTTTTTTACTTTATTATTATTATTAAAGTAAAAAAATATACAATGTAGTTGATTTTTGTGTTCCTTTACCAATTCCTCCTTTCCCCCCCACTCTCAGTCACAGACTTTCTGAAAGGATTAATCTCTTTTTACCTTGTCTTGAAACTCCTAGATTATTGTCTAGACAGAAATCATTTCCTTTTGAGCCAGGTGTACTTTAATAAGTAATGCTATGTAAAAAAAAAAAAATGCGTAGCCTTACACATTCTTAGATTAGTATCTTGTTATAATTCCAATAGTATCCCACTCTTTTCCATCTCAAAAACCTGCCTTATAACATATGCTCCTCTGTAAAAACTAATGCCAGGAGAGCAATTACCTAGCTTTTTAAATCAAAGAATAAAAAGAAAACAAGAATAAGAAATATGCATCTATAATTTGGCACCCTGGATGACAAATACCTGTGGGGTATATGAAAAGGCCATAGCATCAAATGAACAAAACTATGATTCTTTCTCTACTAACTATTATCTTAAGATCACATAGTGAAATCTGTGGACCACAGGCCAAAACTGTCAGCTGCTTGTTCCTGTAAATAAAGTTTTATTGGAATGCAGTCATGCCCATTCATTTACATGTTGTCTATGACTGCTTTTTTGCTACAAAGGCAGAGGGGAGTAGTGTCAATGGAGAGCATATTGCCTGCAAAGCCTAAAATACTTACTATCTGGCCCTTTCCAGAAAAAGTTTACAGAAAGAACTCTGATTTAAAGCACGTACTATATGTGAGGAACAGAAAAAGAAAACTTTCCATGCAGTTAAAATCCAGGACAACAATCAAATTACCAAAAATACCATGAGAGGCTGACAGATGATGAAGAAATTATTCCCAGCTGGGTAACTGGGAAGGTTAATAGGAGAGAAACGTGAGCTCAGCTTCTTTCCTGTAGGGAGAATGTGAAGTGAAGAGGCCTGGAGAACTTAGCCCTTTTTTATTGGGCTGGTACTTTCCGAAGAGTGTTGCGCTTTCCTGAGTAAAGCTCGGTGAGATGTGCCCATCTTTGAATAGTCAGATGCATACCAGTTCATTCAAGGTTCTGCACAGACCTACAGAAAGAAATGCAGAATTTATCAGATGCATAAGAACTCGTGGGCGTCATCTGGCAATTACGGAAAAATGGGCAAGATTTGAAGGCCAGGAATGTGCTATTCTGGTAGAGCTTGAATTGGGAAACATCCTATGAAGTTAAGAAATTAGGTGCTCAATAGACTACTGAATGTTGGCCAAAATAGTCCTCAGATAGGTTTGCTGCTGGTTTGCTTGTTTGGAAAGTAACAATCCTGAAGTTTCCAGAGACTTTGCATAAGTGTGATATTCACAGAAGAGGAAATGAGGTAAACACCAAATTAAAAAAATTCCTATTCCACTCAGATGCAGCTGGTCTAATGATGCTGCTTACACAACCCACTTAAAAACTATTAACGTTTGCTTCTTAAAATGCATCCAACAATATCTGAAGATAGGGACATGTCATAGCATTGTCTACAGCGGGCGGGAAACCTAACTACAAAACCCTGACCACCCACTCTATAAATTTCCCTGCCACTCCTAACTCCAGTTGCCACCTGCCTTAAATTCAACCAAGCTGGGTTCAAGCTCTGTTTTGTTCTTGCATAAAGATTATTGACCTCGCATCCAAAGCCCATTAATAGCGAAGAAAATTGGGATAGGCTCATTCAACCAGGAGCAATACAAGGATACCCGCATAGATAGAATTATTGGAAATTCTGCACCATCAACTAAGACCTAAAGTAGAAATAAGCAGTCCAAATAAAGGAAATGACAAGGAAAAAATAGATTTATTCACAGATGCTCTGTCTGCCTTGTAATAACAAGAGGATTCATTATTAGATGGTTCAATACATTGATTTGTTCCAAAATATTTTAATATCTTTTTATGTATCAGCTATAAGTAATAAGAAAAAAAAATTGAAGGTCTTGAAACAGGAAACTGCAGAGTGTAAAATACATCTAGAGGAATTCTGCAGGGGACCATTCCATCAGTCCATAGACATGTTTATTACATCAGTGACTTTCATTCATACCGGCTGCCCCTCCAGAGTCTACGGGGCACGTGAAGGAATCTGTTCTTTTCTTCTAACAGCTGTGAGGAGACATTAAGTGTTTTAATCAGGGAAGTGACAAGATCCAATTTGAGTTTCAGAGAATTCTCTCTGACAATAGAGAAGGGAGAAGGCCTAGAGTCAGAGAAACCAATGAGAAGGAGGTGTTTGCTCTAAAGTAGAAAATAAATAAACAAAAATTGTGCATCCTAACTTTTTTTTTTTTTTTGGCACACCCTTACTCTTTTCTTTGTACATCCTAACTCTGACGTGCCAGGAGCCTGAAAAAGTCTAAGGAGCACCTAGGATGGCTATGGATGCCTGAGAGAAGTTCTCTGTATGTGACGCTCAGCTATGGAAATAGTTTCTTTATGTGGGCTAGCAGAGGAGGCTGCAGGCAGGTCTAGGATATGTTAGCACAACACCCAGGAGCAGGACACACTCTTATCTTGACATCTGCAACCCCTGCTCTCTGTGACAGGACAGAAGACAGAGCATTTTTCTAAAAGCAGGTCACACAGCATGCTACCTGCTGCCAGACCTCTCAGCAGCGTGCTGCTGCATTTAAAATGCAATCAGAACCCTTTGCCCTGGCGGATGCAGCTCTACCCGACCTGACCATGTCATCAGCCCCCACGCTGTCTTTGTCCACTGTATCTAACTGCAGAGGGGTTCTTTGGATGCCTCCAATATAACCAGCCACTTCCCACTGCCAGGCGTTTGCCCTGGCTGCAGCTTCCACCAGGAGAGAGGTACCGCTTACCAAATTCTGGTCCCTATTTGTGCAATGATCATACTTAAGTATGGGGTAATCCTCAGGTTTTCTCTGTAAGCAAGTCCCAAATGGAGCCCTTTCCCTACACCCCAGACTATCTCTTTCCTATGCCTCTCTGTGTTTCTGTCCCTCATTCAGAAGAGTTCTGATCACTTATTTTTTTTTTTATATCACTATCCTCAAAAGCTGCCTGTATGAGAAAACAATTACAAATTAGATACCCTCTTTCATGCTCATGGTGCATCCAAGGGAAGAGGCTATAATTTAAAGACCCAATAACTACAGAAGTAGTGATTGATGGATAAGCTAGTTAATTCCTCACTCAGCATCTCCATGTGCCCCCTCCCCAAAGAAACTATGGATAAACTCCTGCTAACTTCATACCTCTACTTTTTAAACTTGATATACACATGTAGCTTGGGATTAGTCAGGAAATGGAGGGGGCTTTTATGTGTAACCATTGTTCAGAATCTCTCCTTTTTATATTCTCGATGGTTGCTTTAAATAAACATGGGAGACTTCTAGCATGAACTATGCCAGAGCAATCCACCATTGTCCATTTAATTTACCTGTAAGTAAGAAGAAAATATTGCTTGATCTCTCTAGTGTCACCCACAAATGGCTCCTCCAGTGCCGGGTTTCTGTCAGGCTACTGCAAACCTTGTCAGGGAGCAGAAATAGAAAACTAATGTTGAAGTCACATTTTTCTCTTCCAATAGGAACTTTCTTTCCTCTCTCTCTAAGCTGTATTTACAGGATACCTATGTGCAAAGTCTGCCTGCCCATCTTCCACATGAGCAGAAAATATAATCTGATCATTTCTGTCATTTGCCCTTGTCATGGGTTGAATGGAGTCCTCCAAGAGATACGTTCACCCAGAACCTGCAACCTTATTTGGAAAGAGGGTCTTTGCAGATGCAATTAAGTGAAGCATCATGAGATGGTATCCTGGATTAGGGCGGGTCCTAAATTCAATGACAAGTGTCCTTATTAGGGACAGAAGAGGAGACACAGACACAGAGGAGAAGCCACGTGAAGACAGAGGCAGAGACTGGTGAGATGCAGCCACAAGCCCAGGGATGCCTGGAGCCACCAGGAGCTGGAAGAGGCAGGAAGGATCCTCCCCTGGAGCCTGCAGAGGGAGCACGGCCCTGACACACCTGATCTCAGACTTCTGCCTCCAGAACAGGAAAAAGATCAATCCCTGTTGTTTGAAGCCACCTAGTTTGAAGTAATTTGTTACAGAAACTCTAGGAAATGAATCAAGTCCTGTAGCGTAATGATGTCTTTCATTCAATATCTCATCTGTTTCAGGGGTATTTACATTTTAACTTTTAGTTTTATGAAAACTTTTATTTAATAAAATTTACCTTTTATTTCATAAAAGACTTCATTACATTTTGAAATGATGAATATACTAATTATCCTGATGTGATCATCACATATGGTACACAAGTACTCTGTACCCCACAAATATGTACAATCAATTATGATTCAATTTAAAAAAAAAAAGATTTGGTAATCAAATAAAGGAATGATGGAAATTCAGATATCCCCCTTCAAGTGGGGGAGATTTTATTTGGAAGAGCGAATCTTTCTCAGCCCACCTGAAATTCCACTTGTCAGGTGAGGTGGGAAGCCCTCCAGACAGCTCTTCCTGCCTCCTGGGTTAATAAGCACATGTTACAGGTGAACTACAGGCATACTTATAGCTGATAAGGGCCTTTGTGAGTGATCAGGCCATACAGGTACCTCAAATATTAGTGGGTTGGTACTTATTCCTGATTCATCTTTAACAAGGTAAGAGGAATCTTAAAATTAATTTTAATAAAGTGAGAAATAACCTCTAATATCAAATTCCAGGAAAAAGTGATGGCTGTGATGGACATTGATTTTATACTTTTCTCAAATCCATGGTTCTCAAAGTCAGCATTAAAATATTTTTTAAATGCCAGGACGGGGATAGTTAATGATATTTTGAGGAGAGTATCTTAATGGAAATAACTATTACAAATCAGGAGACATACAAATAGAACGACTTGATTTGAGTATAGTTTTTAGTTAAGAATGTGAGAAATAAGTTCTAGAACAATGCTTCTCACAATTGTGTCTGGAGCAGCAGTAGCAGCCCCACCTAGGAACCTGTTAGAAATGCACCTGCTAACTCAGACACCCCAGGGTAGGGCCCAGCAATGTGTGTTTTAACAAGCCCTTGTTAAAATGCGGATGCAACGAGCTGCTAGAATGACTAACACGAAAACATTTACTCTTCCATCTTTGACAGCAATCTCACAGAGAATGGGACAACTGCATAAAAAGAATATGATTTTACTTCTTCAGAGAATCAAACATTATAAACTTCCAATGGTTTAGGAAAGAGACTGGCTATTTGAAAATCTGTCTTTTATTGTTAAATCTTAGTCACACAGATGAAGCAATTGCTTGAAAACCAGAAAGGCGTGCCATGCAATTTGACAGCTGATAAACTGGGTGTGGACAAAACCAGGTAGGAGGCAGTAGCTGCAGGAGAGTCTATCACCGATGGCTCTGGGGAAAACCTGGAATCCACGCTGATGGTTTTCTCTGCCCAAAGCAGTTGGGAGCAGCTGAGTCCCCTAACCGGCTGCTCAACCTCTATCTAGGAAAAGACATTGTACCTCCAGAGGATGACATCAGCCTCTGTGTAGAGGTCCCCCTGGGAGCTGCCAGGGCTGCCGTTCTGCCACTGAATATATGGACGGGTGGCTGGCTGGCCAGGGAAGAGGTGGGGAGAGAAATTCCCGAGAAATGCTGAAAAGTTTACTCTCCACTCTCTCTTAATTTCCAGGCAAGAATGATACCAGTAGGTTCAATGTCCTGAATTTCAAAATCTTATTTAGGTTTTGAAAATGCTTTCCAGGCCCAGCTGTGTGTGTTGCATAAAACCTGTTGAGTTTATTGCTGATGACAGTCGTGGCTCTAGCAAAAAGCATGCACGTGAAATTAAATTATCTCTTTCCTGATGACAGGGTTGCAATCAGAGAATGAAATTTGTTTTTTGTTTTTTTTTTTTCTCATCTGGTTATGCCAAAAAGACTACATTCAGATGGGATGTTTTTCCCTTTCGCTCATGTGGAAGTCGTATAGAAGAATTTGCCAGGTATGTTTCGGGAGTACTTCGACACAGTGCTATAATCAGGTAACAGCAGGCATCTGAAAGTTAACCTCCCTCTTCCGAATAACCTGAGTGTGAAGGGAAGATGTACATGCAACTGTTAAAACAACTCAACGTGATCGAAATGCAAAACTGAATTTTTTCTTTGACTTAATTATGACCTAAGATAAAATGAAGAGACACTTGGAAATCAGTTTAGATAAACAGTAAAATTTTATTTTTCAGAAAGTTATAAACAACATATTTTTTTCTGTCTCTTGTATCTCTGTCTCTCTCGTTTTATATTTTTCTTTCTGTATGTCTGTCCATCTATCTGTCTGTCTCTTTCTCTCTTTCTCTCTCATACACACCCCCCCATCTCTTTAATTTATGTACATGTAGATAACAGGTAGTATTGTTCTACATTGTAGAATTTACAACGTAGAGATTTTTTTCAACAATCTTACTCTGAAAAAAGGATGTCAATTGGGATAAATTACATTTACATGCTGATACATACTCTTTGTATAGGCAGTCAAAACAAGAATATTTCCAGTGGGACTAAAAACAATAAGACTCCATGTAATTTGGAAGGTGGAAAAGCATTTTAAAATGTATGTTAGAACACAATAAGAATAAGGATAAATTCTATCCCAGAATGTCTGAATTCCAATCCCAGAATGTGATTTCAAGTCATGGTGAGACAAAATGCCTGGAGAGAGAGGATCATTCCCAGAATGAGTCCTTCACTGTGACAAATTGTACCCGGACCTTAAGCAGATGAGCAATGGCCAGTTGGATCCTGGGGCATCCCTGGGGTGCCCAGTCCTACCCCCCAGGTCAGAAGGAGCTTGGTACAGCATCAGTCCAGGTCCTGCATCCCTTGATCTAGGGCAGCAAACATCACTCAATGAAACGCCAGACCTTCCCTGAAGAGCTAGAGACACAGAAATCTAATCTGTGTATGGATTCTCCAATTCTCATGTCTTGTCTTGGTTTTTTCATGTGCTTGTTTTTCTGTTTCCTGTTTTGCCCAAGAATTCCCTCAGATTTTTAAATTCTGGATTAATGGGGTTGCCCAGGACTCTCTCAGGACCCACCTTCGTCCACATGGATGGAGGCCTTAACCACTTGCTGTCTGATTTCAAATCCCTGCCGTGGTCACCCTCCCACCACACACACGCCACCCCTTTGAATCTGTTTTCTCCACAGTTATCAATGACTTCAAAACACTAACTCTGACCCAGTTACCTTCCTTGGTCTGTCATTGACATTACAGACGTTGACTCTGTCGACCAGTATCTTGGTTCAAAAGGATGGCTCTGTGGTCTGGAGTTTCCTCCTCACCAGCCTTGTTATCCCTTGACTTCTGTTTCTCCAAAACTTCCAAGTCAGCATGTCCCAAAGCTCTGCCTGAATTCAGCCCATGCCTCTACACTCTGCTTCCTGACGGTTCTTATCCATTCTGTAGCTTCAACCACTAGCTCTTCACATATGGGTCCCTAATCTACATCACTCTGCTTTAAACACCAGTTACACACCTGCACCTGGAACTCAATGCTTCTAAAATTAAGTTTATTATTGCCTTCTCTGTTCTTACAGTCCTGATTGTTTACCTGTGTTCTATAGCTTAACAATAGAAATAATAAAAACTCTCTTGCTTACAGACTCGATGAATCACATTGGACTATACTTGCCTCTTTCATGCCCATCCAACCTCCAAGGCAACTGGTTGCCAAAATCAATTTTATATGCCTTTGAAATGTCTCTTGCTTCTGAATTCTTTTCTCTATTTTTCCATGCGTTTACCAGCACTTGTTTGCCCTGTTGTATTTGCAACTATCCGATCTGTCTCCAGTTTCTTGATTCTCTCATCTATGTCCCAACTGAAAACAGCCCAGTTCAATTAAAAATCTTTAGAAGTACTTTTCCCTTAGTTGCCCATGCTTTTGGGGTCATATTCACAAAGTCTGTACCCAATTCTACTTCCTGGAGTGTTTCCCCTATGTTTTCTTTAAGGAGTTTCACTGTTTCAGGACATATATTTATTTCTCTAATCCATTTTGAGCTGATTTTGATATATGGTGAGAGGCACAGGTCTAGTTTCATTCTCCTACATATGAATAACCAGTTTCCCCAGCACCATTTGCTGAAAAGGCAGTCTCTTCCCTAGTGTGTAGACTTGGTGCCTTTGTCAAAGATCAGATGACTGTAGATGTGTGGGTTGATTTCTGGGTTCTCTATTCTACTTCATTGATTTGTTTGTCTGTTTTTATGCCAGTACCATGCTGTTTTGGTTATTATAGCTTTGTAATATAGTTTAAAGTCAGGTAGTGTTATGCCTCTGGCTTTATTTATTATTATTATTATTATTTTTGCTCAGGATTGCTTTGGCTATGCATGGTCTTTTGTTATTCCATATAAATGTCTGGATAGTCTTTTCCATTTCTGAGAAAAATGTCATTGGAATTTTAGTGGGGATTGCATTGACTCTGTAGATCACTTTGGGTAATATGAACATATTCACAATGTTAATTCTTCCCATCCAAGAGCATGGGACATCTTTCCATCTTCTTATGTCCTCTTTAATTTCTCTCAACAGTGGTTTGTAGTTCTCTTCATAGAGATTTTTCACATCCTTGGTGCAGCCTTTATGGAAAATGGTATGGAAGCTCCTCAAACAACTCTAGATAGATCTGTGATATGACTCAGCTATTCCACTGCTGGGAATATACCCAGAGGAATAGAAATCACCATGTTGAAGGGATACATGTACTCCAATATTTATTGCAGCTCTATTTACAGTAGCCAAGATTTGGAACCAACCTAAATGTCCACCATCAGATGAGTGGATAAGGAAACTGTGGTATACCTACACAATGGAATTCGACTCTGCTATAAAAAAGAATGAAATACATGGATGGACTTAGAGAAAATTATATTAAGCGAAACAAGTCAGGCACAGAAAAATACCATACGTTCTCACTTATTTGTGGGAGCTAAACATAAATAAATAAATAAACACGCAAACAAATAAAGGGGGGCGGGGAGAAGACACAACAATCATGACAATTTCTTGAACTTGTTAAGACAAGTAAACAGATATGATGTGGGGGAGAGGGGAGAGGAGGCAGAAAGAGGAACTGGTAAAGGATCACGAAAATCAACTACAACATATATTGAGAAGTTAAAATAAAAAAAAAATCTTTAGAAGTAACTACCTTTTCCTTTGTGGAAATAAATGAAGACTCTCCCCACCCCCCAAATGAGAGCAAACAAAGGCTCTTTCATCAGAGCCTGCTGTGGGAAGAAGATCTCTCATCATCACCTGTATTTGACATAGACTCAAAAGCAGGTGGGAAGTGGGAATACTTTGTGGTAAAAAAATGGAAGGTTTTAGGTGTGCTGTGATTGGAGGTTGTTTGCATGCAGAAGCTAGAGGAAGGCTAACTAGAAGCGGGCGTCTCATGATTTGTTTGAGGAGCACATTTCACATTCTCTTGTTGTTTCTGAGTCAGAAGAGGGGGCAAAAAATAGGGAGGCTGGCAGAAATTGATGAAGTCTTGACCATGCTGGGATGACTGCTGCAGAGCCTGTGGTCTGGTTCCAGGAGTGGTTGCTAAACAGGTGGGAGATCAGAGTTCTGTCATCCTATATGATCTGTTCGTCATTGGTTTATGAATCTGGTCTATCAAGTTCCTTTTCAAAGCCCCACCATTTCAATACCATGACCACTTAGAATTAGTAATGAAATATGTATTTATAAGAAAATAGATTTGTCAAAAATTATGAATTGCAAGTTTTTGTTAGATGAACCTATGGAATTTTAGAATTTTTTCATATATATAATTATAACTTGATTATAACATGTTTTACATATATAGTGATATATATATATATATTGCTGGCTATGGGCATTGGAAGAGATCTCAGTGGAAAATGCATATTGTAAAAAAAACTGCATGGATTTCAAATTTAAGATGTGGAAGAACAAAATTACAACAAATTTAAAGATCTTGATTGGCTTTATTGCAATTCTAGAATTGGGCAACACATCATTCCATGAAAAAAAAAAAAAGTGTTCCAATGAGCTGAGCCAAAAAGATTGGTTTTATAGGAAAAAAAAAAAATGCTGAAGGGAGCAGAAACAAAGAACAAAGAGTGGATTGGTCACTTCAAAGTTACTTTCTTTGTAAAGTGGGGACAGGAAGACAGAACAAAAGAGAAATAATTGATTAGTTAACATCAGGTTACTTCAGGCTCTCTCTTTTGTGTAAGGATTTAAGCACTTCATTATCACACCTATAGAAGATTTAAACTGATTTCTCCAAGGTCAGACCACAACCTCCATGAGGTGGAACTTAGCAAGAGTGACTCCATTTTTATTTTTAGTCTGGTCTTGGGGGGCCTAGTGCAGGAACTTAGTCCAAAACAATGGCCTCCTGTAATTTTTATTTAACAGAAGTAAAGCTTAATTGAAGAGGAGCCCTCCTGAGAACACCACATGGGATAGTATTTTAGAGATAGCATCGTGGTTTGTATTGTCTAAGCATGGACCATGTGGTCTGAACAATGCCTTTTACTTGTTGTATGACCTTGGGCAAGTCAATTGACTTTTCTGTTCAGTTTCCTTATTTAGAAAATTAAAGAATTGTCCCCAAAGACCCAAATCCCATTGCTTCTGTTTTGTAATGTTATTTTGAATTTGCTCTAGGCTGAGCACTGTATACATTACCTCTTTCAACTCACAACAGTCCTGTAAAGTGTTGATTAAATCCCCATTTTATATAAGAGGACAGGTAAGTGTGATCCCAGTGATACAGCAGCACAGCTGGTCAGTAAAAGAATGGAATTCACATTCTTACCTGTATGGACTGCAAACCGTGATTCTTCTTTCTTTTTTTTTAAGACACCACACTGCTTCTCAATAAGAATAAATCAATAATTTATGCTGGATACCTCCCTTAATTCCATCACAAATGGAACCAAAATATATGATTCTTATTCTGTGCAATTCTCCCTTAGCAATCAAAGAAATCTGCCAGCACAACATCTAGGATACACCAGGGAGAGACGAAAAAGGGCAGTATTGAACTTCTTTTTATGTAATTGTGGAAGGCTGAATAGCAGTCCCCAAAATGTCCATATCCTAATTCCTGGAAACTGCAAGGATGTTACCTTACCTGAAAAAAAGAAAAGGAATTTTGCAGATGTGATTAGTGATCACATCTTTGTGATTTGACTGAGACAGGCAGATTATTCTGGCCTATCTGGATGGTTCCATATAAGAGAAAGGTAGAAGGATCAGAGTCAGAGAAAGAGATGTGGGGAAGGAAACAGAGGTCAGAGAAAGACAGGGCCATGAACCAAAGAAGGCAGGCAGCATCTAAGATAGAAAAGGCTAGGAAACAGATTTCCCTTTAAAGCCTGCAGAATAAATGCAGCCCTGCTGACCTATTTTGAACTTCTGACCTCTAGAACTGTGAAGACAATACATTTATGTTGGTTTAAGCCACTAAATTTGTGACAACTTGTTGCAGCTGACATAGAAAACCAATACAATCACCAAGGAAAAATAAATGCGTGTATGAAGAATGAAAAGTTAGCAAGCATAGATAAAATAATCTTTTACCCAGGAAAACAGCCAAACACCTCCCTCGTGTATTTTCTTTTCCTTTTCCAGTTGTTTCCTTGCATGCAACACAGAATCACACATACCCAATACATGCATATATTCATACATGCCTCCTGTAACTGAATTAGGATGGCAAGATAAATATCAGGATGCGCAGTTAAATTTGATTCTCAGATAAATGATGAGTGAGTGTTTTAGTGTATGTATACCCCATATTCTGCAGAGCCTGCCCTCACTGGTGCATAGACACCACCATTTTCAGAAAGTGACTGAATAGGCCTTAATGTCAAATGATTAAGACACAGTGAAGAGAGCAGACTTTTTGTGCATGCACTTTTCATGGTAAGCGATTTTGAATAGCAGCTCAGAGAGTCATGGTTCCTGGGCTGAAATTGGACCTGACTACTGACTTAGATATGAGAATTATTCCTAAAACAGAGTTAAATTGCATTTATACAAACCTTCCCTCCCCAACCAAATTACCAATTTGCATAGACTAGGGGTGGCTGCTTCTGTCTGTGGTTCTTTTTACCTCTTGAATTCTATGTACAATTTTAAGCAAAAAGGGAATGCTTTATTTTACTCTTAAAATCTAAATATCAATCTTTAAAATGCAAAAACCCCAAAAACATAGCCTCCAGATGACAGCACAATGAACATTATTATCAGTCACAATTACACCACTCAAAAATGGTGAAACAGGAAAGTCGGGCTTTAAGACAAGCCTTAATATCAAGAAAAGTGGTTTATCATAGAAAAAATTCTGGTAGTGAGACACCTTATGGAGAGTTTACGACTATAGACCTTCTCAGGTTTCAAAAGTGTAAAGTCCAGACTCCTTGATAAGTGGTTCCAATTTTTTCCTGGAAAAGTTATCACCTTGAGGTATTTGGAGCTCACTTTGGTACATGATTTTTTTTTTTTTCTAAAAAATAGAGAATGTGTCCACATGTATCTAATGCAAAGTTTAGCAGGTTTTTGTTTGTTTAGTTAGTTTGTTTGTTTGTTTTAATTTGGGTCCGATATCTGCTTTTGCTGCCAAACATCTGAACAGTGGTAACAGATATTAACAAGATATTCAAGATGTTATCCAAATAAGTGAGAATTGGCAATAGGGAAAAAAAAGAAAAGAATTTAGTTCATACACACACACAGATACACACACGTATATTTACACATACACACACACACACACACACACACACTGTATTAGTCCATTCTGTTGCTTATAACAAAATACCTGGAACTGGGTAATTTATAAGAAAATGAAACCTATTGCTTACAGTTTCAGAGACTGGGAAGTGCAAAGTCCAGGGACCACTTTTGGGGAAGGCCTTCTTGGTGGTGGCAACAGTGACCCAGGGGTCTCACATGGCGGAAAATATCAGAGCAGAGAGAGACTAACCTCTCATGTGCTCTTCTTGTAAAGCCCTCAGAACCACGCCCCTCACCACCATTATCCATAATCCATTCACTATGGCATGGTCCTGCAATCTAATCACTTCTTCAAGGCCCCACCTTTCAATGACCATAGTAGGACTTCCCACCCTCTTAACACTGTCACAATGGGGATTTAAGCTTCATTAAGGTCAGGGGCAGGGGTGCATTCTGCCTAAAGCACACACATACACACTGACATACTTACTAAAAACGTGTTTGTTGTTTATCTGAAATTCATATATGACCAGTCATCCTGTATTTTTATTTGCTAATTCTGGTAATGCTACACTGAAGAGTTCAGAGGTTGGGTAAGCTACAGATGAAGCTTAGTCTAGCAATCCCTTAATGAACCAGGGACTTGGTTCTGCTCTGCCTATTGTCTCTTTCACCTTAAAGCCAACTCCTGTGATGGCTCAAGGTGGCCTCCATCACCCCTAACAATTCACTGCTTCTTGACACATGTCCAGAAGGGATACATGAGTTCACTCACCTGAAAATTCCCAGCCAATCAGTGTGACCAGGAGAAGGTAGTTTCATGATAGGGTGAAGATACGTTGCTTGTACTCAACTTGGGAATCCAGGGAAATCACTGTCTTCTCCATAAACATGTAGAAACCAAGACTATGGGGAAAGCAGGAGGGAGTCATGCACAAATGCCCCCTGCACACTCTGCAAAATCCTGAGAGTAAGAGATGAGAAAACCTTTAGCAATGGCAAGGTCTCCCCCCTGGGCTGTTGTTGGCCAAGCTTAGAACTCTCAGCTTGGGTGAACACACTTTTGAGCACAAAGGCTGCCTTTGGCTTCTTACAGTCTTGGGTTTCCATGACTCTTAGGACATACCTTTACTTTTGGAACTTGAAATTTAGAGTTTATTTTAGATATTAAGGAAAGAGTCAAAGGCAACTTGAAGGTTTCCTCTAGCGAAGGGGTTGGCAAACACTTTGGGAAAGGGCCAGGTGGTAAATGTTTTCACTATTGTGGACTACACAGTGTATGTTGCAATAGTGTATAGAGAAATTCTAATAGTGTATCGAGAAAGTCGCCACAGGTGATAGGAAAATGAATGATCACGGTAATGTCCCTGTTTATGGACACTGAAATTTGGATTTTGCATCATTTTAGTCATCACTAAACAGGATTCCTCTTTTGATTTTTTCCAACCTTTTAAAAAATGTGAACATTTATTCTTAGCCAGTGAGCTATACAGAAACAGGTGGTAGGACAGATTTGGACAGTGAGCATTTGTTTGGCAGCCCTTCTTCTCTTGCCAGGGATTTTTATCCTGGCTGCACATCAGGATTGACATGGCAGATGAATTTAATTATAATCTCGGTGGTGGAGATCTGTGAATCACCAGTGCTAGTGATACCGTCGTTCTAGGCATGTAACTTAATTCACTTAAGAGGTAAGAAGGTAGGACTCAGGGCAGAGGAAAAGGGTGCCCATCTTTGCCATCTTCATCACTTGTGAATCTGGAAAAACAGTGCTAGGTTGTAAAAGGTGAAGAACTTCAAGACTCCTAAAAGATTTTTTAGAGTAAGGACAGGGCAAAGGGCCAACACACACCGATTAGGAGACCAGTAATGAAAATGCTCTGAAAACTGGGGTTAGTTATAGCCTTCCAACATGTATTTCCATCGAATATGCTTTGTTATCTAATAACCTGAAGTGATCCTTTAAAAGCTGGGATTTTAAACTTGATATCTCTAAGTTGTTTAAGGTAACACCTAACAGTAAACTATTCATCACCAGCAGAAATTATTTCCCTGAAGGAAAAACAAATAAATAAATTGAAGTCTCCATTAAAATAGAATTGTTTCTAAATGCTCAGCATCACTAATCATCAGGGAAATGTAAATTAAAACCACATGGAGATACCACCTCACCCCAGTTAGACTGGCTATAGCCAAAAAGACAGTGAATAACAAATGCTGGTGTGGGTGCGGAGAGAAGGGAAGCTCCCACACTGTTGGTGGGACTGGAAATTAGAACAATCACTATGGAAGACAGGATGGAGGTTTCTCAAACAACTACAGAGAGAACTTCCATATGATCCAGCAATCCCACTTCTGGGTATATATCCAGAGGAATGGAAATCATCGTGTCGAAGGGACACCTGCACTCCCAGGTTCATCGCAGCTCTGTTTACGATAGCAAAAATATGCAACCAACATAAATGTCCATTGATGGATGAATGGATAAGGAAAATGTGGTATATATACACGATGGAATACTATGTAGCTGTAAAAAAGAATGAAATTCTGCCATTTACAGCAGCATGGATGAGTTTGGAGAAAATTATGTTAAGTGAAATAAGACAGATGAAGTAATAGAAATACCCATGTTCTCACTTAAAACTGGCTGCTAGGAAGGAAGGAAAGCGGGGTAGGGGGAGGTGGGGGGAAGGAAGGAATGAAGGAAAGAAAGGAAAAAAAGACCACAACAGTACATTGAACTTTCAGAAGGAGAAAACAAACTTAAGGATACTAGAGATGTGGGGAGGGAGAGAGGGGGTTTGGGAAGTGATAGGTCAGGCAAAGGGCATTTTTAAAAAATCACAATGTGTAAGAATGAATATGCTGATAATAAATAAAAAATTAAAATAAAAAATAGATTGTTTTTAACCCAAGAGTAAAGGTGATGGCTCATAGGAATACTGAATTATAACAAATTTTGGCTTCCATGTGTACTGACAGATCTCAGATAGAAATATTTCAAATGCTTAGGGGTGTGTGTGTGTGTGTGTGTGTGTGTGTGTGTGTGTTTCCCGACATTTTCAAATGAATTGGTCTGAATGTTTTGTAAAATTACAATAAAATACCATCACAAATTTATTGTTTCTTCAGGTAAATTTTCAATAATTTTCAAGAATGAGGTTGGTATAAAAACCTCCATTAATTCAAAATACACTTGAAGAATACAAGGAGAGGGGAAGTTATGCTCCTGAGACAAAGTTTTTTTTTTCTTTAAATCCCATAAATGGGAAATAATTAGGATTTTGGAATTTTTGTTAGACCAATTTACATTAATCCCACTTTTTATTTTAAAAATATATGTTGAATTAGCACATTGCATTTATCTTCAAGGAACTTATATAAAATCCTTTCTATTTCAAGTATGTCACTTTTCAGATGTGTATTTGGGATGCATGTGTCTGAAGTATGTGGAAGAGTGATGTTATATGTGTATGCATATATGTACATATTATATAGATATTCATGTAATATTGGGTGGGGGATGAGAGGGTGTGTGGTTTCTTCCTCAGTAGATAGGCTTATGGCTTATATAGCCATACTTTGTTCTTTGTGTATCCTCTAAGTTAACAACCCCTTCACATATGCTCAAGAATAACAGCAAGATCTCTGCAAAATCATGGTCAGAATTTATCATTTTCAAGCTTAAGGGAAAGTTTCAAACTGAGAAAACTTGGAGGATTTATAGTGGTTTAAGGATTTCACACACCAGAGATTTCTGTTTTATTGGCACAAATAATGATGTTTGCTCCCTATAAAAATGTAAAAATATTAGAAGGATGTATGATGATGGTTGCTTTTATGTGTCGACTTGACTGGCCCACAGGGTGCACAGATATTTGACTAAACATTAGTCTTGGTGTGTCTGTGAGGGGTTTCTTGACGAGATTCATGTTTCAATAAGAGTAAAGCAGATATCTGTCCCTTCCAAAGTGGGTGGTCCTCTTTCAATCCATTTAAGATCTGATTAGAATAAAATGAAAGGCTGAGTAAGAAAGAATTATTTCTGTCTGCCTGACTGTCTTCAAGCTCTGGCACCCATCTTCTGCCTGTGAACACAAACTCATGACTGGAGCTTACACCATTGGCTCTCCTGGGTCTGCAGCTTGCAGGCAGCAGACTTCTTGGGAATTCTCAGACTTTCTAATCAGGTGAGCCAATTTCTTGCAGTTAATCTCGAGAATGAGAGAAAGAGTAATAGATAGACAGATATAAAGATATAAAGATAATATAGATATAGATGTAGTTACGGGCATAGATATTGATATAGATACGTTTTGTATCTCTGGAGAACCTAGACTAATACAATGACCTTTGATTTTTATCCCTGCAGTATTTTTAAATACTTCAGTGCAAAAGCAGTCTCTTACCAGAGATGAAGAAAAAACTTTAGAATTTTTTTTTTCTTGTTGTTGACTTACTATTGAAAATGGGATGACCTAGCAGCTATGAGCTAAACCACCAAATGAAGAATGGTAAACATATGAGTGGTGGATTTTGATAAAATATTTTGCTGTTGCCTATTAGTAATATCTTTAATTTAAACAAGGCTCAATATGACTTGTAAGACAGACAAGGCTATTAATTCAGTTTATGTTCAAAGCACTCTTCTATGACTTGTACTGGAATATAGATATAAGGAAGACAGGACTCAGACCCTAGAACATTTGTGGGATTGTCCAGGAGGGAGATGTGCACACAGTGGATCACATTGCAATTCCAAAGAACTAGACCATCCCACTTCACAGCTGCTCACCCCAAACCAAGTTTTATATGACTATGTGCCCCTGTTCTGAACCTAGAACTAAACAGGACCACACTGATTGGAAATGCCTCTGCTATGGGTCGAATGCATCCCCCAAAATTCATGTGTCGGAAACTTGACTCCCATTGCAACAGGGTTAAGAGGGTGGGAAATCCAATCATGGCGTTTGAAAGGTGGGGCCTGGAAGAAGTGATTGGATTGTGAGGACTGTGCCCTTGTAAACGGATTGATCCGTTCATGGAGTCGTGGGCATGGTTCTGATGGATTTACAAGGACAGCGAGTGAGCAGGTCAGCTCCCCCTTGCCCAGCCCATTCTCACCATGTGACACCCTGCATCACTGCGAGAGTCACCAGCAAGAAAAAGGCCCTCACCAGATTCGCCCCCTGGGCCACGGGCTTCCCAGCCTCCCAAACTGTAAGAAATAAGTTTCATTTCTTTATAAATTACCCAGTTTCATATATTCTGTTATACGCAACAGAAAATGGACTAATACAGCTGTCATCATTTCTGCCTCTGTTTAATCCTATTCCGTTCTCCCTCCTTCAGAGAAGAAAGATTAGACAGTAGTTCTCAATATGGGGGTCATTTTGCACCCTCCAGTGGATGTTTGGTCGTGTCTGGAATTGAGAAGGAATTGTACTACTGGATAGAATCCAGGGATGCTGCTAAACACCCTACAGTGCTCGGAACAGACACTCACGACCAAAAACTGTCTGATCCCAAATGTGAGCAGTGATGATTTGGAGAAACTCTGCGGTAATCCAGTTTTGACTCTTCTCTGTCACAGTGGTAACAGCACAATAGAATTCACAAAACCCTTCACTAACATAATCACTTGCGATAAATCTAATATGCATTTGGGGTTTGTAGCATTTTGCACTTGCTAACTCATTTAATGTATTGTTGTGCTTTTTATTTGTTCTGTTTTAGTAAACCTTTAAAGAGCCTCAATTATATGCTAGGAGCTCTGGATGCAAAAGCAAATAAAATGCTCATTCAATGTGTAAAGTTTGGTAGAGAATGTAAATGTGTAACCACATATGTGAGTGTTTTAGGGTACTCCAGAGAAACAGAACCAATAGAATCTATAGATATACAAGTCCCATGATTTGCCATCCGATCTGAAGACCCAGGAAATCCAGTCACATAATTCAGATTGAGTCTGTAGGTCTGAGAACCAGGGGAGCCAATGGTATAAATCCCAGCCTAAGGGTAAGAGAAGATGAGATGAGATTTCCCAGCCAAAGCACTGAGACAGGAAAAAAAGGGTGGATTTCTCTTTTCTCCTTTGGTTCTGGTAAGGTCCTCAACAGACTGGATGATGGCCACCCAAGTCGGGGAGGACCATCTACTTTATTGAGTCTGCCATTTCAAATGTTAATCTCATCTTGAAACATGCCCATAGACACATCCAGAAATACTATTTAACCTGGGTACCCTATGGCCCAGTCAAGTTGATGCATAAAATGAGCTATCACACCACACACATAACAAAACTATATGAGTGAGCAGTGGGGTAACCCCAGGCTCTAGGAAGACAAGAAAAAGAGCTACATTAGGTAGGTGGTGCATTGGACATGGGCCTCAAGGGACAGGTGTCCACTGGATGGAAAAGGAGAAAAAGGTAAGCAGAATGGTAACACTATTCACAATAGCCAAGAAATGGAATCAACTTAAATGCCCATCAACAGATGAAAGCATTTAAAAAAAAAAAAAAAAAAACCCTGTGGTATATATACACAATGGCATACTATTCAGCTATAAAAAGAAATATCTTGCCATTTGCAGCAACATGGATAGAACTGGAAACTGTTATGTTAAGTAAGCCTTGCAAAGAAAGAAATACTGCATGATCTCAATCATATGTGGAATCTAAAACAAAAAGTGGTTCTCATACAAGTAGAACAGTGGTTACTAGAGGCAGGCAGAGAGGAGAAGTGGTGGATTAATGGGTCTAAAACTATGCTTTCTACCCTATGTGAATCATTGTGCGGTCCATGCATGTATTGAAACAACACGCTGTACCCACAAAAATAAATATAAATAAAACAGAAAATATTTTTAAAATATATATGTATATGCATAAGATGACCTGAAAGAATAAACGTTGAATGTTAACAGTGGTTAAAAGAAAACAAACAAACAAACAAAAGGGACAAATGTGTTCTGAGACTTAAAAAAGCTAGTGTAGCTGAAGCAAAGTTAGAAATCGATTTCAATAGGAGGGTGACACTAAAGACAGAGAACATGGTTGTAAATGTAATTGACAATTTGGGGAGTTCACACTCTGACTATAGATACCACTTTTAAAAGTTTGTCAGTGACAAAAAGATAATTGTCTACACTTTTTTTCTCTGTTTTGTAGTAATAGAGTTGTCTTCCTTCAGTCTTTGGGCAGCTTGGAAATACCTCTTTGTCACATGTAATTGTCTGTCTTTCTTAATTTCGAGAAGAACATCGACAGCCCTCAGGACACGTGAGACGGCTGTGGTTTTGCTTCTCTGAAGTTGCCTGTGGAACTTTAGACACCCTGTTGTGTTAGGAGCTGTATGGTGGAGAGGGGTTGGATCCACAAAGATTTGAGAGAATCAGTCTTTCCCCTGAGACTTCATCTTGGCTTTGTTTCTGGATTAAAAGTCTGCAGCTGTCCTGGGAGATTGTTGACTTCGTTCCTTTCGTGAGTTTCTCAAATTGACCTGTCTTGATCACCCCCATTGTTACTGACCCTGAACAGTCCTCCACCACCTCAAACAAAAAGTTCTGCAACGGAGATGTGGCTACCTCGGTCTCTCTCTCTGCTGCCCTGAACGCTACCGCCAGAGCCGTGTTGGGGCTCAGGACACACCACCCCAAAAAGTGAGTGGAAGAGACAAAAAATGTGCCACCCCAAAATATACTCTCTGTTGTATTTCCAGCAGGTTATTTTGAGAATCTGCAGACACAAGAGTAGCCCTGAAAAGCTGCCCCTTGGTAAAAGAAATTTACATCTATAAAGAAAGTCTACATTGGTCAAAGTGTCTGTATCAGGATTTAGAGGGCTGCTCCAAAATAACTCTCATTACCTGAGAGACTTTTTATCTGCATAGCAGGACAGCTTTTGTCAGAATTCCTCCCCTCACCCTCCAAATTTTTTCTCCATCTCCAACCCCCAGAAGCCCCAAGTCCCAATTTCTTTCTGTAGCTCAGGATGCTACATAAACTTCCATCATCAGGCCTTTCTTCGAGTCTCATGGTTTGAGGAACTCCCGCAGGTACTACAGGATTAAATATGGTTTTTCTCTTGTTAATTGGTCTTGTGTCAATTTAATTTGTAGATCAGGCAAAGAACCTACAAGGGTGGACAGAAGCTATTTTTTCCTCCTTTATGGTAGGTTCCTAAGAAACATCTCTATGTTACTCTTAAGAAGTTCCTAAAATAATAATAATAATGATGATGACAAAAACAAACAAAAAGAAAAGAAGCAAAATGAAAAACCCAGCCTTACCCCATCTAGCCCTGAGACCCTCACCTGCCAGCAGGTCTCTCTACCCGACAGCCACACCTGGATGAGCAGACGGCCCCTTGTGGTCTGATTTATGTCCCCCACAAATGACCTAAATATAAGACACATGCAACGGTCACATAGCATAATCCATCCTCGTCCTGCAATCAGTTGCTTTCCCAATCCTTCCATTTGTCATTTACGTAGCAGAGTTAACAGATGCCACCCAACTCTGAGAAGTCGTATCATAGAAACCATCATTGTCAGAAAGACTGCACACAGGTTTATTGCAGTTGGTATAGATGCCAGTTAAATGTGAGGCTGTTTAATTCTTTAATTTCTCCTTTGCCAGTCTCGCGGTGGAGCTATACAGGTATTTAATGTGATGTCGTAACGCTCTGTGTTCAGTGAGAGCAGGCAGGAAGCAGATGTTTGCAGATGACAGCTGTAGTAGGGTGAGGGTAGCACAGGTTTTTGATGGGCATCTTGGTGCTGTATTATAGTAATAGGATTTTGACTTTCTATAGTACCCTTTGTCACGAACTCAAAGTAGTCAGACGTGAGGTTTCATGGCTTGCAACCTTCCTGCAAACGAGCTCTGGATTTTCTTTTTTGGCTGAGTTAATCACTGTTACCAAGAATGTTGTTTTAAAATCATTAGGTAAATGTTTGTTGTACAGTACACACTCAAATATTACGTGCTGTAGAGTGGATATAGTTATATATAGGTAGATGATACAGATATATAGATATGGATAAGAAACGTATAGATACGGCCTTATCTCCAATGTGCTGGGGAACAAAAAGCAAAAATATAATACCAATGGAAGTATAAAATGCTGTAAAACAATATTAGAAAGTGCTGCTTTCATTAGCATTGTTTCAAATGGCACTTTTTCCAAATTTTTACCCTAGACTGTGGCACATCTAAAACACAACAATAATTGCAAGTCATAAGAGCAAATATGAGGCACCACAGATTCCTCATACATCTCCTGAGTTGTCAAAGAAATATTAAATTATGAATTCATTCAAGACAAAAGAGAGATTAATTTTAGTTAGTAGCCTAGGAACTATTCTGTAGTTATATGGGAAAATAGCCCAGAGGTTGTCAGCTTTTGTTTTGGTTCTAAGAAGAGAGAGATATTACGGGGGAAAAAAAAAAACTGCAAGAAAGAACAACCAAAGACTGGGATGCCTTTATTTATTTTATTTAATTTTCCTGAATTCCTTTGTTTTTAATTTTAACTTGCTTTTTAATTTAAAGTAAAAGTGACATACATACAAGGTGGGGGAATTTCAAAGGAAAAAAAACTGATATGCAGAAAGGAATAAGACACTGTTGAAACCCAGACTCTTTTTATATTCTCTGTGTATCATTCTCATTCATGTACACACATTTGATTACAGTCATATGGATGAAAGTGTATATATAAGCATATGTGTATACATGTGCGTATGTATATATATATGTATATGTATATATGCACATTATTTTTTCACAAGTGGAAGGTGCTATACACAATCATCTGCACCTCTTTTTATTATTATTTTTTAAAAAATAGGCTGTCTTGGAAAACTTCCCATATCATTATGCATAGATTGTAGGGTCAAAGTCATCCCCTTCATAGAGGTACTATAATCTATTTTACTAGTTCCCAATTATAACTATGTGGGATGTTACCCAGCTTTTGTTTTATAAAAAAATGCCAAAACTATTCTTCATATCTGTAGGCCTTTGTGCATGTATCTGGATGCATGAGGAGCATATAAACGTAGAGCTGGAATTGCTATATCAAATTTCTTTCCAGGGAGGTTGCTGCAGTTTACGTTACCATCACCAGCCGTGTGAGTAAACCTGTTTCACCCACATCTTTGCCATTACGATATATATTTTCAAACCCTTTGAGCTTTGTCAAAACGACAGGATAATTTTTTTTTTTGCTGTTGTAATTTGTCTATTAATATTATGAATATGGTACACAACTTTTCATATGTTTATAAGCAAATAGTATTTATTACTATTTATATTGTCTTTCTTGGAACAAGTGAGCTTATATCTTTTGTTTTGTTTTGTTTTTTCTTTTTCTCAAATTCTTCGCTATTTGACACAATGCACATATGGAGTTTTGAGGTGGTTTGAACTGCTATCTTCAGTAAAAAACAAAATTTGATACACATGGGAGAAATTTCAGGATTCTCTCTTCTTTTATTGATTCATTTAATCACACATCTATACTAAACCATGCTTTTTTATCAGGTGCACTAGTCCTGCCTCAATGCTCTTGCTATTTTTAGGAATTTTTTATAATTCTCACATTTTTTTTTCCATATGAACTTAATACATATGAACTTGTATACTATAAACTTATATACAGTTGGGCATATATATATAAATTTATATGTACACATATAAATATTTATAAATTGCATACCATAAACATATATAGTTGCATATATACACACAAGTATATATACATATAAATTTATATATAAACACAAAATCAATTTTTATCATACACAATTTATTTTGATATAATATATAGAATATAATATATTTAGAATATAATACAAATATATTTATTTACTTGTTTTTAACAGGTTTTTAAATAATCATTTTAATGTATTCCAGATATACATTCCCATCTGCAAATTATTGTGTTCCTTTCTCCCTAGTATTCATTCCATACCTCTCTTTTGTCTGACTAAATTGACTAGTCATTTCGGAATGAAGTTAAATCATAACAATGACAGGGGGCATCCTTTTCTCACATTGACTTAAGGGAATTTTTTTCCAATGTTTTCACATAAGACAACGTGCTGGTTCATGGCTGCAAATATTTATTTTCTGTAATAAAATGATCAGTCTTTTCTTATTTCCTGTTTTCATCGCAATAGACAGTGAAGTTTATCAAATTCATTTTGGCACACAGAGATCACGTGGCTTATAGCCTCTAGGATTTATGATCGTGCTGAACGGCATTATCAGATATTGAGCCATTTTTGTATTTTACAGAACAAGCCAGTTCTAAGAGTCATAATAATTTTGAAGCTCAATGCTAATACAAAGGCATGTATTCTGCTGCAGTGGGCACCAGCCCTGGGCAGAGGCTCTGACAGTGGAGACAGGAGCTTCAGAACCGAGGTGCCTCTAGCGAGCACTATGGTTCTGGTCAGGTTCATTGATCCCTTCAGCCACCTGCTTATCTATGTGGCAGGCACTGGGTGCAGGAAAGAGCACAGGACAGACTGTTTCTGACCTCACAGAGCTTGGAGATTAGCTTTCTTCTCACTTTGTTTATTAATAAACATATTCATGCTTGTTCTTGTACATACCCCTCTGAGATTCCTTTTATATTTTTACTGAGGGTTTTTAGACTAATGAAATTACACTGAATCTGGTAGGAATAGGTGTGTAAGGCCCCCAAGCACATCTTAAACAGATTTATTTGGAAACGTTGACAATTTTGTTTATGCTTGTTTGGGGACAAAAGACTACTTTTGGATTAATCTAAACACAACGTGATTGAACCATTGGCGTGATGAAAGGAATTTTATTTGCACTTTCCTGTAGCTCTCCAATGTTTGATCCTACCTCTCTTTAATGTTTCAGATGGAGCAAACCCCTAAATATTAAATTTAAACTGCTAAATTCATTTTTCAAAAGCCACCAAAGCATACTAATTAGTCCCTAGTGATCGCTCGGTTTGAACATAACGTGAGATTTAAAAAAAAAATAAAAACACTTCAAACGATGATTAAATTTAATTAATTAGAAAATCATAACATTTAGAATTGCTAAATTGAGCCATCAGTAGTAGAATTACCATAAAGCCCCATTTTTACTCTTCAACAAAGCACATTAAAAGAATTTTTTCTTTTTTTTTTTAACATTGAGAATTAAAAAAATTAAAACTTTTATAGACCTTTCTAGTGTGAAAAAAATCTATAGACCAAGGCAATTTGTCATAATTAAGTCTGTGTTGGTTTTATAAGGCAATAAACATTCAGCGTTGGGCATTGTCATAGTAGATACGTAGCAGGTACCAGGTTTGGGTAAACTTTGTCTCCTGTAGGGTTATTTAAAGACAACTCTCGGAGACATCCTAGTTTTTCTACTTTACCTGGGTTTGGTGAAGAAAGACCTTCATAAGAGAAAACATAACCTACTGACCAGGAAATGCACTGCTAAGATTTCACTGATCCATGCTAATGCCTAAAAATTAGAATAAAAATGGCCTCTGATCTGTAACCGTAGAAATGGCATTTTGCTCACTTCTGTTTTGTTGTTTTTGTTTTTAATCCATTTACATGAATTTCCCATGCACTGCCCTTCCTCAGTAGAGCTAGCATGGTTGACGATACTTGGTAACTCTACTGGCTGTCCCCCAGAGAGCTGACATCGTGAACAGGAAGACTGTGGCGTCTCCACTGACTTGAATTTCCGTTAGAAAACACTTCAATTGAATGCAGCCAGTCACAACCATTCAACATGGTTCAAGCCACCAGTAGATAATAATGGCTCATCCTTTATTACTTTTCAATCTTTGCTTATTTTTTTCTGTAAAACATGAGTGTCTGTCCCTGATCCGGTATCTAAACTCAATGTGGTTTTTTATATCTTTCCTGTAGCTGCCCCCACCACACCAAGCACATCAGGAATTTGGATTTTATTGATCTCTTACTTTATGCTCTATTTTCCACAAGCTGATGTTATCTAGGAAATGAAATAATAAGCTTTCAAATGGCTCCACCAGAGAGCATAATATGTCTTTTAAATCAATACATTGCTTATTCCTTTAATAAGGCATGAAAGGAAAAATATTGGCCTTTTTTCTTTGGTTAAGAGTGCAATTTTTAACCACTTAAATTTGGTCAGGACAACTACAATATCCTCAGAGCTTTTAATGGACATCTATCTCCTTCTCGATTAACAAGGTCAATGCTTCATTCTGCCATTCCTCTGGGGAAAAAAATAAATAAAAAATAAAAATAAATTAACTATTAGTCCTCCCGTGTTTTTTCATCCTGTATTAAGCCAGCAGGGACATGCCTGAAAGTCCCACAGAACTTGTAATGAAGTGGAGGGAGGCCAGTCATTAGAGAGATAACCATAAAAAATCAATAACCAATAATAATATGGACAACTGTGGTTCAGAAGAATGCATTAGAGGTGGCAGGTGGCACTGCAATGTAAACTCGGAGATTATTTTTCCTTAGCAATCATATGAAATAATTGGACAAAGAGTAAAATTTCAATTATAGTTTCATATGGCCTCACTGGAGTAGTACAGAAAACAACCAATAAAATATAAATGCAGGGGAGCAGAAATGTTTATTCTGCTCCCCCAAATTCTACACTTTCTGCAGGATATTCGAATGAAGTCGACAGGGCTCACTTCCCCTTTTGTTAGTTCACTCATTCAGTAATGTATCCTCCAGTCCTTCATTCATTCATTCAGCAGTTGTTCATTGAGGGCAAGGACCACTATCTCATACCAGGAATATAGGAATAAGAAAAGCAATTTCTCAAATTGTCTAGTCCAAGAAGAGGAGCAACGAATTGCAATATTTTAATTCAATGTAATGAATGCAAAATGGCAGCATGCAGAAAATGCTATGAGAGCAAGGAGAAGGTTCCAATATATTGTGCCACCAATGAGGTTTGCAGAACGTGTCACAGTCACCCAGCATATTCACATGCCATTGTCTTCTTTAATTAAGGAGATATCATTATTTTACAGTAATGGAATTGATGTTTGGAGAAGTCGAGGGATAAAACCAAATTCATGTATCTGGCAAGCGGCCTGACCTCCGATATCAGAGCCCGTCTACTTCCTACCATGTTGTGTGGCGTTGGTCATGTTTACTGAGCATGCATTGTGCAAGCCACTGTGCAAAGTTCATCCTTTGTCCTGTGCATACATTTGATCCTTCATGTATTTCATTATGGAGGTCTCTGTTGGGCTTTCTTTGATCTCATGTTTCATGGGTGAGGTTAAAAATGATTTGATAACACAGGGAAACACATGGAGAGTCACACCCTGGTTGACATATGGCCTCATTTCATGAAAAAAAGTCGAGATGACTGTTGTCATCATCAGGGAACTCCTAAAGTGACTTACATGACCTCAGTCTGAAAAGAAAACAAAACGAAACAGAAGGATGATATTCCCCATTTGGCAGGAAAATCTTTCTTTTCTTTTCGTTCCAAGTTCATTAATGATAACCCGATCCTAAACCATAATGATGCCAACCAACTTTAGGGTGAATCAGCCAGTTATAGAAATAAGGTATCTAGAACCCTTGTACCAATGATGGTAATTCTCTGTGCAATATTGAATAGGTCTGATCGTGAAGATCTAATTTAGCCCTTGAAATCCTGTAAATGTTCTTAAATTGAAGATTAAAGTGCTCTTTACATTCATGTAAGATACAAGTTGCCCTCAAGGTCAAGATTCATCCCTGAAGAATACATTGTGCATTATTAAAGTTTTACCAGGCAATTGTCTGCTGTGTTTAACTTCAGCCTCAACTTTTATAGGTAATTTTTAAGAGACATCCTAGTATATTTTTACCTACAGAAAGCTCAATTTTTTTAAGAGTAAACTGGTCTCTGGTACAAAAATAAATCATTTGGAAATAACTGAAAGAGTAACTTTCAAGGCACAGGATGGGTAGTTTTTTGTAAATTTCTCTCCTATTCAAGCTCCTGAACTGTTCCGGCTATTTCTGGCTGTGACTCTGAAGAGTACCACCTGCTGGTTCCTTTAGTGGGTAGACAAGAAACACTGAATCTAAAAATCAAAAGCATTCTCTCAAACGTTACTTGGGTTATTCAGGTTTTCCTAAAATGTGAAACTTTATTAACTCATCTTGCCTTTGAAATCTAGGTGGGTTGTATTGAAATCTTTCCACCTGAAATGTTTCCAACTTCATTTTAATTGGATGAAAAAACAAATCAAAAGAAGAAAAATCACATTTTACTAATGAGCAATACTATTGCTGGTATCAGCCTTAAGCCCTAAGGGATCAGACTAAACAGATGCCCCTAATTATCATTTTTGACATATTCAGAAATATTGGAGTCTATTTTCTAAAGTGCTCTTTGCACTAAACAAACCAAAGAGTAGCTACAACTTCCCACAAGTTATTTATTTTTTCTGCAGTTACTTCATGTACAATAGGGTAAGCCTAATCACAGTATTTAAGGTCCTGTGACTAGTAGTATTTATCTCATTTATGCAATTTTTATCCTCAAAATTTGCAAAATCTATTAAATACAAGTACACAACTTAAAAAAATGTATTGATGGTGATTTTCAACTTCATATTTTTCTAACATGGAGTTTAATTTTAAAATTCCATGCACGACCAAGATATCATAGCTGGGGGTAAGATGGGATAAAACATCTGCTCTTTGTGAGATTCTATTTTCGATAAATAACTATACACATGATAAGAAATAATTATGGACTCTTTAACTTTCCATCAACCCATTGGATCATTTTATGGATAAGAAAAATAAGGTGTGGAGAATTTGAATAACTTGAGAATAAACAACAGATGTGTGATTTTTTGACAAGGAGAAAACTCCAAAAGGAAATAGTTTTCTTTGTTAAGCATGTTTTTACAGTTCTACTTTAAAAACTGTTATATTTGTAAATACTTAGGGTAAACAGGATCAATACAGTAAGGTCAGGAAAAAATATAAGGCACATATTTGATAATGAGATTTGTGTAGATTAAAAATCCAAAATAGACATAACCTACAAAAAAAAATTCAAGGGGCTGATACACAATTTAAAAAAAAAATAGTGCTTAATTTGACTAATTTCAGGAGAAAGAAATTAAAACAGCTACATACAAGAATGGCTAGAATTTGAAAAGATTGGCAATATCAAATTTTAGAGAAAACGTAGAGCAACTGGATATCTCTCCAATGTCTAGAGGGAGTGTAAATTGGTCCAGCCACTTTGGAAAACTGGTAGAATACACGAAAATTGAACACGTGATACTTATGACCCTGCAATTCAACACCCAGCAAAACTGGCGACATGTAATCACTCAGAAAAACATATTAACAGCTCCCAAACCCAAAAGCTATCAAAATATCCACCAATGTCAAAACAGACAAATAGTTCACGATATATTCATGCAATAAAATATTCGACAGCAGTAAGAAAGCATAAACTACAGCTATACACAAAACAATGAATAAATGTCCAAACGATGCTAAGTAAAAGAACCCAGAAACAGAAGGGCATATGTTGTCCCACTCCATTTACACAAAGCTCACGAAATAGGCAAAACTAATCAATGCTGCTAGAAATCATGACAGTGTTTACACTTGAGAATGGGGTGGGGGTGGTTTGGGTTCCCAGGTGCTGGAAATGTCATTTTTCCTGTTGTAGTAACTGGCCCATATACAGTTATGTGTTGCATAACGATGTTTCAGTCGAGGATGGATAGCCTATGAAATGAGTTGTTCTTTCTATTCCTGAAAATTCATCAAGGTGCACATGGTGGTCTTTGAATTTTCTAAATGGATGTGATGCACCAACAAAAAAGTTGAAGAAACCCAAGAGAGAGAGCATAAAATATTTCTGAGGGAGGTAAACAATTTACAAAGGCGATAAACAGATGAAGATCACCCCAACTTAACATATTTTACATGGAATAGCAAACACACAAACACAGGGTCAATTTAGACCTTTTTTTTTATTTTTAAGGTAGTTTATTTTTATCTTATCTAAATTTTTTTAATTGACAAATAAAAATTGTATGCGTTTATCATGTGCATTAAACTACTCAAGAAAAATAGAGGTAAATGGCAGAGTGTTACAAACAAATGTAGGTTAAGAAAGTCTCCTGATGATTTTATGTTCATGTGAGAAGGCAGGCCTTGGAGACTGGCAGTCTTTCAAATGAAATAACAAGCTTTATTAAGGCTTTGATGACAAGCTATCTGGAAAACAATCTGGGTGGGTCACCATGATCTTTTAGCAGCCCCTGATTGCTTCCTTCCCAAAGTGTGTGATAATGCACTGAATACAGTCTATTGAAGGGGATACACTCTGAGAAACATGCGGATAGGCAAATTTGTGGTTGTGAGAACGTCACAGAGCGCACTCACACAAACCTAGATGGTACAGACTGCTGCAGACCTGGGCTGTATGGTACAGCCCATGGCTCCCAGGCTGCAAACCTCTACGGTGTGTTACTATACAGAATGCTGCAGGCAACTGTAACACAGTGGAAGAATTTGTCTATCTAAATGTATCTAAACATAGAAAAGGTACAGTAAAAATAAGGTATAAAAGATAAAAAGTGGCACACCTATATACAACACTGACCACACATGGAGCTTTCAGGACTGGAAGTGACTGGTGGTGAGAGAAAGTGAAGGTCTAGGGCATGACTGCGCACCACTGTAGACTGTATAAACACTGTACACTTAGGCAACACTACATTTATGAAAAAATCAAGTAATTGCAATATGACATTATGATGGCTACAACGTCACTGGGCGATGGGAATTTTCACCTCCATCGTAATCTTGTGAGATCACCATCAAATATGTCATTCGTCATTGACTGAAACATCATCATGCAGTGCATAAATGTTTATGACTAGCACAGAAAAAAATAATGACCTCGCTGGTTTGGTTTGTTTAATTCAATCTCCGTGGTTGCTTTGGCCTCTCTGTCTCATATCACACTGGCCTTCCATGTCTTCCTGTAATTTTCACCTTGTGCTGAGAGCTTACACTGACAGCTCCCTATACTCCAGATTGGAGAAAGTGTCCCTTTGTTACCGAACTCAGGTCCAGCTGCCCTCCTTGAGAAGGAAAAAAAAAAACAAAACAAAACTCAGAACTCAAATGGTTGGTGTTAGAAAAGCAGATGTATTTCAGCTGAAGGAGATGGTAGTCTATCCCACCTCAAAGACTTGGATTTACTGGGAGACTTTTAAAGGGCGGATGAGGGAATGGAACGTGGGAAAATAAAAAGCAGGACGGAGGGGCACGTGAGCAGCGAGGGCTTCATGCAAGGTCTCGGGTGCAAGGTCGCGTCAAGACTCCATCTGGTTTCTGCTCCTGTGTTTATCTCAGGGTCTGTGTTGTCTGTGAAAGTCTGACGTGTCAGTCTGGCGGGAAAACAACTTTACTTTCATGTGAATGATAACATGATCTTGCCCCATAACCACGGTCCAAAATATCAAATAACCACGGGAAAAGAGGGAACTCAGAAAAATGCACGCCAAGAAAAAAAAACTGTGTCTTTTATTTTTATTTATTTATTTATTTTTTTTTTAAATTTTATTTTGTCAATATACATTGTAGCTGATTATTGCTCCCCATCACCAAAACCTCCCTCCCTTCTCCCTCCCCCCCTCCCCCCCAACAATGTCCTTTCTGTTTGCTTGTTGTATCAACTTCAAATAATTGTGGTTGTTATATCTTCTTCCCCCACCCCCGGTTTGTGTGTGTGTGTGTGTATGTGTGTGTGTGAATTTATATATTAATTTTTAGCTCCCTCCAATAAGTGAGAACATGTGGTATTTCTCTTTCTGTGCCTGACTTGTTTCACTTAATATAATTCTCTCAAGGTCCATCCATGTTGTTGCAAATGGCAGTATTTCATTCGTTTTTATAGCTGAGTAGTATTCCATTGTGTAGATGTACCACATTTTCCGTATCCACTCATCTGATGATGGGCATTTGGGCTGGTTCCAACTCTTGGCTATTGTAAAGAGTGCTGCGATGAACATTGGGGAACAGGTATACCTTCGACTTGATGATTTCCATTCCTCTGGGTATATTCCCAACAGTGGGATGGCTGGGTCATATGGTAGATCTATTTGCAATTGTTTGAGGAACCTCCATACCATTTTCCATAGAGGCTGCACCATTTTGCAGTCCCACCAACAATGTATGAGAGTTCCTTTTTCTCTGCAGCCTCGCCAGCATTTATCGTTCATAGTCTTTTGGATTTTAGCCATCCTAACTGGGGTTAGATGGTATCTCAATGTGGTTTTGATTTGCATTTCCCGGATGCTGAGTGATGTTGAGCATTTTTTCATATGTCTGTTGGCCATTTGGATATCTTCCTTAGAGAAATGCCTACTTAACTCTTTTGCCCATTTTTTAATTGGGTTGCTTGTTTTCTTCTTGTAAAGTTGTTTGAGTTCCTTATATATTCTGGATATTAATCCTTTGTCAGATGTATATTTTGCAAATATTTTCTCCCACTCTGTTGGTTGTCTTTTAACTCTTTTAATTGTTTCTTTTGCTGTGCAGAAGCTTTTTAGTTTGATATAATCCCATTTGTTTATTTTTCCTTTGGTTGCCCGTGCTTTTGGAGTCGTATTCATGAAGTCTGTGCCCAGTCCTATTTCCTGAAGTGTTTCTCCTATGTTTTCTTTAAGAAGTTTTATTGTCTCAGGGTGTATATTTAAATCCTTAATCCATTTTGAGTTGATTTTAGTATACGGCGAGAGGTATGGATCTAGTTTCATTCTCCTGCATATCGATATCCAGTTATCCCAGCACCACTTGCTGAAGAGGCAGTCCCTTCCCCAGTGAATAGGCTTGGTGCCTTTGTCAAAGATCAGATGGCAGTAAGTGTGTGGGTTGATTTCTGGATTCTCTATTCTATTCCATTGGTCAGTGTGTCTGTTTTTATGCCAGTACCATACTGTTTTGGTTATTATAGCTTTGTAGTATAGCTTAAAGTCAGGTAGTGTTATGCCTCCAGCTTTATTTTTTTTGCTGAGCATTGCTTTGGCTATTCGTGGTCTTTTATTGTTCCATATAAATGTCTGAATAGTTTTTTCCATTTCTGAGAAAAATGTCTTTGGAATTTTGATGGGGATTGCATTGAATTTGTATATCACTTTGGGTAGTATGGACATTTTCACTATGTTGATTCTTCCAATCCAGGAGCATGGGATATCTTTCCATCTTCTTGTATCCTCTCTAATTTCTCTCAGCAGTGGTTTGTAGTTCTCATTATAGAGATTTTTCACCTCCTTGGTTAACTCAATTCCTAAGTATTTTATTTTTTTGGTGGCTATTGTAAATGGGCAGGCTTTCTTGATTTCTCCTTCTGCATGTTCACTATTGGAGAAAAGAAATGCTACTGATTTGTGTGTGTTGATTTTGTATCCTGCTACTGTGCTGAAATCATTTATCAATTCCAAGAGTTTTTTTGTAGAGGTTTTAGGCTGTTCGATATATAGGATCATGTCATCTGCAAACAGGGACAGTTTGACTTCATCTTTTCCAATCTGGATGCCCTTTATTTCCTTCTCTTCTCTGATTGCTCTGGCTAGTACTTCCAACACTATGTTGAATAGGAGTGGTGAGAGTGGGCATCCTTGTCTAGTTCCTGTTCTTAAAGGAAAAGCTTTCAGCTTTTCCCCATTCAGGATGATATTGGCAGTGGGTTTGGCATATATGGCTTTAATTATGTTGAGATACTTTCCCTCTATACCTAACTTATAGAGGGTCTTTGTCATGAATGAGTGCTGAACTTTATCAAATGCTTTTTCAGCATCTATAGAGATGATCATATGGTCCTTGTGTTTGAGTTTATTAATATGGTGTATCACATTTATTGATTTGCGTATGTTGAACCAACCTTGCATCCCTGAGATGAATCCCACTTGATCGTGATGAATAATTTTTCGTATGTGTTGCTGTATTCTGTTTGCTAGTATTTTAGTGAGGATTTTTGCATCTATATTCATCAAGGATATCGGCCTGTAGTTTTCTTTTTTGGTTATATCTTTACCTGGTTTTGATATCAGGTTGATGTTTGCTTCATAGAATGAGTTTGGGAGATTTGCGTCCGTTTCAATCTTTTGGAATAGTTTGTAAAGAATCGGTGTCAATTCCTCTTTGAATGTTTGGTAAAATTCTGCTGTGAATCCATCTGGTCCTGGGCTTTTCTTTGTTGGGAGCCTTCTGATAACAGCTTCAATCTCCTTTCTTGTTATTGGTCTGTTCAAATTTTCTACGTCTTCATGGTTCAGTTTTGGGAGTTTGTGTGTGTCCAGAAATTTATCCATTTCCTCCAGATTTTCAAATTTGTTGGCGTATAGTTGTTTATAGTAGTCTCGAATGATTCCTTGTATTTCAGATGAATCAGTTGTAATATCGCCTTTTTCATTTCTAATTTTTGTTATTTGAGTCTTCTCTCTTCTTTTTTTTGTTAGCCATGCTAATGGTTTGTCAATTTTATTTATCTTTTCAAAAAACCAACTTTTTGATTCGTTGATCTTTTGAATTGTTTTTTGGTTTTCAATTTCATTCAGTTCTGCTCTGATCTTAATGATTTCTTTCCGTCTGCTAACTTTAGGATTGGATTGTTCTTGTTTTTCTAGTTCTTTAAGGTGAAGTGTTAGGTTGTTCACTTGCCATCTTTCTATTCTTCTGAAGTGAGCATTTAATGCAATAAATTTTCCCCTCAATACTGCTTTTGCAGTATCCCACAGGATTTGGTATGATGTATCATTGTTTTCATTAGTTTCAATAAACTTTTTGATTTCCTGCTCGATTTCTTCTTGGACCCATATGTCATTAAGTAGAATGCTGTTTAATTTCCAAGTGTTTGTATAGTTTCCAGAGTTTTGTTTGTTATTAATTTCTAGTTTTAATCCATTGTGGTCTGAGAAGATACATGGGATAATTCCAATTTTTTTGAATTTATTGAGACTTGATTTGTGACCTAATATGTGATCTATCCTGGAGAATGATCCATGTGCTGATGAGAAGAATGAATATTCTGAGGTTGTTGGGTGGAATGTTCTGTAGATATCTGCCAATTCCAATTGGTCTAGAGTCTTGTTTAGATCTTGTGTTTCTCTATTGATTCTTTGCCTAGATGATCTGTCTAATATTGACAGTGGAGTGTTCAGGTCCCCTGCTATTATGGTATTAGTGTCTATTTCCTTCTTTAGGTCTAATAGAGTTTGTTTTATAAATCTGGCTGCTCCAACATTGGGTGCGTACATATTTATGATTGTTATGTCTTCTTGATGGATCAGTCCTTTTATCATTAAGTAGTGTCCCTCATTGTCTCTTTTTATGGTTTTTAGTTTAAAGTCTATTTTGTCAGATATAAGAATAGCCACTCCAGCTCGTTTTTCTTTTCTGTTTGCATGGTAAATCTTTTTCCATCCTTTCACTCTTAGTCTGTGTGAATCTTTATGGGTGAGGTGGGTCTCTTGTAGGCAGCATATAGTTGGGTTCTGCTTTTTGATCCAGTCAGCCAGTCTGTGTCTTTTAATTGGGGAATTTAAGCCTTTAACATTAAGAGTTGTTATTGAAAGGTGTTGATTTATTCCTAGCATTTTATTGGTTGTTTGGTTGTCCTAGGTGTCTTTTGTTCCTTGCTTTCTGATTTACTGTTTGGTTTCTTTGTTTGTTGGTTCCTTGGGTTGTAGATAGTGTTTTTGTTAGCTTGTTTTCTCTTCATGAATGCCATTTTTATTGTACTAGCGGGTTTAGATTTTTCTTAGGTTTTTATGGCATTGGTAGTTATTTTTCAGGAACCAAACCCAGTACTCCCTTGAGGATTTCTTGTAAGGGTGGTCATGTGGTAGTGAACTCCCACAGTTTTTGTTTGTCTGAGAAATATACTATTTGCCCCTCATTTCTGAAGGATAGCCTTGCAGGGTAGAGTATTCTTGGCTGGCAATCTTTGTCTTTTAGTATTTTGAAAATATCATCCCATTCCTTTCTAGCTTTTAGGGTTTGTGATGAAAAGTCTGATGTTAACCTGATTGGGGCTCCCTTATAGGTGATTTGACGCTTCTCTCTTGCAGCTTTTAAGATTCTCTCTTTGTCTCTGAGTTTTGCCAATTTGACTATGACATGTCTTGGAGAAGGCCTTTTTGGGTTGAATATGTTTGGAGATCGTTGAGCTTCCTGGATCTGAAGATCTGTGATTTTTCCTATACCTGGGAAGTTTTCTGCCACTATTTTGTTGAATATGTTTTCAATGGAATCTCCATTTTCCTCCCCTTCTGGAATACCCATGACTCGGATATTTGAGCGCTTGAGGTTGTCTGATATCTCTCTCAGATTTTCTTCCATGTCCTTGATTCTTTTTTCTTTCTTTTTGTCTGCTTGTGTTATTTCAAACAGCCCATCTTCAAGTTCAGAGGTTCTCTCTTCAACTTCGACAAGCCTGCTGGTTAAACTCTCCGTTGTGTTTTTTATTTCGCTGAATAACTTCTTCAGTTCAGCAAGTTCTGCTACATTTTTTTTCAGGACATTGATTTCCTTGTATAATTCCTCTTTCAGATCCTGTATACTTTTCCTCATTTCTTCATGATGTCTAGCTGAGTTTTCTTGTATCTCATTCAGTTTCCTTAGAATTATCACTCGAAATTCCTTGTCAGTTATTTCAAGGGCTTCTTGTTCTATAGGATCTAGAGTATGAGATTTATTAACTTTTGGTGGTGTACTTTCTTGATTTTTTGTATTTCTGGTATCTTTTTTTTGATGTTTATTCATTGTGGCAGGGGGTTTCACAGTCCACCGGTTTGAGACTAATGACTAACTAGAATGTTGCTGTGGTTGCCAATTTGGTATGGCTCCCGCCGTGACTGCTCAGTTGGCCTCTAGTGTCTTGTGTGTGTGGTTGCCTCGGGTCTTGGGCTTCTCCGGGGAGCCACCTTTCTGGTCAGCTTGTACTCTGCTGGGCTGGTGGATCACGTACCACAGGGTGTGTGATCTCTGTTGAGTTTTCACTTTCTGTACAGGACTTCTCCCCGTTCCGTATGCTCTGGCCCAGGCTGTTAGATCGTGCAGTGGCGACCCCACCGGGTGTGTGGTTTCTGTCGAGTCTCCGCCTCCCTGGCCGCACGTCTACCCCCTCTGTGCACACTGTGCTGGGCTGGGGTGTGTCTTCTGCACCCCTCGTCTATCAGCTGGGCCTTCAAGACCCTGCTCAGCACCGCCTCGCCCAGGAAGTCTACCAGGTTTCTGCTAGGCACAGACGACCAGTCTCTCTGGGTGCCTTTGTAGCACTGTGTAGATCTTTCTCGGGTCTTGTTCACCTTTGTATCCCCCCGGTATAAACCGAGTCTAGTGCCCGCCTGCAGCCTGCTCTCCGGCAGGTTCAAGCGGACCTGGGAACTCTCCTACCACACTATTCCCAACCAGAAATTCGTTAGGCTTTTTTCCAAACTGGTGGTCGCAGAGATGGTATCTGCCTTCCAGTAACAGGAAGTTTACCGGGCCAGAGTCCAGGGTGTGGTGGAGTGACAGTCGGCCGCCCGTACTTCCTAGCCCTCCCAACACTGGTCGGGACGCCCCACACCCCCAGCCCCGCCAGAGAACCGCGGAGGGAGTGGGAGAGGAGGCCGGCCCGCAGGGTCCGGAAAGCCCCGCGCCAGGCCAAGCAAATGGGCTCAGTGATGGCCGAGCAGGGCGGAGCTGCCCGCCACTGGGAAAATGGAGGCAGCACCGGGGCAGTGAGTGGCCTGGTGGTGCAGGCGGGAGCCACGTGGCATCCACCCCCCGAACTGAGCTGTGCCAGGGATCACTCACAGTGCTGTGCCAGGTCGGGCGCTCGCTCTGTCTCTGGTTTGTTGCCTTCCGTGTTCTCGGCGCTGCCGCCTCGGGGCTGTTCAGTCGCGGCGCTGCTCGGGCGCTCCCAGGAAACTTCTTTAATGGCAGCCTGAAACCTCGAATCCTGAATAGGGCAGCTGGCCGCCTTCAGTGCGGCCCCAGCCTCTGGGATCCTGGCTGCATCCACAGCAGCCCTGGCGCCGTGTTCCCTGTTTCGAGACTCGCTTTTGCAGCTAAGAATCAGTTCTTTTCCTGCTCCACACTTCAAAGCTGTTGCCTGTAAATGAGGCAGCCTCTCCTGCCGGGGGCAAAGTGGCGTTGAGCCCCCATGACCGGCCAGCAGCAGCAGTCCTCCCTTAAGAGATGGCCAGAGGAAGGTCCACAAGTTTCCCGGCTGCCTGAGGCCCAGTGGCCACCTTTTCCACCTCAGCTACTCCGTGCCAGCCGCCGCAGCCGCCGCCATCTTGAAACTCTGTCAAAACTGTGTCTTTTAAAAATTTGCCTGCAGCCCATGCAGTTTTAGGTCCCAACATGGCTTCAGTCCTGCTCACTCCAACACCTTTAGGTCACTTCAACCACTACCTGTCTTACACCACCTCTCCTTGTCTCCTGACGGAAAGCACACACTCTTTCAGGATATCTTCACCTAACCCGTTACCTGTTCTAACCGCTCACCTGGTGCACGCAAAAATTTGTTGAGTTAATGAAGAGTTAAAAGTCAACAAATAGGATGGCAAATTGTATAGAGTGTAGACGTACAAATGTCTCTTGCTCAACAAAGACATTGTGCACCAGGTTTGTGAACCAAAGGGAAGTCAGTGCATCTGCTTTAATTCTTATCCAGTGCACTGAGGGTTGCATTTGCAGGAATGCATCAGGATAGTTTCTTCTCTCATTGGTAGGTCTTACTTCTTGAATGTGAGTCACATATCCTACAGAATCCCAGCTCAAAAGGTCCTGTGCTTGGCTTAATTCTCTGCTGTCATGGTCTTGAATTTCTTAGTTTTCAACCAAAGGGCTTTCCGAATTTCCTGGATCCAACCTTCGTTTTTCCTGAACTCCCCAAATGCTGTAGCTGGTCCTGTCTATCACAAATATAAAAACATTTTGCCAAGTGGCATGAGGAAGTCTGGATTTGCAGTTCATTTTTCTAAAGACAAAACCCAAACCAGAAGGACAGATTCACTTTATGATTTTTTGTTTGTTTGTTTTTTCAAGTTGTAGCCTATGAGTATAAGATTCAGGACAACTGATATTTTATGATTTAATGTCACTTGTCATACAAGGAGACCACAGCATATTTTAAAACAAAAAGTCTCAAAATGGAGCAAGTGTTGTATGTCACCAAGAGGGTAAAAAGGACATACTCCAGCTGACTGCCTCTTTGTAGGACTAACAAAGAGAACATCTAAGCAAATATTGCATTTTCTATTTCACAATAGAGATTACATAGCTGAGACCCAGAACTGTGTTGAGATTTAATCATCCGTATCTAAACCCAATCACTGACTGCAATTTGAACTAATTTGCTCTGCATTCAGACTTCACAGATAAGAGGATCCTTCTCAAAATAATCTGGATCACAAGTAAGTCAAGCAATGAATATTATGTATTTCACATATACCTAGTATCCTTAAATAATAGCATAAGGTATATTTTATATTATACATATACACAGACTACACGTTTTAATATTTTAGTTGAAGAGTAAATCATAGTTCCATTCATCTTGAAAATGACAGTGCGTAGGTTTTAAATAAAAGAACAAAAAAATACAAGCACTGTAAATCTAATTTCATTCACGCAGGGCCTTCATGTTTCTATGACCTCCAGTGCCATTTTTTAATAAACTGCTCAGGAAACATTATCACAGTCTCCATCTCCAAGGATTCCTCATCACCTAAAGAGCTAGTATGGAGATCCGATCATCACTTAGGACTTAACGATCCCTATATTTTTGCTTTATGTTTCTTTTCCTTTCTGTACTTCAGTGGATATATTTCACCCAGGTAAGCCTTGCTTTAATAGAAATGACCAATGGTAAATTTAACTTCAGAATCAGATATTCATTCTAAAGTAAACCTTTAACTTACTGATGCATTTATTGTGTTTTTCTCATTTTCGGTTATTCACAATATGCACAGGTAGGTTGGAGAAAGATATAGCCTCTGTCTCTCCCAACAGCAGTAGCACATATGAATTTCTTTAATTATGTGTTCATTTCTCTCTTTATAAACAGAAGCCTGTATTCTTCACATAAATTTAACACAAGGTGATATCCATAACACCCCTCTGGCTTTGTATATTGAGACATGATCTCTCTTTTTTCTTCCTTTTATTAAAAGAAAGCCTTTGCCTATTGGGTAAGTGGTTCAGATGTATTCAAAGCAACATGTTGGGTGTTTATTTCCCAATGGCAGGAACCTGAGCCTGATGTCCATTTTAAATGTATTTCAGTTCACTAAGATCCATCATTCACCCTCTCAGCCTATTATGGGTTAATAGCATGGAAGCCCAAAGCTGATAAATCCCCTAATTGTAACTGAGATTTCTGTAAGATTGATTTTTCACAGCACACTTTATGTTCCCATCGTATCAATGACAAAAATCAAAGTCTCCTGTGAAGGAAATGGTTAATGGACTTCTGTGGTCAGCACCCAAGGACGTGTTCACTTGGCGAACTTGCAAACGAGTTAACCAAGAAATGTCAAGGATTGCAATCCTTGACCACGCTTGAAGTCGTGAGAACACTTTCTTGGGATGTTCCCAGGAGGCGCATTATAGATAACCAAGTGCTTGAGAAGGGAGGTAACGGCCTTCTGCTCTTGAGAAAAGTATAACAGAATTTATGCATTAATGCTTATCTTGCATGCACAAGCTTGCTAAATGTAGTAAAAGCTGTAACAGCGGCTGGGTCGGTGCTACTCGCCTGAGAGAGCAGTAGCCCCTCGCTCGTCACCTGCATCTCGTCTGCCGTGTCTTCCTTCGCGTCTCTGATCATTTTAATCAACACTCCTGTCTTTCCTCCCCGAAGGTCTATTCCTAATACAACACCAAACTTTTGCAGAAACCATACTCTGTGAAGTTTTCTATTACTGAAAAGTCCAACCGAGCTGAGTCACTTCAATGAAATCTAGGATGTCATAACGTGTTCAGTTGAGTATTTTGTAGAAGTGAACGATGGTTACTTTTCTCTCTGGACAAAATAAAGAAACACTGTGAATTCTCGCATTCAGATTTTGTGTCTTGGGCTGGGAAGACATGGAGTTAAACCCTGCATTGTGAAGGACTGGTTTGCTCCGCTTGTTTTGGTTTTTGTTTCTAAAAATCGTAGGATAAATGCAAATTGCAGGGATGCATGGAGAATTATTTTACTAGCATAACACGTGGGACTCAACACGGAATCCCTAGTTGCTTCTTAAAAATGTAGATTAATGGGCCCCATTCCCAAGGTTTCTGACTCGGTAGGTCCGGGATGGTGCCTAAGATATTGCATCTCTAAGAAGGACCAGATGATGCTGATGCTGATGTTGATGGAGTCCACTCTGAGAAGGGACATTATCCCACCAGCTCCCACTTACCATTCAATAATGCCAAGTCCCCACTCTCTATGCTCCTCTCGCCAAACTGAAAAAGGTCACCTTGCATCTCTGCCATACTTTATTATGCTACACTTGTGATTAATTTCCAAGTTAGACTTCCACCCAGCAGACTCCCTCTCTCTGTTCTCCATGAGTCTGTTTCGTGTTGTGTATTTCTTGAATACTTGGTGTTTCTTAGGGGTCAAATCATCTCGACGACTGAGGGTCTTGTTGATAAATATCAGTGGCTGGAATACATAATTATGGCCAAGTGAAATGTCCTGGTGGCCCAGGCAGGGAAGTCTGAATTCTGTTACAAATTCCAGAGATCCCAGAAGGGGTGGGTAATGAAGGAGAAGGGAGTTATTTCCATCTGTTGCACACGTCCTCTGCTTTTTCTTTTTAGCTTGGCCAAACAGCTGTTTTATTTTTATTTATTTATTTAAATCGTGCATGTTTATAGGGCACGGTGTGTTGTTTCGATACATGCATATGTGTATATAATGATCCCCTCTGGGTACTGAGCATTAACCATCACCTAAACATGTACCATGCCTTCGTGGTCACAATGCTCAAGATCTTCTTTTCTAGCTATTTTGAAATGCACAATGCGCTATTTTTAGCTATAGTCACCCCAGGAACACCAGAACATATTCTTCCTCTGTAACTGTGACTTTGTATGTGTTGACCAATCTCTTCCCTTCCCAGCCTCTGGTAACCTCCCATCCTACTCTCTCCTTCTGTGAGAAGCACTTTTTTGTAGATTCCACATATGACTGAGATCAAGCCAAGAGCAGAAAGACAAATACCGTACTTGGCTTAGAAGGGATGGTTTCTTTCTACATACAAGATGCAAGAACTACCCACTCTCCAGCCCCAATATGAAGGGTGTCCTGCAGCAATTTTAGAGATTTTTCATTTTGCTTATAAACTCCTCTCCTCAAGTTTGTGTAGAGTTCAGAGTTCTGTGGTACACAGAAAACGTTGCACATGCCTCGTGTTTTCAGTAATTTTATTCTGCCTTGGGCAAGTCCTTTTGATTTGGCACTTCAGGTCTTTTATAACTTCAGCAAAGCTTTCTTCCCCTTTGTTTACCTCTGTGGCTCCTGGGCTGGAGTTTCTCATTAGACCTATTCTGGAATTCTGAGTCAGCCCTCTATGTATTTTTATCCATCTTTCCTTCCTTTACTCTTTCTTGCCCATTTTTCCACTTTGGTTGGGCATCCCTTCCTCCTGTTTCTTGATTATTTCAGCAATTCCATTTTCTTTAGTACCCAGTCTGCTGTTCATTGTCTCCATTGCTGTTTTTTGCTCCTTAGTGTCTGATCTCAAATTGTTTCTCCATGGCTTCCTTTCCTAATTTCCCTTTAATTGTGTATGCATGTGCTGATGGACCAGAAATCTTTAAATAAATGCTTCTAATTCTTTCAATAAGTTCTGGTGTGTAGATACTACATTTTGTGTGAGACAAGTTACTCGATTTCTGGGATGGGAGTGTTTTTCTGTCCTAACTAAGGGGAGGAATATTTGGCCATGGGGGATGATCTAGGGTAATCGAGCCCTACTAGGCTGATGAGAGGTTGCATCAGCTTTCTGTCATGCGTTCCTGAGTTTCTGAAGTTTTGGGTCATGCATGTGGGCCTTTGGTCTAGCATCACAGGGGGAAGGTCATACAGTTGTCATCTGCACTTTTTTCCTCCTCATGTGCAGGTGTGGTGGTTTTTGTAAACTGCAAAGTTTTGTAATCTGCAAAGTAGCATGCTGATTGGTATATGTTTAAGCTGTTGTCAGCACATTTTGGGTTCATTAACTCAGGCAAGGAAGTGGTTAGTGCCAATCCAGTCTGAATATTTATGAGCAGCCTTCTTGGAGCATGTCCCTATTCTGTCCCACCTCGTTATCACATATTTAGATTGCTTCTAATTTTTCGGTGTTAAAAACAATATGACAATGACTATTCATACATATACATCTCTTACTGTATTTCTGACAATTCCTATAGGAAATACATCTAAAAATGGGATCACTTGGTCAAAAGTTATGAGCATTGTAAACACATAATACCAGTGCCCAAATTGCTTTACAGGAACGTTCTAAAATGTTTCCAGTCCTACTAGGAGTGCATAAGATGCCAGTTTATTAGGTAAAAATATCTTTATTTTTTTTCTTGCTGTAATGTAAGAGGTTGTTTCTCATGCTTAACAGCCATCTGCTTTTTTTTTTCTTTTGTAATGTGTTTGTGTACCCTAACTCTCGTTTCGTTCTAGTGTTAGATATTTTCTACTTATTGATTAATAAGTGCTCTCATAAGATGATAAACTCTATACATATCTGTTACAATTGTTTTCCAGTCTCCAGAAGTGTGAGAAATAGATGTTTGTGGTCTAAGAGATCCAGTCTGTTGTATTTTTTTTTTTTTTTAGTAGAAGCCCAAATTGACAAAGACAATGACCCATCCTGGAAGTCTTCCCATGTAGACATTCATACTGATCATTAGCATATCAAAGGCCCTGCCATTTCTTGGTGGGGAAGTCTATTTTCTTTGTCCACAAAGCTTTTGTATGCTTGTGTGTGCCAACTGTATGTGAGTGTGTGCATGTAAAACACCTACTGATGTTGTAAAAGATCACCAGCATCCACAGAACATTTTGGGAAATCTTTCTCTACATTGTAATCACCCAACATGCTCAAATTTTTCCTCTTACTTCACAAAAAAACCCCAAGATATGTTAAATGCCAATGGCTCAAAAAAAAAATCAAGATATATTAAAAATACACATTGAAATGGCTTTTTGTTGCAATATCAAAAACTCCTATTTCACCCTGTTCTGTTCGTATTGCTTTCTATTACCACGTGGCTTAGGTATCTTAACAAAGAGTGATTTTATCAATAATCCTCCAAGTTCCTGATGGAAGAGAATGAGTTTAATGAGGATGATAGCTTTTTCTGTCTTCAAGGATGCCACTACTTTGCACCTGAAAATGAACGAGTCATCGGACACAATCTGTTTTTAATAGTTTCATTTTTCAAAAGAAAAAGTTTAATGGGAAAAATAAGGTGGAAGTCTTTAACTCACCCAGGTGTTATTCATTACTTATCTTATTTTTCTAACCTTTAGGCAATTTTCTTAGTAATTTCATTTCCAGCTTGTCATTAGGGAGATGATCTTATCACAGCCCCAATGCCATTATGCATACAATTCTAGCAACAAGTATCAGCAGGTGTGCCTAGAGAGTTGGCTAACGAATCTAAACTATTCAACAAAAACCTACAGGCAGAGCCAAGTGATAACAAAAAACTCATTTTGTCCTAACACAGAGCGTTTGACTTTTTAGAAATGCAACAGGAAAACTTTTCTATCGGATGGCAATAGTTTATGCTTTGGAGAAACCACGGCCTCCTGGCGTGGCATAGTTGCGTGCAAACTCAATTGGAGCAGGGTTTTCCAAATTTAGCAAGTATTTCAATCACCTGGAGGGTCCCACCTCCCGAGATTCTGATTCATGTAGGTCAACAGCAAGACTGTAGAATTTGTACTTCTAACACGTTCCCTGGTGTGGCTGATACTGCTGACTCCAGTACAACATTTGGACAACTGCTGACGTAGGATAATTCCTCTAGTTTTTTCAGCTCACTAATTTCTTTTATTGAAACATAATTGATTATACATATTTGTGGGGTACAGAGTTGAATATCAATACCTGTGTGCAACGTGTGATGATCAAGTCAGGATAATTAGTACATTCATCATTGCAAAAAGTAACCATTCTTTGAAAAGCAGGCTAATTCTTAAGGCACCTCAAAAATGTAGGATCTCCTAGTGTGTTATTTCTTTCCTCTGAAGTTATCAGGTCATAGTCAAAGTGGGGCAGAGATCTCCCATAGTCCCTCAGAATTATGTATCCTAAGGTGCCCATGGTTACTTAGTCATGAATTCTTGATTATTACCACTTTGAGTAACCCAGAGGGCTTAATCATTGCTTTTACAATGTTGACATTTTAACATGCAGAAGGAATATTCTGTACACTTTTATACAAGTCTCTGTGTTGGAATAACCTTTTGGCATCCAGACTTGCAAGTTGTACTACACAGAATATGCACAAATATGGGCAGGACTCTCTTTTGGATGGATACACCCTTCCCAGTGCTTTCTGTGTGCCTAAAACAAAATGCCACACTGTCTCTGTTCCATTTAAAAACGTGATCCACAAGTCACTTTCACCTTTCCTACTTCTATAATTATGGGCTTGCCTTCCTTCACAGGGTCCTGGCTCTCTTCTCAAAATAATTGTATTTGCAAGTTTTCCCTACAGAAATTCTAATGGATGGCTTACATTTTTTTTTTTTTTTTTTTGGCTTTCTGTTTCTTCTCCATAACATGTGTACACCTTCAAAGCCAGAAAATCATATGAACAGCAATGAACCATTTTTCCAAGATTTTGAAAGAAATACGTCAGTTTTTCATCTTACTGATACATTTCCTGAGATTTTGAAACTATTTTGGAAATCATCAAAAAAAGGGGCCTTATTTTCCAGGCCTTTTATTTCTTCCCATGTTCTCCAAATGGTACATTATTAACCGGTTTCTAGGAAGAGTTCTTCTGGAAGCATCTTCTTCTTCTTCTTCTTCTTTTTTTTTTTTTGCATATTCATGATTCTTTTTAATTGGCCCTTTCTTAAACTGCTTTCTTCAGCTGCCTCTTCCTCTGAAGCATTTAGGAACCCTAATAACTCTGTTTATTCATCTTCCCTCCAAACGCCACTGAAATACAGGGTTTCCTTCTGACAAATGCTGCAAATATGAATATAATACTATAAATCCTTTCATGAACACAGCACTTAATATTTTAAAAGTGCTATTAAATAATCTTACCTTAGGACAACGCCAAGAAATCTAGACTTAATTCACAGTTGACCTTTCTTTTAATCATCAGTCTCATTAAAGGGAATTATTTTTATTTATGTCATCACCACCATATTGTGCTTTATTTCCAAGTGGGTTTAGGTCAAATAATTTTGAGTCAAAACTGATAACTATTCCACTAGAAGATGTCTTTAGAAAGAGATCTCTTTGGAAGATTTCACTGAAAAACCAACATAAAACACTATTTTATTATCTTTACTTGGAATCGATTCTTCTTTTTTCATTATCAGAAACTCCTGCATATTTGGGAATTGAATACATGAGTTTTGGGCTCCCATTAACTAGTACAATTTTTTTTTTTAAGTTTTCCACTCTGTACTATGGAGAGAACTCTAGAATAGAAAGGACTTTATTCCACACAAGGATTTAAAAGTCCTGGATTGTGATCGTGGCCTCGGTACAGACCATTCATGAAAATTTGAGCTGAATCACCAATTTACCTAATTTCCAGTGTCCTCCACTGCAAAATGGGGATGAGAAGATTTTTTCTATCTGCCTAACATTTTTTCTCTGTAAGAGAGAAATGAGACCGTAACTCAATAAGGCTCAACAGGTACTAAAATGTCATATTATCACAAGCTGGGTTTTGCAGTTTGCCTGAGGCATATTCTTACCTGTCACAGCTGAAGTTATTATTCTAGCCTGGTCTGAAGAATGACAGAACAATCATAATATCCACTCGTGTATCTCTTTGATGGCCAATATTTCTATTCCTCATTTTCGGTCTCATTGGTATAGGAAAACGTTTCTGCGTTTTCCTCTTGTGTCCATGCCTTTGAAGCAGCACCGTGCTTGGCATTCTTTTATGAACTCTCAGAGTTGAGAAAAACAAGCTTTCATGGGAATGTTTAAATGGATGAATTTATGTCCTGGGTCACTGATGCTTAAAAGGCCAACCCTCTATCTGAAAGCAGCCACTGTTTGGGAAAAGACAAGTTGACATGTTAGCATAATGCAAAAACAGTTTCATTGTTAATGGGGGGGTGGTTAATTTGTAGACACTGAATACGGAACACAGGATAATATTTGGTTGAGATCATGGGAGTCTGGACCACGGATGCCAACAGACAGGGTCTGATCTTGTATTAGAAAGGGAGAGTCGGAATGCAAAGTCTAGATGTACTTATACGTGATAGAGTTTCCAAAGCACTCAGGTGTATAGACTCAATTATTTTGAAACTTTGTGATTAATTAGAGATGTATAAAGAAAAATCAAGAAACCGTAAATCAATCCCTGCTGGTTACATGATGTATGAACATATTCATCTACTGGGTTCTATTAAGAATTTTTGTCAAGGATCTTAAATTTTCCTCCTTCCATAGAGCAGGTTCACAATCATGTATTCTCAGAGAGTCAAACACCTCATTCCTCTTAACTGGCTCATTAAGTTCCTTTAACATTTCTTGATAAAATGTGTTATTGCCTTAAAGTTTCTATCGTAATTAGTCATTAGGGATAAATCGGGTAGCTCTAAATATTCAAAGGCGACACTGCACCTGTGAACTGTGTTTTGAAGAAAACCTGAAAGTATGTAGGAAATAAAAAGAGTATATTAAGGTCTCTAATGCAAATCACCCTCTTAGTGGTATATTCAAGCTCAGTTTTCAATTAGATCAAAGTCTGGAATTCAAAGTTGTGATTTCCTGAACCATGGATGTATTAGAAAAATGCACTGTATTGCTTCTCATCTCCCAGGACATTGTAATGAGAAATCCCAACATTTAGATTTGTTTTTTTCAGTTCAGTTGCATGGTTGATTACTATTATTATTCAACCTGAGATTAGAATAATGATTAACTTTGGAACGCAGGGAATAAAATCATATTTGTCAGTTGATGGGAATATAAGTAGTGTAAGATGGATCCTCTTGGTGTGAATAATTTTTACTGTAATGTTAAAATCACCCAAATAGCATATACTTTACAATTAAATTATGTAGAATAACAGAACGAGCAAAATATGGCTGCTGACATTACATTAATATTGTGAATATACCCTTAAATAAAAATAGCTCATGTAAGCACAAATGGGTCCATTTGGAATACTGAGTGTAGGAATGCGATTTGGAAAACCGTAATAGACACTCCATTATCAACATACAGACAACTTTGCATTCAATCCTAATTCATGCCAGAGACTATAAACATTAGTGGAGATGTTCACAGTAAAAAAAAAAAAAAAAAAAAAAAAAAAAAAAAAAAAAATTCAAATTCACAGTTTGTGTATTATGGGGAGTTTAACCTGGTAAAAGTATTTTCTATTAGGATCTTTGTCAAAATACTTAAAGACGGGTCAACAATGACCCACTTGTGATCACATCAGGAAACAATATCTTTGTTTTCTTCTCTGGTCTGTTGATGGAATGGATTTACACAATGGAGTAGTGATAAATAATAAATTACAAGTAGATATCTCGATCTGAATAAATTGACCAACCACAGCACTGAATTAAAAAAAAAATCAGGTCAAAGACTAATTTTCCCAGTGTATCAGTCCATTTCTGTTGCTTATAACAAACTACCTGGAACTGGGCAATTTAGAAAGAAAACAAAATGTTTCTGAGGCTAGGAAGTGCAAAATCCAGGGAACACCTCTGGTGAAGGATTTCTTTGGTGGTGACTTCAGTGATGGCACAGTATTCCATTGGCATTGAAAATTGTGGAGTAGAGAGAGCAAGAGAGAGACAGACTTTCCTCTCTCTCCTTTTAAAGCCCTCAGAACCACGCCACTGACCGCCATTTTTAATCCATTCACTATGTCAGGGTCCTACAATCTAATCACTTCTTCAATGCTGCACCTTTCAATTACCATAATAGAATTTCCCACCCTCTTGAGTCACTGTGGGGACTGAGCTTCTTATACATTGGGGGACACAATTCACACTTCAGTAAGTTTTGGGGGGACATAATTCAATCCACTATACCCAGTCTGAGCACATATATATAAATATCAAGAACATGAAAAATGGAATCTTATATTTATATTACTAGAGTATTTACATATTAAGATCTCTGTGCAGACATGTAAATGTATCTAAACAATATTGAATATAGATAATATATGTGACAAAACAATCAATAAAGTAAGGATAACACTCAGCCAAAGTCAAAAACAGTTGCCTTCTCTTAGCTAAAGCTAAATAAGTCAAGAGGAGCACCTATGAGAGGTCTTTTAAAAATCCATGGAAGATTCATGTTATCTTTTAATTTCATTTTTACATGAACTTTTTGCAGTACCCTCGTATTTTTAAGCACCTAGCTCTTCCATGGGAACAAAGAGAAATTGCACACTAATAAAAATGAGCATGGTTATGATGGTAGCATTAAAGAAGCTCAGGGCTTGAGCTGTGAGTCTGGGATGAATCCTGAATCCGTCCCTTGATAGTGAAGTGAACAGGGAAGACAAAAATCACTCTGAACCTCAGAATTCTGCTGTGGACAAACGAAAATGATGCTACGTGTGAGGATGGAGTGTAACCATGGGCATTTAAAGTGCCTAGCACGGTTCCTGAGAAGTAACAGATGATTCATGATTGTTCACAGGTTCAGGAATCAGGCATCAGCTATGGTTGGGGACAATGCTGGAAACCACAGGTGGAAAGAGAAGACACCCACGAGCACATTGAGCCAAAGTTGCAAAAGAGATGCATGGATATTCGTTGTCCACAGGTGATGCAGGAGAACGGGACAAGAACACCTTCTGCTTGTGTGTTCAGTGAGATCTTTCTGGAGAAACAAGAGAAGTGGCAGCTCTGCGTCTTCAGAGAGGCATAGACGTGCTGAGCAGAGAAGAAAACTGGTACAAAGGTATGGGAATAGCAGAGAGAGTACTGAGCTCTGAGGCATGCGAGAGAGCTCAACACCAAGGTCAAGGGTGTTGAATGAAAGAAAAGGAAGGAAGGAAGGAAGGAAGGAAGGAAGGAAGGAAGGAAGGAAGGAAGGAAGGAAGGAAGGAAGGAAGGAGGGAGGGAGGGAGGGAGGGAGGGAGGGAAGGAAGGAAGGAAGGAAGGAAGGAAGGAAGGAAGGAAGGAGGGAAGGAAGGAAGGAAGGAAGGAAGAAAGGAAGAAAATGAAATGCAGGAGAGCTGATATTCAGGGAGGGTGCCAGGCAAAATATAGACATGGGTTGAAGGATCATGCATTATTATATTTTATTTTATATTATGTTTACTAACTTCACCATTATCCCAGGGCACTAATCCGTCGGCTTTCTCCATCCTCAGACCAGTCATATGAGCCTCTGGCAGTGGCTGTGTGTGTGTTGCATTATTACAAGAATACAATTTGAGACTACGTTAAGATAGAATGGAGGCAAAACTTCTGATTTAATTTCGGCACTTCTACTCAGCAGGCTGCAGCCAAATTTGCTGTGTCTTTATAATAAAGAAGTGTAAGGAAGAGGAACAACCATGCCTTGGCTGAAAAGATAGTGTTCCAGCTTTCATAGGACATGCCTACTCAAATGAACTAATCAGAGGGAGTTAGGACTAGAATGTGCCATCTCCAGGGGTCTTGAATCAAAGTGGTGATATCTACCTAAATGCATGCAAGCCAGACAGGAGGCCGTGAGAAAAAGGGAAGGTAGCCAAAGGTGGCCATAGTGGAAAAAATGGAAGAAAGTAGAAATATTGTTGTTAGAAATTTATACATTCCTATGTATAAAGAAAGGATTAAAACATCTCAGAAACATGACTATGTTTGAATCACCAGTGGGAATGCAAGGATAAGTGTAAAAAAATCTCCAGTGTGCTCTAGGAAAGCCATATCCAGTAATTGTTCTAAAGATCTAAAATGATAGAATTGGTCCATGAAGAGCACAGCCCCTGAAGGATACATTTTAGGATGTGTGTGTGGGTTGAAGACTATAGTTATGGAAAAAGTAAGTCAGCAATAATCTGTGCCAAAAGAGTGGAATTCGGGCATGAGAAAAGTAAGTCTTAAGAATTACCATATATACCCTCCAGAAATCCCAATCCTAGGTGTATGCCCAAGAGAAATGGGACACAAACAGGGATTTGCACATGAATATCCATAGCAGCATCACTCACAATGACCAAAAGGTGAAAACCACCTAAATCTCCATCAACAGATGAACAGAAAAACAAATGGTGGTCTACAATACAATGGAATATTTTTCAGCCTTTAAGAGGAAGGAAGTATTGACACATGCAGCAGCATGGAAGGACCTTGAAAATATGCTCAGTGAAAGGAGCCAGGCACAAAAGGGTACAGAGTGTATGATTCCATTTACCCAAAATGTCGACATGTATATGGTAAATCCATAGAGACAGAGAGCAGTTTAGTGGTTGCCAGAACCTGGGGATTGAGAGGAGCTGCTAAATGAGTACGCAGCCTGCCTTTGTGGTGGTGAAATATTTTAGAACTAGGAAGAGGGGATGATTTCATGACATTGTGAGTATATTGAAGTTCATTGAATTTTACACCTTAAAATGGTTAATTTTATGTTATGTCAATTTTGTCTCCATTAAAACATCAAACAAACAAACAAACAGAAAAAGCTCTTCTGTGCAATAGGAAGAGCATGCAAGGAAACTCAGTGATCTGCATCTCGTATAAGGAATCTAGATAAACATCTGTGGAGCATTTTTTAACTGTAAAATGAACAAGGTAAAAAGAATATATGCCCCACTTTTAAAATGTTAGACAGTTGCCAAATGTTCTTTTACTGTTAATTTTAGCTTTATTTATTTTTTAACTTTTTAGGATAATTATGCTTTCCAAAACTTGCGAAAATAGTAGAGAAAATTCTGCATGTCCTTCACAATGCTTTTTCTAGTTTTAACATCTTATGTCGTCATAGTGCAACTGTAAAACCAGGAAATTATTGTTGATGTGATGCTGTTAACTGAAGATTTTATTAGGATTTCACCAGTTTGACTGCTAGTGTTCTATTTATGGACCAGGATCCAATCCAGTATTCCATGTTGTATCTAGTTGTCCCGTCTCTTCCAAGCTATGACACTTTCTCAGTTGTGTTTTTTTTTTTCTTTTTAATTTACTTTTTCTTAATTGACCCATGATAATTATAAATACTTATGGAGTACAGTGTGATATTTGGATACATTTATACAGTGTGCAATGATGCTATCAGGCATTTAGCAGATCCATCCCCTCAAATATTTGTTGTCTCTTTGCATTGAAAAGATTCAACAACTTCTCAACTAGCTACTTGAAGTTATCAAGTAATTTGTGGTCGGCTGTAGTCTCCCTATATTGCTATAAATCCTCAGTTGTTTTCCCTTGCATTTCATGACTGTGACAATTTTGAAGACCACTAGCCAGTTATTGGGTATACTGTCTGTGAGACACTTTCAAAAGTTGTAAAGTTCTCAAAAAAGAAAAAGGAAATCAAGCAAGTCTCAGATGTTCCTCTAAGAAATGTTTGGCAAGAAAACAGGCAAGAGGAAATAGCAAAAAATTGGATTCTCAAAATTAGAAAAACAAATACTTTAAGGAGTACCAAGTCAAGCTCCAGAAATGAAGGTGATCTCTACAAAACGGTGATAGGGCTGAAAGTTCACACAGTGAATCAAGACTAACACAGGGGATGTAGAGAGAGATGACAGACAGCATGCTGCGTTGATGGTTGCTAGTGAGTGTGGTCCAAGGTTCTCGAGAGCAGCTTAGGTCCAGCTCTCAGCCTCTCAGCATCATGGTCTGACAGGCCACCCTTGTCACGTCCTCTCTCTTTGCTTCTTTGTATGTGAAATGTTTCCTGCATTCTGGGGTCTCTCAAAGACCTGAAACACCCTCTCTCTCTCCAAGCCCTTGCTCCCTGGCTCCTTTCATCTGGCCAACACTTGCCTTAAGGTTCTATGTCCACTTTTCTTCCTCCAAGACGAGCTCCCCTCGATAAGGTATAAGCTTCCTGCTATCTCTTTGCCAATGTTATTGTATCAGCTGAGACTTTTCAAATTCCTCTATGAATATTCCTCAAATCTCATGTACTTTTCTAATAGAAATCCAACTTACGTTGAAGGAGAGGATTATTTAGTGCTAAAAATAATGAGAGAATTTCTTATTTCATTATATGATGCTCTCTTATGTACATATTCTAATACTACATTTATTTTAACTTTATTGTACTCTGATCACACCCGACTATTAACTGTAAATCCTGCCTCTGTTCCTGATGTACTTAAACGTGATCAGTCATTTTCCAAAGAAGATATTTGCAGCTTGATTTTTTTTCTCTCTCCCAATGTGTACTTGCCCACAGCATATGCCAGTAGCTTTTCTAGTTTCATCAGGTAACCCCCATATTATAACACATCCTTCAGTGGATTATCAATTGTTAACCTCATTATTCAAATATATCTCTTTAGCCTTTGATATAGATCATTCAACATGTTTCAAGAAAGCCTAGGGATCCTCAAAGCAATTGTATTATCAAAGACATCCCACATCTTACTTCTGCTTTCAAATTCATCATTTAGAATTTCTTGGTAAAATAAGTACAGGGAGAAAGTTGAGCCAGGTTTGAAAATCTCCCACAGTCCTCAAGTGCATACACTGGGTGTCCCACCGGCCAACAAGTTTGGCAAATACCAATGTGTCCATGATTGGTCCAGACAAATTTTGCAAAGAGGAACTGTTTCCAAACAGTTCCACCTTTCTCTTCTTTTTACATGTTCTTCCTTTGGGCTACGTTCCCGCAATCAAGGATGGTTGATGAAGATTCCTGGATTCCAACACAAGTGTGTTCAGTATCATCAAAGACATAAGAAAGTGCTCTTGAAAAAAGCTCTTTCATAACACACACCACTCCAGATATGTAGAGAAAAGTTCACTTTACGTTCTTGGCAATGTGTGGTATGGAAAGGAATTAACTTTCCAATAGATCTCGCAAGTGTTTATACTTGATCTACAAAGAAATTACCAAACAGAGGTACAATGCTTCTCTCATAATTCCCCACACACATCTAAAATTACGTAGACAGTAAGAAAGAGGTATTTCAACACATGAAATAAAACCTTTTCCCCTCTTCCCCTACTCTGCAAAGGAATCCTTTATATTTTCAGGAAAGCCCTTATGTTTAAATGACTATAATGATTTACTCGCCCAATGCTGAGTTTTTTCTGACTAAGATAGCTTTTATCATAAAACATTTTAAAATTCCTACCTGAAACATAAATATCCCATCAATTTACAGGCAAGACAACCTTGGGGAGAATATTACAATATCCCAAGGGTTTGTATGGAACTGAAAGCTTCTTGTCTATGAAATTGTCCATAATTTACAGAAACATGGTTAAAAATATTGGTCTAAAAATGGAATTATAGAGCACGGTGCCTTTGGAAATGGAGTGGTGATAAATATTAGAATATTGAGGTAGGAAGTAGTTTTAGCACATCTACTATCAGCACCAGAATATCACTTTTTCTAAAGTAATAGAACAAGATGGGTTACAACAAACGTATTGTTACTGTAATAGAGGTGGAAGGTATTTGAAAAATGAGGAAATCAAAAATTTGCAGCTTTGTCTGGAGGATGTCTTTGAGACTTAGCCATCGAGTAGATGTCCACAGACCATTCAAAATTATATTGCTCAATGCACAAGCTTGAATGTGGCGATTTTCCCATCTCCTGTAAATATTATCATATTCTTGAGATCCACTGGACATTGGGAGAGCCAACTGATTCCTTTATTCCATCACAGCTTTGGGGAAAGATATTGTTACTTTAGGATTGACGTTCTGTTTATGTTCTGTTGAGAAAGAAGTATTTACATGTATTATGATGCTTTGAAATGATGAATTAGGCTGTTAGAGAAAAATGGAGTGCCTGGGTTCCAGCCACTGGGCAGACAGATTACCACCCTGCTGTGAGCGTAATACTTGATAAAACCATTTGTCACACAGGAGAGGTGTCACATGTAATCCGATTCATTGCATGTAATGGATTAGGTGAAATTTGCTTAGATTTTCAGCAATGCATGTAAAATAACTAACTTAACCTCTCTGCAAACTGTATTTTATCTTTTAAATCGTGTTAGGGCTCCCTGGGTCTACACAAAGAATAGGTGGCTATATTTCAGCTGGTATCAGAAAGGGATAAATGTCACAAATCATTGTCAAACTGGCCTTGCTATGCTGTTTGCTTTACATGTGAAAATGTGTACGGCTGTATACACAATTATCTATTCATATACATGTGGTCTTGTGTCAAAGAGGTCTTTCCTTACTTGTGGCAGATACTCTAGCTAGGAAAATATTTAAACCAATCGGTCTGAATGTTTGATTCACTGATAATTCTTACTGCTTAGTGCCACGTTTTGCTATATCCAGGCTTCTTAAGATCTGCCAAATGTGCCATGATTGCATCCGTCTGGGTGGCTTGCTAAAACCAATTTATTCTCACAGCTCTGGAGGCTGAGAAGTCTGAGGTCAGGGTGTCAGCACGGTCAGGTTCCTGTGATAAACCTCTTCCTGGTCCGTACACAGCTGCCTTTTATCTATGTGTATCCTCAGATGGCCAAGAGAGAAAGAGAGAGAGAGGGGAAGCTCTGTTGTGTCTGTTCTTATAAGAACACTAACTCCATCACGAGGGCTCCACCCTTCTGTCCCAAAGACCCTACCTCTTAATACCACCACACTGGGGAGGAGGGTTTCAACATATGAATTTGGGGGGGACATAAACATTCAGTGCATAGTAGCATCTAAAGTTCCCTTTGGAGGAATTGTCTCCTTCCTGTTGTATGAAACAGTGCACAGGTAGACCAAGGTGACTCACTCCCTTTTAGGATGCCAAGTAGAACAAACACCGTCCCCTCCTCCTGAGAAGCAGGCACTGGATTCAAGTCCCTCCACAAGGCATTACCTCTTGAGCAGGAGACAAGGCTGAGATGCACATCAATTTCATTCACTGAGAATGACTACAAAGGCAAAATTTATAAGGCATGAAGTGGCTCATTCTTATTTTGTCCTTTAAAACAATGCCAGAAACACACTGGACTCAATGCTCAAGTGTGTAACTTTTTAAAAGATGAACTTGAATCTTGAGTCAAAAGTACATTTCAACAGGTAGACAACTGCTGGAGGATTTGGATGAAAATCTGACATTGTGGAATTGACACTGGTGCTTCACCAGCACTGCTGCTCCTGTCATCCAGTGAATATGAACTTTTTGTCTTGAAGGGGTAGGTGAGAGGTGGAATTAGAATCTCATGGTTCTCTTTGCCAGCTGAGAATGGGTATGTGTCGAAGAACACCAGGGTTCTCCAAGACTCTTTACCTGGAGCCGTCGTTTCCATTAGTTTTCTACACCTGCTGTCTTCCGTACCACGCACGGTTCAGGTCGACAATGTCTCCTGCTCAGATTATTCCGACGGTCTCCTAAATGATTCTCTCCTTTGGTCTTCAAGCTATAGCTAGGGCAAAACTTGAATACAGAAATCATGACACTCTCGGAAAACAATCACAACTGGGATGGTTTCCCACCTCTCTTAGGATGAGTTCTTTTCTGAACCGTACACCTCACTTGACTTTATTCTTGTGGCAGGAAGGACTACAGGTCTCTCATTTGCCATTGTATTTCTAAGACGTAGGGTAATGTCTGACTCTTGGAAGGTATATAAAAAAAAAAAGAGGATTTGTTGTCAGCATATTATTGACTAAATACCAAATCCAATCGGCCAATGAGGTGAGATAGCCTCCACCCCCCAACCAACTTTTGAGAATGTCACCTAAGCCATACTTTGACAAAGAGGTCTGTCTATTCACCAAATATTGGGGGATAGTTACTCAGACAAAACAAGCTGTCAGTAACAGCATAAAATGTTATAACTAGCCCACTTGAAAAATGGTATTGATTGTGAATCCCTTACCGCCAAATGATGCACAAATCCTGCCACAGTAGTTTGAAAACTAAAACACTGCACAAGTGTAAAGGGGTATAGTACAGGATCACAACACACACACACACACACACACACACACACACACACACACACACACACACACACACACACACACACACACACACACACACACACAAACTGTAATATGAGAGAGAGACCCAGACAGTCAGTGCTCATTGAGAGCTTTTTCAGTAACTGAATGTTCAAGAATGACGCTATTAATCCCAGCATTACATAATCATGATCTGTGAAGCACAATACTATCTGCACAATTTTGCTTCCAAAAAAATAAAATAAGATTTAAATTCTTGTTTAAAAATGGGGCCAGACTGACATGTTTTACATAAAATAATTAGGAGAATTTGAGAAGTAGTAATTTTGGCAATTACCAAATAGTGTGATTCTCTCCCGATAAAGCATATGTCAAATTACATAAAAACATCATTACGTTGCTTTCCCTTTTTAAGATTTTACATATGTACCGTGCAAGTTTAAATATTTCAAGGCTTTCTTTTCCTTATTTTATTTCAGTAATTTTAAAAAGTGGGTTGTGACGCCTCTCGGTTTTTACTTTCTCCTGTGAAATTTCAAGCACCAAAAGTTTCTTTTGATCTCTCCCCCAATGATTTTTCAGGCAGAAATGGCTTTTTTTTCTCTTTTTCTTTTTTGCAAAGTAACAGCATGGTAGAGGGTATGGGAGGCAATAATGTTGAGGCTGAGGAGTTTGGATCTCCTAAGAGAAGAAAGAAAAAAATGCTGCCTGTCTCATTCCTATAGATGATATTTTTTATTACATGTCTTCTAGGACGAGGACTCTTGGTTCTGATAACTAATCATCATTAACGCACTCTCCTATTCCCTGTGAAACTTTTACAGTATCTTATTAGCTTTCTCATGCTTATTATTACATTGTTGGTACTAGGCTCTTCTCTCAATATAAAAATACCAGCGCTGCACTGATGTCACAGAGCGTGAAATTTCATTTTTCATGTTTTTTTTTTCTATTCTTCCAAGTTATGGGGATGATTACAGGTGTGGGCCAATACGGCAGTCACTGATTTGAATTCAGCCTATAACCCTGGACAAAAGAAAAGGAATTTCCCAAGCAATGGTCAAACTTGGGGTGTGGTTTTCATCACGAGTGCTGTGCTTCTGAGAGTTTCCATCTTGAGCCAATTGGGAATGAGCTTCACCAAAATGATCCAAACAACAGAAGGAAGGAAAGGAGGAAAAGAGGAAGGGAGGAAGGGAGGAAGGGAGGGAGCAAGGAAGGAAGGAAGGAAGGATGCCTTTGAATTTATACAAACCAAAAATGTGGACCTGGTCTCTGCTCATATGAAACACAGACCATTATCTGCTTCACACGTATAGTCCTCAGTGAACAGCAGCTTGCCGAGTAAACACTCCATGTCGAGGACTGCTCTAGCCTAGTCAAAAGCTCATTGCAAGTAAAATTTGTGGCTCACAATTATGACACTGGTATTAAGATGAGGAAGCATTTATATTTATAAAGCACTTGATTTGTGCTTTATTAATCAAGAAGGAACAGGAAGAATCTCTCTCTCTCTCTCTCTCTCTCTCTCTCTTTCTCTCTCTCTCTCTTTCACCAGGAACAAAATCTGCCAGTACCTTGATCATGGACTTCCAGCAACTGTGAGAAGATAAATGTCTGTTGTCAAGCCACCCAGCCTATGGTATTTTGTTACGGCAGCCCAAGTAGACTGATGCAAATATGAACAGAGAATGAATTCAACACAGCCACCCTTTTGTGTCCTTATGTGTATAAAACAGTTTCCAACCTCAAATCCATGAGAATCATTGTTCCCAGGGTGCCGACCACATCCCTCAATACCCAGGTTAATTCTCTTAATAGATCCACAAACATGTCAATGGTAAGCGGTGGGAGTGATCATCTTTTCTCACTCCCTAATTATCCAGAAAAGGAACTTGGAGCCCAGACTGGTCAAATGACTTGGTTAGCGCTTCACAACCAGTTAGTGACAGAGATCCAAATAGAACCCATCCTCATTCATTTCAAACCAGTACAATTTCAATGAAAACGTGACATATTGGTACTAGACTTTTAACCCACCTTTTCCTAGGTAGATGAGAATGTAGAAAAAATAATGATTTCAGCCACCCTACAAATAATCATGTTAAGAATAAATGTGTATGCATGTATGAATAGGTATCTGTAAACAAACCCATGTATATATGAGGGGTCTTCAAAAATTTCATGGATAATGTGTATTATGAAAAAAACTCTGCATAGATTTCAAGAGTTTTTTGCACCAAAATAAACTTATACTAACTTGTGATAACATGTCTGAATGGGATCTAATTTGAGGCACTAAGAAGGATAAGACATAAGTTTGTAAGGAGCTCCTATCAGAGCAACGTGAATTCTGCTAAGATGGAAGCAAGAATAAACATCAAATTTATGGTGAAGCTTGGGTGGAAGAATGGTGAAATTACTGATGCTTTATGAAAAGTGTACAAGGACAATGCCCAAAAGAAATCAGTAGTTTACAACTGGATAACTTGTTCTAAGAAAGGATGAGATGATGTCAAAGAAGCTCATAGTGGCAGACCACCCACATCAATTGCAAGGATAAAACTAATTTTGTTTTTGTCCTAATTGAGGAGCACTGATGATTAACAGCAGAAACAACAGCCAGCACCATAGATATTTCGACTGGTTCAGTTTACACAATTCCGACTGGAAAATTACAGTTGAGCAAGCTTTCTGCTTGATGGGTACCAAAACTGTTGAACCCAGATCAGCTGCAGACAATAGCAGAGCTTTCAATGGAAATGTTAACAAGTGGGATCAAGATAATGAAACATTTCTTCAGTGAATTATAACAGGAGATGACACATGGCTTTACCAGTACAATCCTGATGACAAAGCACAATCAAAGCCATGGCTACCAAGAGGTAGAAGTGGACCAGCCAAAGCAAAAACAGACCAGCCAAGAGCAAAAGTCAAACTGTTTTGAGGGGGATGCTTGAGGAATTTTGCTTGTTCACTTTCTGGAGGGCCAAAGAATGATAACATCTACTTATTATGAGAGTGTTTTGAAAATGTTAGCCAAAGCTTTAGCAGAAAAACACCCAGGGAATTTCACCAGAGATTCCTCTCCACCATAACAATGCTCTTGCTCATTCCTCTTATCAAAAAAGGACACTTTTGTGAGAATTTCAATTGGTAGTCATTAGGTGTACACCTTACAGTCCTGATTTGGCTCTTTCTGACTCCTTTTTCTTTCCTAATTAAAAAAAAAATCTTTAAAGGGCACCCATTTTTCTTTAGTTGGTAATGTAAAAAAGTCTGCATTGAAATGGACCCAGGACACTCAGTTCTTTAGAGATGGACTAAATGGCTGGTATCATCATTTACAAAGTGTCCTGAACTTGATGGAGCTTATGTTGAAAAATAGAGCACATATTTTTTTATTTTTATCTTTTAATTCCATTTTTCCACAAACCTTTTAAAGTCTCCTTGTATGTATGTATATTTCACAAGTACTATTGTGTCAGTTTGACAGTAAATTGCTAGGCTGCAATATTAAAACGATCAATAAAAAAATAAGAGGAAGGTTGCATCTTGAATCCTTGCTTCATTTGACTTTGTCTCTGGTCTACACTGATAGTCAGAAACAGTACATTAACACCAACAGAAAGCATGTCACAGGTCTGACTCCTGGCTTTATCAATGTCTCTCTTGCAGTAAGTTTTAGGAGTCCGGGTTCAACTAGAAAAAAAAAGGAAGAGCCTGACATTGTTTAGGGTATGCACTATCCCCTGTAAAACTATTACCTATTTAATGTTCAGCACAGTATTACAAAGTAAGTAGAACTCACATTCCACAAAAAAGCATAAGCAGATTAATAGATCTGTCATGGGAAACACGGTAGCCCGATGGTTTGAATTCAGTTTCTTTTCATCTTATCCACACTGCAAGTTTTAAAGCCAGGAAGAGTGAGTTATTTATCCATGTATCTCCCCCAAATAACTGATCTGCTAAGCACTCTATGTGTTGGATTCACAAATAAGGATTGTTTTTTCCCCCTGCTGCTTGTTGTTTAACAGAAAGCTTTTTCAAAATCGCTTTTCAATATAAGGGGGACATTATGGCGTGCTAGTGAGGATTTGGGCTGAGAAGTTGGACCAGTTTACAGTAGTACCACATTGCTATTTCTCTCCCTGCCTGACTCTGCTGACATTAGTTCCTGCCTTTGTCCCCAGATCCTGGGGCAGAGCTGTCAAGGGATCCACTCCCCTGCTCCTGATTTTCATTGTGGAGAAATACTTTCTCCCAAGCTGTGTAAACTTGTTGGAAAGGTGGATTCAGGTTATTCTCTCCCACTCAGAAAGTGCAAAAGGATAGATCCTCCCTTTCCAGGACCAGAGGTAGGTGTTTTACCTAAATTACATCCACCAAACCCTCTCTCCAAGATCAGCTTTCTTAACTCAGGCTCAACATCCTGTTCTTCCCTGAAACTACTATTCCTGTCTATGAAACACTTACATGCCACATCCAAAGACACCTCCCTGGAGGTAACATCTTATGTATGATCTTGGGATGGAAGGAAACTTCCTTTCTGCTAAATTTTCAAAGGCTCTGTCACTCCTTTTAGAAAAGGGGAAGACATCCAAAGGTCAAGGAGCTCAGACAGTCTGCGGGCATTGCAGCTTGACAGGGTGCTTTGATGCACTGGAGACGTGAAGGATGAGTGACAGGTGGATGCTAAAACAACCTTGTACTGGGAACAGAAGAAAGAGACTCCTACACGTGTTTGGAAGTAGCAGACTTCAAGGCCCCCCAATTGGAGGCATGGTGTCTTCTTATGGCTGGGTAGTGACTATAGTTAGCAGGACAGACCATTGCACAGAAATCAAAGTGGATGTACTGCCTTGGAGACAAGAGTGTTAAACATACACGGTCCAAAGAGGCCAAGGGAAAGGGCAATATTCTACCAGCAGCATCTAGAGCAATTGGCCAAATGATACCTAAGAAAAGTGGTGGTGTGGGGTGGGGGTGGGGGGCTGGTAATCACTCTTTTTTTTTTTTTTTCCTGACACTCAATATGTGAAGGAAGGCAGTTAGTTCAATGACTACCTGGACATTTATCTAGTGTCAGGAATGGATGTAGGAGCTGGGGCAGCCACAGATACTGATGAAACTCGGAGGCAGATGTCGGTGTTTGGACCATAACCTGTCAGCCCACCTGGGCGGTCAGCCACAGCTTCGGGGAACAGTCCATGCAGAGATTTCCCAGATTTGGGTAATTGAGAGGACCCAACAAGATGCCACAGAGGGAAGTCAAGTAGAAGTTCCATTTAAAGGTGAAGGGTATGGTGATCTGAGAGAGGAAAGGGAGGGAGAGAAAGAGACAGAGACAGAAACAGAGACAGATGAGAGAGAGAGAGAGAGAGAGAGAGAGAGAGAGAGAGAGCGAGAGAGAGAGAGAGAGAGAGCACAAAACAGGCACACATAAGGAGTTCAAAAGACATTCCAAGCACCAGACTCAAGCTGCCTGGTTCTTATTTGCACATAGACTGTGTTATGTCTCACAATTGAACCACAAGATCTACACAAAGAATTTCATCTTATTAGGGGTAGGTCAAAACACAGGTTTGCAGCAAGTGTTTATCCCCCTCTGGCTACTTAATCAAGTCAGCCCATCGAACTGTGTAGGCCAATTGCAAACCACCGGTGAAGAAACTAACCCTGGGGTGTCTCCAGGGGTGTTTCAGACTCTAAGCAGCACATCATAAATCCTAGAGCCCTTATCTTGACAATGAGCTAGCAACCACATATTCAGGTGCCTCTGGGGATAATGATGGATCTGTTGTGATCCAGGGGTAAATCAACTCCATCTGCATAATTAATGAGTTCTGCCCTGTATCTCTCTGCCTGGGATTTTCTCAAGTGGTATACCATGGAGGAGCATGCTAGACCAACGTGTGGGAGAGTTTGCAAACTCAGGAGAATGGACACCTCAGGAACTACCCTCACTCACTGAGGGATGGAGTTTGTGGAACAGTGTTCCAGCTTCCTCTCCTCTGGGTGGGACAATTCTGAGATTTATGCCACCATAGTTTCTCAGAGAATCTCCCATGGGATTGAAACCCAGTTGCTCACAGCACTAGTGCCTCATTCACACACCTTTTATTGTTGTGGAAGGCAGAATTCTAAGATGTATCCCAAGATTCCAGCCCCCTCATGGTCACTCCTTTGATTAGGTTACTAATGAGTTGATGCAGAGCTGATCAATTTTACTTTGTGGGCCTGACCTAATCAGATGAGACATTAAAAGAAGGTGAAAAGGGCTGAGCCCGTGGCGCACTCGGGAGAGTGCAGTGCTGGGAGCGCAGCGACGCTCCTGCCGTGGGTTCGGATCCTATATAGGAATGGCTGGTGCACTCACTGTCACGAAGAAAGACAAAAAAAAAAAAAAAAAAAAGAAGGTGAAGAGACAGCAAATGACAGTCAGCATAATGAAAACTCCTTATGGGATTATGTGACAAGGAACCGCAGGCAAAATCCCAGGAGCTGACAGGTGTCCCTGGCCAACCACTAGCAGGAAAAGGGGGCTTAATTCCACAAATGAACTGAATTCTGCCACAACCACATGAGCTTGAAAGAAGACCCCAAGCTCCAGAAGAGAATATCTTAATTTCAGATTTATCAGACCATGAGCAGAGGCCCCAGCTGATCTGTACCTGGATGCCTGACCTTTGAAATGAGCTGTTAAAGATTTATACAATGGAATACTATTCAGCCCTAAAGAAGAATGAAATTCTGCCATTCACAGCAGCATGGGTGAACGTGGAGAAAATCATGTTAAGGGAAGTAAGCAAGGCACAGAAAGAGGAATACCACATGTTCTCACTCATAAATGAGAGCTAAAGTAATAAAATAAAACAAATAGATAAACAGACAATAATAATAATAAGTTGAACTTTCAAAAGGAGAGAACAGAACTGAGGTTACTAGAGGCAGGAAAGGGGAAGGGTAGGTGGGGATAGTGATAAGTTGGTTAATGGACATAAAACAGTGAGGTAGGAAAAATAAATTCTATTGGTGTACAGTTACGCATGTATAATTAACAATAATGTACTGCAGGTTTTCAAATGGCTAGCAGAGGGGAGATTAAATGTCCTCATCACAAAGAAGTGATTACGTTTTGTAATGATGCTAATTACCCTGATTTGATCATCACAAACTGTTCACTTGTATTGAAATTCAACTCTGTACCCCACAACTACATATAATCAGTAGGTTTCAATTAAAAAGGGAGCGGGAAATAGGAAACATCTAATATACAATTGTAACATGTGAAAGAAAAAAATAGGTGTGTTGTTGCATGCCATTCCATTTGTGATTGTTTGTTATGCAGCAGTAGCACACTGATACAATCAGCTTTCTTCACCTCCCTGTCTCCCCCTCATGAGATTTACAAGAACCACCTCTCAAATAAACTACTTCTACTGAAATTCTTGTCTCAGACTCTACCTTTGGGATACCCAAAGTTAGGCAGGTATGTTTCTCAAAAAGTGTAAAATCTTGTTGGGTGAATATCAAGAAATTGAGGGGAAATATATGATAGTATTCACCCTACATTTTTGAAGGGTAAATAAAATTAAACATGGTCTTATTTGAAAATAAAATGTTCCTAAACTTTCTTCTAAGACAAACTAGGAATAAATTTCTTCACAATGGAAACAATGAGAGAGTATAAATTTAAATTATCATATGAAGGAATTCAGGAAGATTTTAGAAATAATTTTAAGTCTGTGAATTGATTTGCAAGATGTTGATGGGAAAATATTTAAGGTTCTTTCTATGAAGATGTTAAAGATAATAGGAATTATAATACTTGAGTAATCAGCATAACAATCTAAAATACAGGGAAAGAATCTTCCTCAAGTGAAAACTGGCTGCCAGTTTACCATTTGGGGAGAATCTCTATCAATACATTTACAGTATCATTTTATTCATCTTATTTTAAGTTCTTGATTGCTGAAAGAATACAAGAAAAGCTAAATCTGTCCTTATTAAGAATGTTATAGGAAGATTTCTTTTCATGCAATTTCCCAGGACTGCCATAATAAAGTATCGCAGACTGAGTAGTTAAACAACAGAAATATATTTTCTCACATTTCTGGAGACTGGAAGTTCAAGATCAATGTGTTGGTAGGGTTGGTTCCTTCCAAGGCCTCTCTTCTCGCCTTGTAGATGCCATCCTCTCTGTGTGGGTCTGTGTCCTAATCTCTTCTACTTATAAGGACATGCCAGATTCTCAGGTGCATTGACACAAGGAGAGGCACCAGCAGAGACCAAAAAACAAAAAAAAGAAGAGGTCCTCTCTCTCCACAAAGCACACTCCAGAGTAGTAGAAGAAGCATTTGCTTTAAGATAATAGAGGACTTGACCACACCTGTTTCAGCAATGGATGGATCACCTAGGCAACAAAATAACAGAGGAACAGTTTAGTTTATCAGATGGACAGAACAAATCTGTGGTTATTAGAGTGGGGATGGGGAGAGAGAAAGGGAGAGATTGGATAAGGGACATAAAGAATAAGCGTGATTTATAACAATGAATATGCTAATAAAAAATAAATTTAGAATAAAATTTTAAAAAAAGAACACTACTCCTATTGGTTTGGAGCCTGCCCACCTTAAAGACTTCATTTCAACTTTACTATCTCTTTAATGGCCCTATCTCCAAAGACAGTCACATTGAGTTCCTGGAGGTTAGGACTTCAACATATAAATTTTGGGGAACACAATTCAACCCACAACATGTAGTAAAATAATTATATAGAAAATTTTTTCAGCTCTTTGTGTCTCTGGGCTCTTCTGATTCCATATGCACTTAGGATAATTTTCTAACATGCACATATGGTATTAGAGCTATTTTTTTTTTTTTACGCTGGTTGTATAATGAGCTTTGACGCTTTGCAAAAACACATTACCCTGAATGGAAGATAACATCTCAGGCTCTTGTGTCTCTCCACTTTATTTCTATATTGATCCTGCATATTCAAAGGTGAGACTATATTCACAGTCCCACCCCCATCTTCCCATCTAACTTGCTAACTCACCCTAGGGGAATCTGGTATAGCAAGGGGTTTCTGACCTAAAACCACAATCTCACCAAGAGCTGCACCTTACACTGGTGCAGACTCCAACACGCAGCAGTATGGAGCAACGGAAGAAGACACAACAACACATGAGAACTAAAACTAATCTCTTTGCTTCCTCTACAACTTCCCCTCTGTCCCTTCTGACATCATCTTCAGACTGGCCACGTTTATAAAAAGAACTGTGATGATCTGAGGTCCTAACCACGCTGATAGCACTTAGTAAGAAAAAGACCACGTGGCAGAATCTAGATTTTTTTTAATAGTAATCAGATACCTAGAGACTCAAGATATGAAATAATTAAACTTATTTTTGTTGCCATGTGTTTCAATGCCAAAAGGTGGTGTGAAAGAAAAGCTTATTTTGGGCTCAGTGCTGTGAATCAGTGGCTCCCATGCTGGAGTCCTGCATAGGATCATTATTTCTTTCCCAAGAAAAGTAAACCAATAAGACCCAGCTCAATCATCCTGGTTCTCCAACCCCTGCTTCTCTTTCCCAGTCTCTCTGCAGATGGTTTAAGAATTCAAGGGCCTTTTGTGGCATTCCGGTAGAGAGAGACAGGCAGTATTTGTTACTTCCAACAAAAATCAACTTTGTTATTTTTGAGGAAAATCAAGCCATGAAACAGCTTCTTGAGTTTTTGCATGTCTTTAGTTTGAAATGTAGCCTGCCACCAAGACCTGGCCAGGAAGGGTTGACATTTCCCTGGGTGGCTTGAAACAAGAAAAATTTATTCTGTCACAATTCTGGAGACCACAAGTTTAAAATGAAGGTGTCGTTCCTCTGAAGGCTCTTGGGGAGAATCCTTTTCTTTCTCTCCTAGCTCCATGGACTGCCTGCAGTCCTTGGGGTTGCTTGGACTGTGGACACACCCCTACAGTCTCTGCCTGTCTCTCATTGCCACCTTCTCCGTGACTCTTCATGTCCAAAGCTTCCTTTCCTTTCTCTTATAAGAATACAAGTCAGTAGATTTAGGGCCCACCCTAAATCCAGGATGATTCCAACCTGAGAACCTTAACTAATTACATCTGAAAAGATGCTATTTCCCAGTAAGGTCATATTCTGAGGTTCCAGGTGATATATATATATATATTGGGGGGGACCCTATTTGATACCTACAGGATGTCTCTTTCCTCTCTCTACCATCTTTCTACGTATCTCACCTTGTGCTGACCCCCCAGGAGCTGAGAAGTAGCCTTCTGCAGGAGGAATGAGAGAGTCAGCTATTCTGGGCACAGTCTGTTATTTTTAGAGTGACACCATTCAGAAAGCACATGCCCTGAGCCCTGTGATAAACAATCTGCAGGATCCTGCATCAGCCAAAGAAATCAGAAAAAAAGTGAAAAAACTGTAACAACAAGATTAGAAACCTTAGCCACAATACTGAGGCCCCTTTTCCTCTAATTAATTGGGCTAACTGCAAAATGCCCAGTTGCATCCACTGGGTATTGTTCTCTGTCCCAAGCTTAATGAGCTCTGCAGCATTCATCTGAGTTCCTTTATCCCCTCCACTTGTATTTTGCATCTCCAGATTGGAAGAATACCTAGCAATCCCCCTCCACGTTTGGGGACACAGTTACACACCAAAGAGATGTTTACAGGACATCGTGAGATCGTGCTGCCAGTGGCGGGAAGAGGGTGGTGCTGGCAACTACACACCAGCCACTGCACAAAAGCAAAGAGAGACCGATGAGTGTTTTGGCTGACAAGGAGGAATCAAGCTCGATCTGTGTGTAGAGGGCAGCTGGTGACGTAAGAGCTGGCTTCATCTCTAATGAGCATTCAGTCAGGTCAACCCAGATAACACACGTGCATGTACGTACTTATCACCAAGCTGAAGGAAGGTGTGAGACACCTTCCATGAAATTTGCCTGCCGTTCTTAAAGTAGATACCAAAGAAAACGTGACAGTCATAGCAATTCTGACATAGCTGTGTGCATAGATAGTGATTTTCTTTATAGGATCACAACTCATGGAGATTCCACATTCTCTCCTCCCCTCGGCTTAGGGAGAACATATACTTTTATTTCTCATTGTCCTGGCCTTTTTCAGAATACATTTGCTGGAAAGCTTTCCCCATTGCCAGGTGAGCAGCTGTTGTGCAATCCTGAAAACAGTACCTTGATCTTAAGGTTAAGCCTATCATCTCCTTGCCGGAAGCCAGACCCATAATGTGGTTAGATCCAAGGGGTCACAGAATCACCCCTCTTTATCCACTCATTCCTTCCTGCATCCATTTAGCCAACATTTCCTGAGCAGATGCTACTTCTAAACCAAACCTGTTTGTGGGAGGTCTGCCATGTGTAGGTGAAGGGCTAGAAAATAGGAAGGCTCAGCTGGGTGAGGGGGGTTGTCACGAGGGCGATGACTTCCTCTGAACTGACAAACCACAGGCTGTGGGGAAATAAAGCAGGGTGGCCTCGTTCAGCCTGGGAGGGTGGACAGCAGAACCTACAGAGTGTGACATTAGGCACAAACCCATATGATAACCAGAAGCAGCTGGTGGAGTAGCAGATGCCAGAGACCTTGAGACATACATTAGTCAGGATAAGCTAGGTTGTGTTGCTGAAAAGAAAATCCGTAAGATGTCAGTAGCCACGTCCCCAAATTTCATTTCTTTCCCACGCAGCAGTCTGATGGGGACTGGAGGTAGAGGACTCCCTGTGCATTGCAGCCATGCTATCTAGACCATGTGGCCTCTGGAGACACCTTGCAGGGGAAGCGAGAGAAGGAAGGGGACTACTGGTAACTCACCGCCTGCACCTAAAAACACCCTATGTGCAGACTTGGTGCAACATAACTGCAAGACAACTCCAGGAAGCATAGGAGAGCATAGGACACTCGGTCATTGAACTATCCAAGCTACACAAACTATCCCTCACACAAGGTAGGAAGAAACTAGCTGCTTTGGAATGCTAACTCTCATGACTGGGGCAAAGAGAAAAAGAGAGAGTGTTCCATAAGGTGAGTTTGGAGTGATAACACAAGACCACACTGTGTAGTGTCTTATGGTCACGGTGACGGGTACTTTAAGGGTGACAGGAAGGTAGCAACAATGGAGGGGGATGGGTCTGTTTTCTCCCTCTGCGAGTTCGATACACCACTGGGGTCTTTCTTTGCTTACTTCTTTCTCTCTCAGCTCCTGCTTATGAGTGAGAACATGCAGTATTTCTCTTTCTGTGCCTGGCTTATGTCACTTAACATAATTTTCTCCAAGCTCATCCATGTTGCTGCGAATGGCAGAATTTCATCCTATTTTATGGTTGAGTAGCATTCCATTGTGCATAGATACCACATTTTCTTTATCCAGTCATCCATCGATGGACATTTAGGTTGGTTCCGACTCTTGGCTATTGTAAATAGAGCTGTAATGAACATGGAAGGGCAGGTGTCCCTTGACATGATGATTTCCATTCCTTTGTGTATATACCCAGCAGTGGGATTGCTGGATTGTGTAGTAGTTCTATCTGTAGTTGCTTAAGGAAGCTCCATACTGTTTTCCATAATGCCAGCCTGGAACCTTTTGTCATGCTGCATAATATTCTACTTCTGTGAGTTCAGGTTTGTGCTGGACTATCTACTTATTGCTTTGGGATGCTTATAGCTGAAACTAAATTCTTATTTCATTCCTTGGGGACTGAGGTTTTACAAAGTAATGTGAACACCTGAGTCCATTAATAGATTGGTTCTATTATTTCTGTCTCCTGAGCCTGCTGGGTTTTCCTTTTTTCTGGGTTAGGCGTTTGCAAACCATGGCACTACGCAACCCAGCCTACTTTTATTTTTGTAAATGAAGTTTTGTTGACACAAAGTCATTCCCATCAGCTTACATGTTGCCTATGGCTGCTTTCATGCTGCAACAGTACATCAGGGAAATTGTGAAGAGATCCTATGGCCCCTAAAGCTTATGTGACCCTCAGCAGAAATCATTTGCTAATTCCTGCTGTAGAGGATCGATAGTTTTATGAATCAAAGTGCGTAGTAAGACAGGTTCCTCATCTGGGATGTGCTTTAGGTATTGCTGTTTAATATCTTCATGACCAATATGTTATTGACTAAATCAACAAATAACAGAGAGCAAATTGCACGCCATTCATGGCTGCCAAGAAAAAGAAATACAAAGAGAGAAAGAAAGAAGGAAGGAAGGAAGGTGGGAAGGAAATAGGGAGAGAGAGAGGGAGAGAAGGAGGTCATACCAAAAGCAATTAGAGTATGCAGAAGAAATGAGGTCTAGCCTAAAAAAGAGCAATAAAATACCCAAGAAAAAGTATTCACTTCCCTAAGATACATCTCTTTCCTACCTGTAAAATGACTGTCTGGACTACTGGATGTAAGAAGTTTCTACTTATGGTTAGATATGCTCAATATGCACAGAGTTTCTGTCAGTATTATGACTCCAATTTCATTTTCCAACGTTTTATCTGTGATGTGAAACTAATTGAGCCTAATGTCTGCAATTCTTGGAAATGAGGATTGTTTTAGCCATGTCTAATAACACCTTACAGCTCTTTGGAATTGAAGAAAAAGTATATTCCAGTCTGAAAACGTTGATATATGTTCTAGTAGAATGTACATGTTAATTCTCTGCATCAATTTAAAAATGATTTAACTTCCTTTAAAAATTTGATTACATACAATATTTTAAGACAACGAACTCCAGCTCTTCTCTGAGAATGGCCTTCTATGCTCCATAAATATATTTCTGGGACATAACGTGACATGAAAGCACTTGTGTATTTATGCTAGGTCACACCTCTACATTTTAGTGACTTAATATTCGCTCTAATGAGTTAAGATCTAGCGAATACATTTCCACAGTGGTTTCTAATTGATGTCCATGTTTGAGGGTATGTTATGTCAACCCTGAGAGGTATACATTAGCTCAGAGAACTTTGCTAGATACCTAGATACATGTGCGTGTGTTTGCGTGTGTGTGTGTGTGTGTGTGTGTTCTTTTATCTCCTGCTCTGTGCACAGTAATACCCTTCAATAATGCAAAACAGCACAATAGCTGTCCTTCAGCAGTGATTCTGCCAGACCTTCACAACCATAATCTTTAGAACTGAATTCAGGAAGAATTATACCTTCACCATTTTACAAGGTCATGGAGTTAGTGCTTATATCCATTTTTCTTCATTTGTCATGAACATTCAAAGTGTTGTATATTATGAGGCCATCAAAGTCTATCCTAATCAAATGCATATTAGAAAACTTAATATTCAAAGCCTAATGGAATATATTTTTTTTCTATTTCTGGAAAATGCCCAAGTGCAATTAGTTATTCAATGCTAATATAAGAAAAAAAAAAGTTCCACTTACTCTGTGAAAATAAGAGAGTGATTATAGGCAAACATGTATGGGGGCTGTGGTTGGAATAGGGGCTGAAAAGAAAGCAAAAGTGTCCGGTGTAATGCAGGGTTAGATCAAGCAGGCTATAGTTAAATTAGACAAAAGACTAAATGTCTCTTCTTACCAAGGTTGCTTTAGGCATATAGAGTTGTGCAAATAGCTTCTGATATTTATAAACTTCCCTGTTTTCCATTGTTCTTTTTAAAAACTGGGGTTTTTTTTGTTTGTTTTTTGTTTTGTTTTTTTTTTTTACAAATTAAAATACAAAATGTATTGAAGAATATAATAGAAGTCAAAAATAAACAAATGTAGCATGTTTTTGGCTGAGACTGTTCAATATTGTTAACATGTTAGCTTTTTCAAAATTAATCCATTAAGTTTGACACGATGATAATGAAGGCCACAATGGAATCTGTTTTGTGTTTCATTGTGCAAAGCGATTTTTCTGATCATCTGGAAGGATAAATGTGCAAGAGTAGTCATGGCAATTTCAGATAGAGCTGTGGAGGAAGGGAGAGAGAGACTTCAATCATCCTGGTACAAAGCTGTGATGATCAAATTTGTGATATTTTAATAACTGTATGGTGACTGATTAATTAAGTGAAATAGAGCAATGAAGGAACAAACAAAAATTCAGAAAAGCACCAGTGTATTAGACAATCTAATGCAAGGTAATGAGCATTTGGATTAACTATTTGAGGAAAAATAAAATTCGTTTGCTACCTAATTAAACTCCAGAATGAAATATAACCATTAGGACTCCCACTTCCAGTTCAAGAAACAACATCACTCGCATCGTAATAAACAAAACAAAAGAAATATCTTTAAAAGACATTTTTAAATGAAAAAATGATAATTTTTTAAAAGTGTATTACAAGTTCAGGACACAATAAATACAATCAATTCCAAGCAAGCCCTTTCAAAGAAAGAAAAGGCTATTTTCTTTTCGTGTCTTCTTTCGTCTTTGTTGGAGTGCTGGGGACAGAGGAAGCCACCATTGATGAGGGTCAGAAGAAACTAGCTAAACTTAAAAAAAAAATCAATGGCCACATTTAGGTTGGCCTATTAGATTAGAAATTTGAGGAGTCCTAGCCTCAGAACTTATCTTCAACCACTTGCCAAGGATCTTTTGAGAGAGTAGAGTGATAGTACATCAAATATGGTGGAGACAGGAGAAAGGAGCTGAGAAGTACAGCTCCTGAGGCACGTGGAGTTCACCCCACATTCAAGGCAGCCTGTCTCAGAAGGTAGGGGTCCGGGGTAGAGATGGGACTGAGACCGTACATGGCCATCCCTGGACTTCACACAGTATAAGACAATAGCCCTCAAAAGACTGGGGACAGAATCACAGGATGGATAAAGTTCCCCTGAGGTGCCACAAGCTGTGTATGGCAAAGAAAATAGACACCCCAATAGTACCCCCAAAGTGGCATCCTGGTGGCAAGGGGAGAGAGCAGTCTCATGATTAAGAAAACCGGAAGTTTAACTAAAAAGCACAAAGAGAGATCTTTGGCATCTTGCCTATGCTCAGAACCCAAACCCTAGTGGAGATAAAGTTCTAATCTTGTCACCAACAAGCTCAATATCAATGGCAAAGTGAATCAGACTAAAGCTTTCACCAAACCCAGGTCCAGCTCAACTAAAGGTCGAATTCACTCAGCTCCTCACTGCAGTAACCTAAGAGAAAATGTTTGCTTCAGTCTCTGCTGTTCCTATATACAAAATGTCTGGCATACATTTAAAACTTATAAGACATGCAAAATCACAAGAAAAATGTTACCTTAGCTCAAAAGGCAAAATAGTCAATAGAAGCAGACTGTGAGATGGACCAGATATTGAAACTACCAGAATATTAAAACATTTAGCTATGATAAAAATGTCCAAGAGATCCAGTGGAAAAAAAGACCATGTATGAAAGACATAGAATTTCAGAAGGGAGATAGAAATCACACATGCACACACAAAAGACTTAAAAGTCTATAAATATCTATATTAGCATCAAGATAGAAATATATCTGTCTCTAGAGATCTAGATATCTTTATATCTGCATATCAAAATAAAAACTCACTACATATGATTCTTCATCAGGGAAATGCAAATTAAAGCAAAAATGAGATACCACTGCAAACCTGTTAAAATAGCTGAAAGGCAAAATACAAATTGCTGGAAAGGATGTGGAGCAACTGGGATTTTCATTCCTTGCTGGTTTAAAAGAATAATGCAATTGCAAGTTCATAAGACAATTTAGTAGTTTCTTACGATATTCATTGTAGACTTACCATATGATTGAACAGTTGTGCTCCTGGGTATTTACCCAACTGATTTGAAAGCATATGTCCACACAAAAAATGTGAATGATTATCACAAAGCAAACAAAATATATTCCAATAGGTAAGGGATAAACAAACTGTGGTATGGTCCTATGGTGGAATACTACGCAGCAATAAAAAGAAAGGAGCTATTAAGCCATGCAAAAACATCTGTGAAAATTAAATGCATATTTCTAAGTAAAAGAAGCCAGCCTGAAAAGGCTTCATACTACAGGATTCATTTATAAATCATTCTGGAAAAGGCAAAAAATATGAGGGTACTGTAAAAAGTGGGAAAACAGAATTAAAACATAATACTCATCTTTTCATGAACTTTTTGAAGTACCCTTGTAAAGAGGTGGTAAGTAGATAAGTGGTTGGTAGGGGTTTGAATGGGCGAGAAAGTTGGATAGGCAAAGCAGTGGGGATTTTTTAGGGCAGCGAAACTGTTGTCTATTATACAGTAATGATGGATACACGATACGGTGTCTTTATTCCATATCCATCAAACTTTACAGCAGAAAGAGTGAATCTTAAAGTATACAAGTTAAACAAAATATTTAGAAGGTTAAGGGATCACAAGACGGAATGTCGGACGGGACGAACCTACCCAATTGTGTTGAAATTGAAAAAAAAAAATTCCACAGTGAGTAAAAAAAAAAAATTTACAGTGAGTCAAATTATCTCACTGAAGGGGTGAAGGTTAGGGAAAGAACAGAGTGAAATCACTTAGGCATTACGAGGAGACTGTGAGAATAAAGAATGAAATAAAATGAATGATACATAAGCACTATACTCTTGTTTATAAGATTGCTTGCACCTGCCTACAGGTGAACAACACTCAAGCCACTAAACATGAATAGTTGAAAATAAAGTAAATGGACAGCAAATGGTGGGTCCTATGTTTTCCATGGTTGGAAAGTTACAGACAGACAACGTGGAACCAGATTAGAGTTGGTAACATGAGTCTAAACTCATGCCATACCTTAACATAGACACACATGGATACATGCAGTTGGTAACATCAGTGCAAACTAACATTGAGTTTAGTATGCCTACAGATGGATATATTTAGAAACATTTATAGGTACATGAATATGCATGAATTTGTACACACATATATATTTTCTTGCTCTGTGAGCTGAGAGAAACGTCCTAGAAGCAGCTTCTGAGCTGTTGAATATTGTGTCACAGACCTCAGATGGTCTGTTTTGTTTTTCCTCATTCCTGTGTGTGTGTGTGTGTGTGTGTGTGTGTGTGTGTGTGTATGTGTGTGTGTGTTTCAGTTTGGATATTTTTCGACCCAGTGATGGAGCAAGTGAGTGCACAGAGAAAGGGTTCAAAAAGATAATAACCAGGAATATTCTGAAATCAATGAAACACAGATTAATGCTGCTCTGCAAACTATAAGCATGATAAAAAAAACAGAGAAAGCAGCACCTGTTTCAAAGACAAACTGCTGAATACCAAAGATAAAGAATAAATCTTGAAAAGAGCTAAAGAACAAAAAAACACATTACATACAGACGATTAACATTATGAATTACAGCTGACTTTTCTCCATAATAAAAACAGAGGCTAGAAGGCAATGGAAAGACACCTTTAAAGTAATGAAAGAAGAGTGTCAATTTAGAATTCTACACACCGTGGCAATATCCTTCAATGATGAAAAGGCAATGAAGACATTCTCAGCCAAATTAAAGCTGAGTGAGTTTCTTTCCAGTGAATCTACTCTACAAACCACAATAAAAATTATGAAAACAAAAATAAGGAGGTCTTCAGGATGAAGAAAACTAATGCTCATAGGAGATGAAAACCCAGTCACGTAAGAAGAAAAGAAAAGCAACCGAAAGGTTAAATACACCCTTTTTAAAAAGTATCTATACAGTATGTTCAAATATCTTTGAACAAGTTTTGACTATTTAGAACAAAAATTATAAAGATGTTTTGCTATAGTTATAGTCTACGTAGAAGCAAATTGCAGAACAATTAGACCATAAAGGGCAGGGAGGTCATACTCTGTTGCAAGGTTCTTATGTTGTCCGTGCATGTTTTGAGGAAGTACAATTTTTTAAAAGTAGACTATTATAGTTTAAAGATAAATATGGGACTCTCTAGAGAAGTGCTTTTCAGTGGAACTTTCTGAGATGATGTAAGTTGTCTTAGTCAGCTGGGGCTGCTGTAACAAAACACCACAGATTGAATGGCTTATAAACAACAGACGTTTATTGCTCACAGTTCTGGAGGCTGGAAGTCCAAGATCAAGGTGTGGCAGAGTCAGTGTCTGGTGAGGGTCTGCTTCCTGGTTCATAGACGGTGGCTTCTCACTGTGTCCTCACATGGTGGAAGGCTCGAGGGAGCTCTCTGGGGTCCCTTTTATGAGGGCACTGACCCTATTTATGAAGCCCCGCCCTCATGACCTCACCAGCTCCCATAGACTCCACCTCCTAACACCATCACCTTGGGGGTGAGGATTTCAACATATGAATTTGTGGGAGATACAAACGTTCAGACCACAGCAAAGGATTCTGCATTGTTCAGTATGGTAGCCAGCAGCCACATTAGATATTGAGCACTGGAAATGTGGCTGGTGTTACTGAGGAATTTAATTTATTTATTTTTTTTAATTCTACTTGATTTCGATAACCATGCATGACTAATGATTACCGTACTGGAGCCTACAGTTCCACACTAGAGGACAGTGACCATTTTTTACCACGGATGAAGTGGCATATAGTTTTGAGTTTGTAGAACGAGAGACAAAATCAAGGATATTATGTAGGCACATATATAACTATTTAAAATGTAACTCATTTAAAAAAGTAAAAACCATTATTAGCTGGTAGAACATGCAAAACCAGGTAGGGGGCTAGAACTTTACTACTAATAGATATAATTTGTTTTTCAATAGAGATAAAACAGAATACTAAGAAGGATTTGATGAAACCAAAGGAAGGAATAAAAGAACTCATACAGTAACACAAATGAAACAAAACAAAACAAAACAGAAAACAGCTATGGTAGAATTACACCCAACTGGAATAAACTCATACTTTCCTGCAGGGACAGTAAACAGCAAAATGACTTTGGAATACTGTCTGGAGTATTTTTTATAAGGTCAAAAATATGATGATATCACAACCCAGTAAATGTCCTCTCCTAGATATTTACATGAGTATAATACAAATAAAATAATAAAATACAGATCCTCACAAAGACTCTTTAAGAATGTTCTAAGCAGATTTGTTCATAACAAAGAAAAACAGGAAACAATCCACATATCTATTAAAAGGAGAATGAATAAACAGATTGTAATAAATTCACACAATGATCACTACTCACCAGTAAAAGCCAGTGGGGAAAAAAGATGTACATCTTAGGAAAGTTTTACAAATTGGATACATCTGCATAATCACTGCAAGTCAAAAGTCAGGTCAAAATGAACAACCCAGAAATTTCCTGTGTCCTTCCCAAAAAGGACAGGTTTTTTTGTGGTTTTTTTTTTTTTTTTCGATTTCCATATTTTCCAAATTTTCTCTAAGTGTAAGCATTTAAAAATAAACAGATTTCCATAAGTTCCTTGTCTTTCTTATAGAGTTTCCGTACCAGGATCTGTACTCCTAGAATTGAGAGCCTTGCAAATAAAATGTGATGTGTTTTACATAAAATATTATCAAAAGGGACAGACGGAAAACAACTATTGTAGAATTATACCTACCTGCCTGGAGTGACAGTAAATGGTAAACGTATTAGCTTGCAGATAAAATGTGATATATTTTACATAAATTATCTTTTTAATAATCATTCTAGGCCTTTCCTCTAAAGCAATTCAGGATAAAGTTGAAGATTTAATTTAATGTCTGTGAAACTTAATTGGTAATTTGAATATATGCTAGGGCAAACAGATTGGGAAAAACTCTTCACATGAATCGATATGGTTTCTTATACCATTTCCCAATGATCTGGTGATTTATATAATCCTTAATGACTTTGCCCCCCTGCAAAGCACATTGATGCGAATGTATTTTCCTGACATTTCACTAACAACCTAGGAAGGTAACATGTTCCCGTGACACAGTGAGAAATGTTTAGTATATTTTCTACGTTACCCAGGACAATAACTGTTATAGAAATAAATCTCTTAATACTTCCCACTTTTGTTCAGCCAGAAACCAAAATAGTGCTTTGATTGCTCTTATCTGACCTACTTTAGTGCAGGAGTCCTAATGACCTAAATTCCCAAAGTTGTGAGCTTTGCAGGAACTTTCAGGGTTTTCCAATCTGTCCTCACCATTTCAGGCAGAGTCGTACTTCTACTGTGCCACATTGTCACAAGTCTATACCACTACTAAAGCACTGTGAGGATTTTGCACCATGAACTTTGAATTGTCTCCCAGATTTTTAGGAGGGCATATGACTTCCTATTTCTTATGCAGAAAATTGGAATAATCACTTCATATAATGACATTATTAGGTTATGTACAGTTGTCTTCCTTTATTCACGGTTCTACTTTCTACAGTTTCAGTTACCCGAAGCCAAAATATTAAATGGAAAATTCCAGAAACAAACAATTTATAAGTTTTAAGTGTCTTTTCTGAGCAGCATGATGAAATTGCGTGCTGTTGGCCTGGGACATAAATTGTCCCTTTGTGCAGCGCGTCCACACTGAAGACGCTGTCTCACCTGCCAGTCACTTAGTAGCCATCTTGGTTATCAGATCGACTGTTCTGGTGTAGCGGTGATTATGTTCAAGTCACCCTTATTTTACTTAGGAATGGTCTCAAAGCTCGAGAGTAGTGATGCTGGCAATTTGGATATGTAGAATTTTGTACTATCCTACTATCTGTGGTTTCAGGGATTCACTGGGGGGTCTTGAAACATATTCCCTGAGGATAAGAGGGGACTACTATAGTTACATAAGGCAAACGGGAAGAGAGCACAGGACATTTGGGATTATAACTGTGTCACACACTCTAACTCTGTTAGTAGTTCCTGGTACTATTTCTTTTTTTTTTTTTTTTAATTTTATTTTGTCGATATACATTGTAGCTGATTATTGCTCCCCATCACCAAAACCTCCCTCCCTTCTCCCTCCCCCCCTCCCCCCCAACAATGTCCTTTCTGTTTGCTTGTTGTATCAACTTCAAATAATTGTGGTTGTTATATCTTCTTCCCTCCCCCCCGGTTTGTGTGTGTGTGTGTGTGTATGTGTGTGTGTGAATTTATATATTAATGTTTAGCTCCCTCCAATAAGTGAGAACATGTGGTATTTCTCTTTCTGTGCCTGACTTGTTTCACTTAATATAATTCTCTCAAGGTCCATCCATGTTGTTGCAAATGGCAGTATTTCATTCGTTTTTATAGCTGAGTAGTATTCCATTGTGTAGATGTACCACATTTTCCGTATCCACTCATCTGATGATGGGCATTTGGGCTGGTTCCAACTCTTGGCTATTGTAAAGAGTGCTGCGATGAACATTGGGGAACAGGTATACCTTCGACTTGATGATTTCCATTCCTCTGGGTATATTCCCAACAGTGGGATGGCTGGGTCATATGGTAGATCTATTTGCAATTGTTTAAGGAACCTCCATACCATTTTCCATAGAGGCTGCACCATTTTGCAGTCCCACCAACAATGTATGAGAGTTCCTTTTTCTCCGCAGCCTCGCCAGCATTTATCGTTCATAGTCTTTTGGATTTTAGCCATCCTAACTGGGGTTAGATGGTATCTCAATGTGGTTTTGATTTGCATTTCCCGGATGCTGAGTGATGTTGAGCATTTATTCATATGTCTGTTGGCCATTTGGATATCTTCCTTAGAGAAATGCCTACTTAGCTCTTTTGCCCATTTTTTAATTGGGTTGCTTGTTTTCTTCTTGTAAAGTTGTTTGAGTTCCTTATATATTCTGGATATTAATCCTTTGTCAGATGTATATTTTGCAAATATTTTCTCCCACTCTGTTGGTTGTCTTTTAACTCTTTTAATTGTTTCTTTTGCTGTGCAGAAGCTTTTTAGTTTGATATAATCCCATTTGTTTATTTTTCCTTTGGTTGCCCGTGCTTTTGGGGTCGTATTCATGAAGTCTGTGCCCAGTCCTATTTCCTGAAGTGTTTCTCCTATGTTTTCTTTAAGAAGTTTTATTGTCTCAGGGTGTATATTTAAATCCTTAATCCATTTTGAGTTGATTTTAGTATACGGTGAGAGGTATGGATCTAGTTTCATTCTCCTGCATATCGATATCCAGTTATCCCAGCACCACTTGCTGAAGAGGCAGTCCCTTCCCCAGTGAATAGGCTTGGTGCCTTTGTCAAAGACCAGATGGCAGTAAGTGTGTGGGTTGATTTCTGGATTCTCTATTCTATTCCATTGGTCAGTGTGTCTGTTTTTATGCCAGTACCATACTGTTTTGGTTATTATAGCTTTGTAGTATAGCTTAAAGTCAGGTAGTGTTATGCCTCCAGCTTTATTTTTTTTGCTGAGCATTGCTTTGGCTATTCGTGGTCTTTTATTGTTCCATATAAATGTCTGAATAGTTTTTTCCATTTCTGAGAAAAATGTCTTTGGAATTTTGATGGGGATTGCATTGAATTTGTATATCACTTTGGATAGTATGGACATTTTCACTATGTTGATTCTTCCAATCCAAGAGCATGGAATATCTTTCCATCTTCTTGTATCCTCTCTAATTTCTCTCAGCAGTGGTTTGTAGTTCTCATTATAGAGATTTTTCACCTCCTTGGTTAACTCAATTCCTAAGTATTTTATTTTTTTGGTGGCTATTGTAAATGGGCAGGCTTTCTTGATTTCTCCTTCTGCATGTTCACTATTGGAGAAAAGAAATGCTACTGATTTTTGTGTGTTGATTTTGTATCCTGCTACTGTGCTGAAATCATTTATCAATTCCAGCAGTTTTTTTGTAGAGGTTTTAGGCTGTTCGATATATAGGATCATGTCATCTGCAAACAGGTACAGTTTGACTTCATCTTTTCCAATCTGGATGCCCTTTATTTCCTTTTCTTCTCTGATTGTTCTGGCTAGTACTTCCAACACTATGTTGAATAGGAGTGGTGAGAGTGGGCATCCTTGTCTAGTGCCTGTTCTTAAAGGAAAAGCTTTCAGCTTTTCCCCATTCAGGATGATATTGGCAGTGGGTTTGGCATATATGGCTTTAATTATGTTGAGATACTTTCCCTCTATACCTAACTTTGTCATGAATGAGTGCTGAACTTTATCAAATGCTTTTTCAGCATCTATAGAGATGATCATATGGTCCTTGTGTTTGAGTTTATTATTATGGTGTATCACATTTATTGATTTGCGTATGTTGAACCAACCTTGCATCCCTGGGATGAATCCCACTTGATCGTGATGAATAATTTTTCGTATGTGTTGCTGTATTCTGTTTGCTAGTATTTTAGTGAGGATTTTTGCATCTATATTCATCAAGGATATCGGCCTGTAGTTTTCTTTTTTGGTTATATCTTTACCTGGTTTTGGTATCAGGATGATGTTTGCTTCATAGAATGAGTTTGGGAGATTTGCGTCTGTTTCAATCTTTTGGAATAGTTTGTAAAGAATCGGTGTCAATTCCTGTTTGAATGTTTGGTAAAATTCTGCTGTGAATCCATCTGGTCCTGGGCTTTTCTTTGTTGGGAGCCTTCTGATAACAGCTTCAATCTCCTTTATTGTTATTGGTCTGTTCAAATTTTCTACGTCTTCACGGTTCAGTTTTGGGAGCTTGTGTGTGTCCAGATATTTATCCATTTCCTCCAGATTTTCAAATTTGTTGGCGTATAGTTGTTTGTAGTAGTCTCGAATGATTCCTTGTATTTCAGATGAATCAGTTGTAATATCGCCTTTTTCATTTCTAATTTTTGTTATTTGAGTCTTCTCTCTTCTTTTTTTTGTTAGCCATGCTAATGGTTTGTCAATTTTATTTATCTTTTCAAAAAACCAACTTTTTGATTCGTTGATCTTTTGAATTGTTTTTTGGTTTTCAATTTCATTCAGTTCTGCTCTGATCTTAATGATTTCTTTCCGTCTGCTAACTTTAGGATTGGATTGTTCTTGTTTTTCTAGTTCTTTAAGGTGAAGTGTTAGGTTGTTCACTTGCCATCTTTCCATTCTTCTGAAGTGAGCATTTAATGCAATAAATTTTCCCCTCAATACTGCTTTTGCAGTATCCCACAGGTTTTGGTATGATGTATCATTGTTTTCATTAGATTCAATAAATTTTTTGAGTTCCTGCTTGATTTCTTCTTGGACCCATATGTCATTAAGTAGAATGATGTTTAATTTCCATGTGTTTGTATAGTTTCCAGAGTTTTGTTTGTTATTAATTTCTAGTTTTAATCCATTGTGGTCTGAGAAGATACATGGGATAATTCCAATTTTTTTGAATTTATTGAGATTTGATTTGTGACCTAATATGTGATCTATCCTGGAGAATGATCCATGTGCTGATGAGAAGAATGAATATTCTGAGGTTGTTGGGTGGAATGTTCTGTAGATGTCTGCCAATTCCAATTGGTCTAGAGTGTTGTTTAGATCTTGTGTTTCTCTACTGATTCTTTGCCTAGATGATCTGTCTAATATTGACAGTGGAGTGTTCAGGTCCCCTGCTATTATGGTATTAGTGTCTATTTCCTTCTTTAGGTCTAATAGAGTTTGTTTTATAAATCTGGCTGCTCCAACATTGGGTGCGTACATATTTATGATTGTTATGTCTTCTTGATGGATCAGTCCTTTTATCATTAAGTAGTGTCCCTCATTGTCTCTTTTTATGGTTTTTAGTTTAAAGTCTATTTTGTCAGATATAAGAATAGCCACTCCAGCTCGTTTTTCTTTTCTGTTTGCATGGTAAATCTTTTTCCATCCTTTCACTCTTAGTCTGTGTGAATCTTTATGGGTGAGGTGGGTCTCTTGTAGGCAGCATATAGTTGGGTCCTGCTTTTTGATCCATTCAGCCAGTCTGTGTCTTTTAATTGGGGAATTTAAGCCTTTAACATTAAGAGTTGTTATTGAAAGGTGTTGATTTATTCCTAGCATTTTATTGGTTGTTTGGTTGTCTTAGGTGTCTTTTGTTCCTTGCTTTCTGATTTACTGTTTGCTTTCTTTGTTTGTTGGTTCCTTAGGTTGTAGATAGTGTTTTTGTTAGCTTGTTTTCTCTTCATGAATGCCATTTTTATTGTACTAGCGGGTTTAGATTTTTCTTGGGTTTTTATGGCAGTGGTAGTTATTTTTCAGGAACCAAACCCAGTACTCCCTTGAGGATTTCTTGTAAGGGTGGTCTTGTGGTAGTGAACTTCCGCAGTTTTTGTTTGTCTGAGAAATATACTATTTGCCCCTCATTTCGGAAGGATAGCCTTGCAGGGTAGAGTATTCTTGGCTGGCAATCTTTGTCTTTTAGTATTTTGAAAATATCATCCCATTCCTTTCTAGCTTTTAGGGTTTGTGATGAAAAGTCTGATGTTAACCTGATTGGGGCTCCCTTATAGGTGATTTGACGCTTCTCTCTTGCAGCTTTTAAGATTCTCTCTTTGTCTCTGAGTTTTGCCAATTTGACTATGACATGTCTTGGAGAAGGCCTTTTTGGGTTGAATACGTTTGGAGATCGTTGAGCTTCCTGGATCTGAAGATCTGTGATTTTTCCTATACCTGGGAAGTTTTCTGCCACTATTTTGTTGAATATGTTTTCAATGGAATCTCCATTTTCCTCCCCTTCTGGAATACCCATGACTCGGATAATTTGAGCGCTTGAGGTTGTCTGATATCTCTCTCAGATTTTCTTCCATGTCCTTGATTCTTTTTTCTTTCTTTTTGTCTGCTTGTGTTATTTCAAACAGCCCATCTTCAAGTTCAGAGGTTCTCTCTTCAACTTCGACAAGCCTGCTGGTTAAACTCTCCGTTGTGTTTTTTATTTCGCTGAATAACTTCTTCAGTTCAGCAAGTTCTGCTACATTTTTTTTCAGGACATTGATTTCCTTGTACATTTCCTCTTTCAGATCCTGTATACTTTTCCTCATTTCATCATGATGTCTAGCTGAGTTTTCTTGTATCTCATTCAGTTTCCTTAGAATTATCACTCGAAATTCCTTGTCAGTTATTTCAAGGGCTTCTTGTTCTATAGGATCTAGAGTATGAGATTTATTAACTTTTGGTGGTGTACTTTCTTGATTTTTTGTATTTCTGGTGTCTTTTTTTTGGTGTTTATTCATTGTGGCAGGGGGTTTCACAGTCCACCGGTTTGAGACTAATGACTAACTAGGATGTTGCTGTGGTTGCCAATTTGGTATGGCTCCCGCCGTGACTGCTCAGTTGGCCTCTAGTGTCTTGTGTGTGTGGTTGCCTCGGGTCTTGGGCTTCTCCGGGGATCCACCTTTCTGGTCAGCTTGGACTCTGCTGGGCTGGTGGATCACGTACCACAGGGTGTGTGATCTCTGTTGAGCTTTCACTTTCTGTACAGGACTTCTCCCCGTTCCGTGTGCTCTGGCCCAGGCTGTTAGATCGTGCAGTGGCGACCCCACCGGGTGTGTGGTTTCTGTCGAGTCTCCGCCTCCCTGGCCGCACGTCTCCCCCCTCTGTGCACACTGTGCTGGGCTGGGGTGTGTCTTCTGCACCCCTCGTCTATCAGCTGGGCCTTCAAGACCCTGCTCAGCACCGCCTCACCCAGGAAGTCTACAAGGTTTCTGCTAGGCACAGACGACCGGTCTCTCTGGGTGCCTTTGTAGCACTGTGTAGATCTTTCTCAGGTCTTGTTCACCTTTGTATCCCCCCGGTATAAACCGAGTCTAGTGCCCGCCTGCAGCCTGCTCTCCGGCAGGTTCAAGCAGACCTGGGAACTCTCCTACCACACTATTCCCAACCAGAAATTCGTTAGGCTTTTTTCCAAACTGGTGGTCGCAGAGATGGTATCTGCCTCCCAGTGACAGGAAGTTTACCGGGGCGGAGTCCAGGGTGTGGTGGAGTGACAGTCGGCCCGCCCGTACTTCCTAGCCCTCCCAACACTGGTTGGGACGCCCCACACCCCCAGCCCCGCCAGAGAACCGTGGAGGGAGTGGGAGAGGAGGCCAGCCCGCAGGGTCCGGAAAGCCCCGCGCCAGGCCAAGCAAATGGGCTCAGTGATGGCCGAGCAGGGCGGAGCTGCCCGCACCTGGGAAAATGGAGGCAGCACCGGGGCAGTGAGTGGCCTGGTGGTGCAGGCGGGAGCCGCGTGGGCATCCACCCCCCGAACTGAGCTGTGCCAGGGATCACTCACAGTGCTGTGCCAGGTCGGGCGCTCGCTCTGTCTCTGGTTTGTTGCCTTCCGTGTTCTCGGCGCTGCCACCTCGGGCTGTTCAGTCGCGGCGCCGCTGGGGCACTCCCAGGAATCTTCTTTAATGCCGGCCTGAAACCTCGAATCCTGAATAGGGCAGCTGGCCGCCTTCAGTGCGGCCCCAGCCTCCGGGATCCTGGCTGCATCCACAGCAGCCCTGGCGCCGTGTTCCCTGTTTGAAGACTCGCTTTTGCAGCTAAGAATTAGTTCTTTTCCTGCTCCACACTTCAAAGCTGTTGCCTGTAAATGAGGCAGCCTCTCCTGCCGGGGGCAAAGTGGCGTTGAGCCCCCACGACCGGCCAGCAGCAGCAGTCCTCCCTTAAGAGATGGCCAGAGGAAGGTCCACATGTTTCCCGGCTGCCTGAGGCCCAGTGGCCACCTTTTCCACCTCAGCTACTCCGCGCCAGCCGCCGCAGCCGCCGCCATCTTGAAACTCCCCTCCTGGTACTATTTCTAAGAATCATTATTACATCTGAATCTATCCAGATGAAATGGCCACCAGCTAATCTGGTCCCATGCTAGATTGGTGGGTACCCAGCTTCCTGGACTTTGGCTCCTCACCTGAGACATGAGTTACACACATAACTCTTACTAGTACTGGGAATGATAACCTGGCTCCTGACCCCATTAATTTATTTTGACCATATTCTTTTATCATCCCTCATTCTCTCCCTAACTCAGATCCATCTTTACGACATATAGAGTGCCAGGCTCAAAACACTTGCCTTCATCTCTGAGTTCTTTGCAGAGCACCAGCCCTGATGGATTGCCACCCAGCATGTATCTGTGTGTATGATTCAAGAAAGAAGCCGTGACTCTCCTGCTGGCACCCCTCTCTCTATTCATCACTATTTATGCACAATCAGGAAGTCCTGTTGTTTGCAATATCAACACATGTGTGTGGACACATGTTCATGTGCATGCACTTTTTTTTCAAATGTGTTCATGTTCCTGATTTCTATTGTTGCCACCTAACTTCAAACCACTGTCTTCTACCTGGACTATTACAGTAAACTCCTAACCAGGTATCTCACATCCCCTCGTTCCTCCAGTCCACTCTCTTCAAGGCACTCTGAATGATTAAAAAACAAACAAACAAAAATCAGATTATGCTACTACACTGCTTAAATCCTCCAGAGATTTTTTTACATTAGAATAGTATAAAATGCCCAAAATGACCATTTGATCAAACTTATCCCCATCCCTGTCCCCAGAACATGACACTATAATGAAAAAATGTTCCTGAAGAGATGACCAAGCTTATAAAAGAGTCACTTAAAATGTTTTTCTGGGTTTAAGTGGAGTTATTCATGTCTTCTGCATAGCTGAAAGTTGACCTTTAAGGTGGCGTTTGCTAAAACAGCAGTAGAAGAGCCTGCTGCCAGTTTCCCGACACTCGGCAATCGGATTATGAGGTCAGATTATAAGCCTTTGCAAAAGAACATTTGAAAACCTTAGCATCAGTTCTACAGACTATGAAGGTTCATTATGGAATTAGAAAGACTTCCTCTGTCCTACCTTCTTGCCCCTCTAATGACACCGTCCCATAAACCCCTACTGTCAAAACCAGGGACATGATCACTTGTCACTATTTAAAATATCCGTATAAAGGATGGAGGCTCATTTTATATACATAAATACACACACACACACACACACACACACACACACACACACACACACACATATGTATAAAACATATATATACCACTGTATTAGTTTGCCAGGACTGTCATAACAAAATAGCACAGCCTGGGTGACTTTGACAACAGAAATTTATTCTCTCACAATTTGGGGGACTATATGTCCAAAATCAAGGTGTGGCCAGGATTGGTTTCTTCTGAGGCCTCTCTCAGTGCCTTGTAGTTGGTGTCTTTCCCCTTTGTCCTCACATGGTCATCCCTCTGTGGGTGTCTGTGCCCTAATCTCTCCTTATAAGGACACTAGTCCTGTGGAATTAGGGTCCGCCCTGCTGACCTCATTTTACCTTAATCACCTCTTTTAAGATTATGTCTCCAGATATGGTCACATTCTGAGGAATGGGTAATTAGGACTTCAACATGTTAATTTGGGGGGAACACAATTCAGCCCATAATAACCACTTTAAATATGACTGCAGTTCCCTTCTATAGCTTGTCACTTAGTAGTATTAGAGTGTTCTGATGACTGTCATTGGCCACATATTGATCTTTTTGGTTTATATAGCAGGCCCGGAGAAATAATTAGCCTGAATTTCTGTAAGTATGTGAAAACAACTAACCTTGGCATCCGAGTGTTCTGAAAGTATTAAGCAAGGTTGCATGCATGTGTCTGTGCTGTTGCATAGAATGTCAGCAAACATCAGCCAGACTAGCTCACCACTTGATCCCCAGGTTCCCTTTTCCAGAACATTGAGTGAACAAAAATCTCAAAAGTTTGGACAGGAAAAACATTATTTTCCAAAACCCAGGTCTCTGGTATACACATTGCCTTTTAAACCCGAAAAAGAAAAAAAAAAATCTAATCACGTTTCAGAAAAAAATTTCATTCGTAGGAAGGGTCAGAAAAAAATAGGTTTACCATTTGGTAGTTAGTCCTTTGCTGCTGAATTAATAGCTGCCATGGGTTACTTGAAAGACAATTAGCATACAGTCACAAAATCAGAATTAAAATAGGGGTCATGGTATTTCCAACTGTGTGACTCTGGGGAAGGTACTTCCCTATTCTCTGTGATTAGAAAATGATCTAAATATAGTTTTAAATAATCTCTATCCGTGTAGACAAGTCTAGAGAGAATGTCTTTACAAGTTATCAACAGCTTGGCAGAGAAACTCCAGTTTTTGGAAACAAGAAGACTCACTACAACAACCTATGGATTTTTATAGGCACAGTCACAGTCTCAACAAATCAAAACAGCAGTTTTGTTACGCATCTTGCAGGCTGAGGGAATAATTCAGGTCAGCCCCTGTCTGTGAGCCTGGTTAGCAGTAAGTTTACGGATGATGAAAACCATGATTAAATGCACAGTATTTCCAGAAGAACATCTTTATATTGTAAAGTAGGTACTGGAATTAAAAAAAAAAAAAACTTTTTTTTTAAAGAATGTCTATCTGCTCCACCTGTCTTACCTGTTTGTTCTTACTTGACCGCCATTGTAACTCTCAGTTTATTGAATCACAGTTGGTTGCTGTGGAGGTGATTGCACTGTCACAAACAGGATTATGACTTCAAGTGGGGAAAAAAACAGCAGGTGCACTGAACTCTTAACAGAGAGAAGAGTCCTGTTATTATGAAAATAAACTTCAAATAATCAACTGTGACCCGAAATGCATAATTTTCTTTTGTGGGATTTTTTTTTCTCTCTTGCATCATCCTCTGCTGAATTCAATTTTAAAATGAAAATATCATAGAACTGGAGAAACATATCTTAGGTTGAAACATGCTCGTGTGTAAGAAAAACATCATTATCAATATGTTGCAAAGGCCATGTTAAAAAATAGAATGGTTTGTCCAAATTTAACCAAAGAAACTTTTTCCAGTCAGAAGAGAAATTGCAATCAGGCTGAATAATTGTCCGATTATAGGTTTAAAAATAAAGAACTTGCAATTCACGGGTATAACTAACTTGGCTTCTGAGACTGCAACGGCTTCTGACTACCCTGTTAAAAAGAAAAACTTTAAACAAATTAAATTTTACAGAGTTTAAATGAGTAAAGAACAAGTATCGAATCGGGTGGCCTCCAGATCCAGAATAGGTTCAGAGTGATTCTGGGACCACCCTGTAGTCAGCTAAGATTTATCGACAGAACATGGAAAGTGACATACAGAAACAGTTGGATTGGTTACAGCTGGGCATTTGCCTTATTTGTGAACACTTGGGTTTGACCAGTTGGCTGCCTGTGATTGGCTGGGACTCGGCTACTTGTTACAAGAGTAGATTGCAGTCTGTTTGCACATCAAGTTAGGTGAGAGTTCTTTATGTCTGAAGAAACCTTTAAGCCAAACTCAATTCAACAAGCTCACACAGTACCTCAGTCCTAACCTTAAACAAAGATGGAAGCAATGGTTTCCAGGATGCCACGAAACATTCCTCTAAGCAGAAATACCACTCTAATGATCTGGAACAGCACCTAGATTTGCCATGTGTGCCTACCTTGATAATAAACACAAAAAGAATGGAATATTAATTCATTGAACACCCACTGACAGATATAACGCAGGTTGTTGCATATAAATTCATTGGGTTCTCACAACAATTTTGCAATGCACACATACACCATCATGTTATTCTCATTTTTATGTGATTTTAAGGCTTAAAGAGATTAAGAATGAAGTCACACCTGTAGTTAACAAGTTTCAGGGCCTGGACTTAAACCTAACCCTCAACAACTCCACAGCCCTGACTCAAACTAGACTCCAGACTCAAACCTTTATTTAAAACACAATGATATAAAGCCAATATTACCAGTTATTATCACGTTGGCTCTGAGCAGGTTTAGTTAAGTCTTTGTCTGGAAGAGAAGGTGGGAGCCCTAAGTGCTGGGCTCTACTCGGGAGGCAAAACTGAACTGGGTATGTGGCTAGTAGACCAGATGTCTGCAGGATGTGGAGCCTTGAGAAACTTCGCTCTAAACATCATATCATAATGTCCTACAGTTAACAATATTTCGATGACTCTTTGAATCTTGGCATTTGATTCAAGGGGCTTGAGGCAGGTAGATTTTACACAGAGAGTAAGTCTACTGAAGATTTCCTGAGAAGGCCACCTTGATGCAGAATTCACAGGCCCACCTTCTATCAGGGAATGCACGAGTGAAACATGAACTATGTGACAGTTCTCTTAAAACACAGAATGAAGTGGCTTCCATCATAATCTCATGGTGATTCCCGTTGTTGTTAATACATACAGGAAAAAAGATTTGTGAGTTAAAATAAGTGAGGGAATATATTAGTGTTTCAGGAATATATACATATTTCAGGAATATATAAATTACATATATATATACACACACACACATATATAAGGGTACTTCAAAAAGTTCCTGAAAAGATTCATTTTATCTTTTAAATAATTCTTTCCACAAACTTTTGAAATACCCTTGTATATACAGGTAAATATAGATAAAGGTACAGGTATAATACAGATATACATACATACACATATAGATAAAGCTATAATTATAGTTAAAGGTGTAGATACAGGTACAGGTGTAGATCGAGACAGAGATAGAGACTTTATTTCACAAGGGACATTCAGGGAAATTGAGAGACGTGGAGGAGTGTTCAAGGTTCATATGTCTACTACAAAAATGACTACTTCTCAGGGTTATGAGAACTACATCCTCAGTGTAGGGTCACCCAAGCCCGCCATGGTAGCTTGTACATCTTAGGATTTGTACTCTGTGTCTAACAGTACCAGATTAGCACAGCGGCCAGCCCTTGATTATACACACCATTGAAGGGAAGAATTAGCTGGATACGTCTGCACAGCTGGCTGGGGCCCTCACCCTGTGCCCGCAGACATCTGGTCTGTCCAGGCAGCAGAGCCCTTGGCGCTCACTGTGAGGACAGCAGGATTCCTGTCTGACCAGCCTACGGGGAATCTGGCCAATGCTGGCTTCTTCTCATGACTGCTCTGGTGAGCTGGTGTGGAAAAGAGCCCAGTGTGAAGGCTGTCACTCAGCATTGCAGAGGTCTGTGCCTCTCAGTTGCCATGACGATGACAAGCATGACCTAGCACCTCCACCCTGTGGTTCCTGGGTAAGGAGGGGGATCAGTTGGCAGGTGGTTGCTTTACTTGTGTAAAGTTGGAGATGCCCTTCCATTTCATGAGGACAGTGTATAATTTGGAAATCAGCCTAAGGTAATTGACATAGGCTCTTTATCCTCAGTTTCCCATTATCCCTTTTCTTGTCTTTCTGTTTGTTTTGGGGTGTTTTTCTTGGTGGCTGGCTAGTATGGGGATCGAACCCTGGACCTCAGTGTTATCAACCCTATGCTCTGAACAACTGAGCTAACAAGCCGGCTCCTTTTCTTATTTTAGGTGCCCCCTTGTCCCCAGACCTAATAAGCTCATTTTGACATTCAGCTCCTTAGATATTTCACAACTCAGTCCTCATCCACTTGGTTTTCCCTTACTGGTTAAGTCCCATATTCTGAACATTTTTCTTCCCCCTTTTCCTCCTAGCTGTAGTGCCTAAGGCTTTCCTCAATGAAATGGCAGCTACTTATGAATGACTACACTGAGGTGATAATGATGGATAATTATGGCTTAACAGATATAGACACCATTGTGGTTTGGTTTTTCAACAACTTTATTGAGATATAACCTTTGTATTCTACTATTCGTCTGTTATAAATGCATGTTTCAGTGATGTTTAGGATATTTACAGAGTTGTGCAGCCGTCACCACAATATATTTAGAACACACCCATCACTGAGAAAAGAAAACACAAGCTCTTTAGCAGTCACTGCCCAGTTCCTCTACTCACCCTACCCCCAGCCTTCGCCATCTGCTTTCTGTCTGTATAAATTTGTCTTTCCTAGATGTCTCATATCAACGAAATCATACAACATTATATATATATATATATTTCATTAAATTTTAATTGTGGTATAATATATATAACATAATTTGCCATCTTAACATGTACAGTTCACTGGCATTAAGTACATTCACACTGTTGTACAAACATCACTACTACACATCCTCAGAACTCTTTTCTTCTTGCAAAACTAGAACATTTTACCTATTAAACAATAACTCCTCTTTCCCACTACAATATATGGTTTTTTGTGACTGGGGTTTTTTTCCCTCAAAATTCACTCTTGTTAGCATGTATCAGTACTTCTTTCCTTTTATGGCTGAAAAATATTTCCCTGTATAGATATACATTGTCTGTACATTCATGAGTTGGTGGACGTTTGGGTTTTGTCACCTTCTGGCTACTGCTAATAGTTGCTATGAACATTTGTATACTAGTTTTCACGTGGACAAATGTTTTCATTTCTCCACTTAGGAGTGGAATTGTTGAGTTGGATGGTAGTTTTATGTGAATATTTTGAGAAACTGAAAGTTTATCAAAGCAGCTGCACCGCTTTACCTTTCCATATAATATACGAGGGTTACCATGTCTCCACATCCTTGTCAGCACTTGTTACTGTCTTTCTCCTTTAATTTAGGCATTCTAATAAGTATGATGTGTTAACTCACTTTGGTTTTGATTTGTACCTCCCCAGAGGCTAATGACATTCAGCATGTTTTCATGTGCCTATTGGCCATTTATATACCTTTTTAAAAGAAATATCTATTTGGTTCCTTTGCATTTATAATTTTGTTATTTATTATTTTAATTCTGAGTTATAAGACTTCTTCATATAACCTGATAGAGCCCCTTATCAGATACATAACTTTCCAACATTTTTTCTGCATCTTTTCACTTTCTTGATGGTGTGTTTTGAAGAACGAATACTTTTAATATTGATGAAGTCTGATTTTTCCAGTTTTTCTATTGTCACTTGTGCTTTTATAGCTATACCTAAGAAATAATTGACAAACTCAAAGTCACAATAAATACTAATATGTTTTCTTCAAATAGTTTTTTATTTTTACAAAAATATTTAGGTCTATAATTTATTCTGGTCTGTAATTTACTTTAAGTTTGTGTTATGGTGTGAGGTAGGGGTCCAGCTTTATTGTTTTAAATCTGGATATCCAAGGCAGAGACCACATATATCTTATATGAGGAATTTGCCCCTAGCACTAGTGTGTTGACACTAAAACAGTACAGTAGTCACCCTATATATGTGGTTTGCTTTCTGCAGTTTTAGTCACCTGCAGTCAACCACAGTTCAAAAATATTAAGAAATTTTGAGAAAACAAGAGAGAGAGACCACATTCACATAACTTTCATTGAAGTATATTTGCTCCAATTGTTCTATCGTATCATTGTTGTTAATCTCTTATTGTGCCTAGTTTTGGAACTTTCTGCAGTTTCAGGCATCTACTAAGGGTTTTGGAACATATCCCCCATGATAAGGGGGGAATCTCATAAACATGAAATACAGATTTTGAATAAAGAGATGTTTTGTATCTGTAGAGTCTGTGGTTCCAACTCCCAAATGCAGACTTCATGTTTGAGTTGTAACTAAAAGTCAAGATGAAGGTGGAAGAATCTAGGAAGAAGGACTAAAATTGTGTCTATCTCTGCTCTGTTTAGCATGCTACACAAACTACATTTTATTTTTCATCATTAAATCTCTTCAATCAGTTGAGAAGGCACCTATCAAAATACAAACTCTCAAGGATGCATAAATACCTACTCACGCGCTTGGTTTGAATGGAATCAAGATGAAAGCCAGCCTCTTCAGACAATATTGAGCATCTGCTGAGTTAATAATAATGCTTTGTTACAGTGGTCCTTCAACAAATTCTATCACAGCCAAGTGCACAACTCCAACACAGTTTAGACAGCACCAAGGAGGAGCCACAGTTGCACTGCACAGGCCACTTAGGAAATCACAAACGATGCATAATTTATGCCTAGTTCAGAAAGGAAAATGATCATAGAATTGGGCAGATACAAAAGGCAGGCCTGTGAATGTCGTGCAATCAGACCCTCCTTCCATGCCATTTATTACGTGTCTATCCACATGCTTTTTATAGTAAATTGCTAAAACACGGTCTGACCTTGTATATCCAAGTGGAATTATCATTTAGTTACATTACTGCAAGAAGCCTATATAGTTTTACAATTATGATCTTGATTTGAAAAATAAAAATAGAAAAGAATGACTTCCTTAGAGAAGCTGGCATGAAGTGTCTTATTATTCCGTCTTTCAAATGAGAATGCACTTTTTATTCCAGCCTTCCTATCTGCTAAGAATTCCCTTTTTGCACTAGATTCAACAACACTCTGGAAGTTCTTTCTCCACTGGAAGCCTACAGATGCATTACTTCATAAGGGAAAGTGCTTCACCCACAAGAGTCACCGGAACTGCAATTTTGCCCAATCAGAATCTACTTAGCTCAATGCCGTAAATTCCCCCGAAAAGTAGACATGGCTAGTTGACCTGTTATTATGAACCATTGAAATAATTTTACTAAGAGGCAATTAATTATTTAGCAAAGTTTCTATGTTATTTGATGGCTACAAAATCTGGATTAACCAGCACGGAAGGGGTTGAATTGGCCAGCAAGGATATAGTCTAAGAGTTGCCACAATTGATGTGTTTAATAAATGTTTTGAATAGCCTGTTTTCTGCCTTCTTCTCTCCCCTCGTTACAATTTTTTTCTGAACAAGTTCGTTTTCTAGGTTTTTCTACATATATTGATCCAAAAAAATTTTGATTTTATCCTTATTTAGAATTGACAAGACCACCCCCAACAAATGAAGTGCACATATAAAAACTCAACTCCAACATTCAACTCTTCAATTACATGAAGCCACATTTGGAACCAACCTAAATGCCCATCAGTGGATGACTAGATAAGGACAGTGTGGTATATACAAGAGAGAATACGACTCAGCCTAGAAAAAGAATGAAATTCTGCCATTTGCAGCAATATGGATAAGCTTGGAGAAAATTATGTTAAGTGAAATAAGCCAGGCACAGAAAAAGAAATACTGCATGCCCTTACTTGTAATTGGGAGCTAATAAATAAATGAGAAAGAAAGAAATGGAGAAAGAGAGGAAGGAAGGAAGGAAGGAAGGAAGGAAGGAAGGAAGGAAGGAAGGAAGGAAGGAAGGAGGGAGGGAGGGAGGGAGGGAGGGAGGGAGGGAGGGAGGGAGGGAGGGAGGAAGGAGGGAAGGAAGGAAGGAGGGGAGGAAGGAGGGGAGGAAGGAAGGAAGGAAGGAAGGAAGGAAGGAAGGAAGGAAGGAAGGAAGGAAGGAAGGAAGGAAGGAAGGAGGGAAGGAAGGAAGAAGGAAGGAAGGAAGAAGGAAGGAAGGACCTCAATAATACATTGAACTTTCAGAAGGACAGAACAGAACTGAGGTTACTAGAGGTGGGAAACTGGTTAAAAGTCACAAAGAATGATTACGTTTCATAATGATGAGTATGCTAATTATCCTGACTTGATCATCACTTATTGTACACAGGCATTGACATTCAACTCTGTACCTCACAATAATGTGTAATCAATTATGTTTCAATAAAAAAAAGGAAGCAAAACCTACACCCATTTAACCACAAAGCGTATATTCCCCTCTTGACATTTTTCTGTACACTTTTAAAACAACATACTTTTGGATTCGGGAATGCTCACTGCAAAGAGATTTTTCTTTGTTCTATTATTGCCAATGACAGAAGGACCTTCATCAGGGATACTCGAACTTGCTTTAAAACAAACCGTGTAGGTCCATACCTGATCATGCGGTTTGTTCTTTAATTATTCACCTACTGAGAGTTATGAAGAAAGAAAACCAGCAACTTCAACAAATCAACCAATAAAGATTAAAAAAAATAATTGTATTGTCCTTTTATTCCATTTCTCCTGAAAAATATTTCACAGACTGCTCAAACTGGGCTTACCAGTTTTCTGAAATCCTATGGCCCAGTTTGAAATGCTCAATTCCAAATAAGTGCAATGTGTAAGGTTGACTATACTAATTACTCTGATTTGAGCATCACGTGTTACACACAGGTACTGATATTCAATGCTGTACCCCACAGACGTGTGTAATCATTATGTTTCAATAATTTTTTTTAAAAGGAAAGAAAATAGAGATTGCCCCCAAATTCAGCTGCAGAGAACACAGAAATTAAGCTTCCTTCCTGGACAATCTGGGCATTGGCCACACTGGAAAAATAACAAGGACATATCTGATGTATTGGCTTTTCTGCTCCTGCTGATTTCTATTTCTGTTTAAATATTTGGGGCAGACATAGTTAGGTCAGTGTCCTGCCTTCTCTTTGTGGGATTTGCAGCTCCTAGACCAACACAGGAGCCTTCCTAAATGGAGCTCCTTAACCTTTGCTCCTTCAACAGAAGCGCCTTTGTAAAACCTTTTCTCTGATTTTCTGAAAAATATTTTAAAAATTTAAAACAATAAAAATATCTCTCTCTCTCTCCCTCCCTCCGTCCCTGTTTTCAGAGAATCCTAGTTCCCAGGAATTCCTTCCTCTTTGAAAAAATCACTTTTGCTTTACAGTCACCTCCTGCTTCAAGCAATAATATGGTAAAATCTTGAGAAAAAAGGAAGCAAGGGGGAAACTAGGATCTTAAGTTTGGTTACTTTTCAGGAATCCCTTGCAAGATGAGATTCTCTACCTTGGCAATACTGACATTTGTTGTCAGATATTTCTCTGTGGTGGGGGCTGTCCTGTGCAATGTAGAATTTTAAGCAGCACCCCTGGTCTCCACCCGCTAGATACCAGTAGGACATGTCCTCACCCAACAACTAAAAATGTTTTCAGGTGTTGCCTTCTGGGAGGCAAAGTTGGCATTGTTTGAGACCCTCACAAGGATGCATGAGAAGTATTTACACAAAGAATATATAATTATTAGTATCTGCACAGCTATATCAAGATCGTCCCTTCCAATGTAAAACTTTTATTCTATTGCAACACTTTAATAAAATCACACTAATCTGCACTTTCAAACCAATTTACTCAAAAATCTGTATTCTCTTTCCTTCATAGTTTTGAGACATCCAAGTGGCATGTTAACCGTGAATGTTCAATTTACCTTTTTGGCGAGGAAAAAGTCCTAATTCTGTCTCTCTCAAGGATAAGTGAGTGGCTGTGCTTTGTAATGTTCTGCAAAAAAAATCCCTACATCTTCTGTGCAGTACACAGCTTTGCTGAAGATTCTGGAATCCGTTTGCTGGTGTGTATGTGTATGTAATTCTCTGACATCAACTGGATGTCCAACAATTCAATTCAACTCTGACACTAAGTACCTGGAGTTAGCACAGACCCCAAAGGTTAGGGAATCAGATCCACAAAATTGTCCCTCATTCAGATGCCAGTTGCAAGTCCCAGGGACCACCTGTACTTCTGACTGACTGTCTATAAATTTGGGGGTTCCCACAAATCCCTTCTCTGGTTCAATAATGCTCTAGAAAAATTCACAACCCACAGAAGTTAGGGAAACATTTTACTTGACTATTCCTGGTTTATTATAGAGGATGCAACTCAGGAACTGCCAATGGAAGAGATGCATATGGCAAGGTGCAGGGAGAGGCACAGGGCACAGAGCTTCCATGTCCTCTCTAGGCGAGCCATCCTTTCAGCACCCGCATGTGTTCATCAGCCTGGAGGTTCCTCCAATCTCATTGCTCAAGAGTTTTTATGGAACTTGGTCTCTAGCCTCCCTCTCCTCCTGGGGGATTGGGGAATGAGGCTGAAACTTCCCACCCTCTAAACCACAAGTTTGGTCTTTCCGGTGACCAATCCTCATCCTAACACTATCTAGGGCTCCCACCTTGAGTCACCTCATTAGCATAAACTCAGGTGTGGTGGAAGAACAAAAGACATTCTCCTATCGTTCAGGAAATGCCCAGGGCTTTAGGAGCTCTGCACCAGGTGACAAAGACTAGATGTGTTTTCTAGTATACCCCAGTGACAGAGAGAAGCAATGAGCCAGTGCAGCCATGAAATCAGAAAAAGAACTGAACTGGGAGAAGCACTCCACCTGTTGTCACGTAATGTCTACCATTTCCCAACACCTCTTACAAATGATTATCTTCCTTGCACGAGCATCACCTACATTTATTGTCTTGGCGCTTCTGAATTAGAATAAATCCTCACCTTTGAAGAAGACCCACCATTCTTTGAAAAATTACATCCAGACTCAAAGGCTTTAATTAAGTAACATGTTAAGTCACGGTGTTGTGCTTTCTCCAAACTTCCCTCACTTATATAATGGCCAGTTTTAAATGCATATTACAGGAACACAGTCTCCTCCTCAGGTGCATTCTTATAATGTTGACCTAATTAACAAATAGAGGTTCACTGAAAAAATGCTCCATTTAATCAGAAATGAACATGGTATTTGCAAATCTGGGCTATGGTGGGTCAAAGGCATGTTTGGGGAGGCGAAGGAAGCCCAGGATTTTAGAGGTAAAAGGAGGAGTCCACAGAGGTTGTTTGAGAAAAAGAAAAAAGAACATTTGTTACAGGGGGTTACTGCAGGAATTGAAGGCAGTTCATCAGAGAAGACTGTCAGGAAAGTGTCATTCTGAGTCATGTAATATGATGCAGTTTGCAAAGTCCTTGGCAAAAGTTCTTGCTACAGGCATATGTGTGTAAGAGCCCTTCAGAGAGTCTTTGTGATAGTTCTCATCATAGGCATGTGTGCATGAAGTCTCCTCTTTTCTCAGTGTCCTGGCTCTGTTTTATTTGAGTTTCACACAAGTGACTCACTCCATCTTGATATTGACAACTTCACAATAAACAACCTATAACCCGACATAGAATTAAAAGCCCGAAAAACTTAGTTAGGTGGAAACACTGTTCCAATTTAAAATGCATGAGATTAACGTCAACAAAAGTCCTGTAAACAGAGAATTTGTATGGCTTGCAGGGGCTCAGTCATCCCAAGTAACTGTAATCAATGCTCAGATTTCTTTCCATTTACAAAGCTCTGGGGAAATAAATATAGGGGAAACAGTCTTCTTCCTGGATCATTATCTTGTCTTTTCCCAAATGTATCTAAGTCTCCGCAATTCCATTCCCTGAAACTGAATCTAACTATACAAGGGTACTTCAAAAAGTTGTAGAAAACAAATGATAAATGCATGAGGTGACTGATACTTTAACTGCCCTGACCTGATTATTATACAACATATTATGTATCAAAACATCAGATCGTACCCCATATGTATGTACAATTACAAAGTGTCAATTCAAAGTTTAAAGGTGCCAAAAAAATTTGTGGAAAAACAGACTTGAAAGATCATATAAATCTTTCCATGAACTTTTTGAAGTACCCTCATGTGTTCCCCATTAACTTAAGTAAATTCAGCACTTCAACTTGTGGGTATATAGCCAAAAGAACTGAAAGCAAGATCTCTAAGAGATATTTGCACACCCACACTCACTGCAAAATTATTCCCAATAGCCAACAGGTGGAAGCAACACAGATGTCCACCTACAGATGTACAGGTCAAGAAAATGTGGTATATACATACAATGCAGTATTATTCAAATTTTAAAAAGAAGAAAATTCTATCACATGCTACAACATGGATGAGCCTGGAAGACATTATGCTAAGTTATACAAGCCAACCACAAAAAGACAAATACTGCATGACTTCACTCATATGAGATATGCAGACTAGTCAAACTCATAAGAGCAGAATATAGAGTGGTGTTTACCAAGGGCTAAGAAGAGGCGTAAAAGGAGATATGGTGTTTAGGGGGTATAAAGGTTCAGTTATGCAAGATGAAAAAATTTCACAGCTCTGTTGCACAGCTATGTAAAAATACGTAACATTACTAAATTGTACACTTAAAATGGTTAAGATGGTAAATTTTAGGTCATGTGCTTTTTACTACAATGAAAAAAAAATAGAAATGCATTGAATTGCATAATTTAAACAGGTGAGCCTTACAGTACACATATTATATATCAATAAAGATGTTAAAAATATGAATTCCAGAAAATTTTATGATCTACTTAAAAGACTCTCATGTTTTGCCTTTACATGTATAAGCATAATGCATATGTATGTATAGGTTTCGATGATTATTATTTCTCTTAAAAGACATTTAGCAATTGTTAATTTCATCCCGGGGAGAGAAAACTTTTCCTCTGTCTTCTTATGATCAGTAATTGAGGGCCTGCAAGTTAAACTGACGAAATACAGATCAGCAAGGGGAAAAACAGATTTTTATTTTCTCACATATGGGAATTCACAGAGAAATGTGACTCAAGGAGATGGTTAGAATCTGGGGTTTATTCTAAAACCATCTTAATAGGGGAAGGGAAGAGGAATAAGGGCACTTATTGGAAAACAACTACTTTTAAGAAAGATAAATGGGTCTGCTTAGCGATCAAGACTTTGCATTTACTGGTGGCCTCTGTCCCCACCTGACCTTATCATAGCCATTACATGCAAACACTGTGCCTTTCTATTGATACACACACGGTGGGGAAACAGACCAGGAGAGACCAGTTAGGGTACTGAGTGGAGAGTCAAAGCATCACACCCAGAGAAAGCAGCTCTGAACTGAATCTTGAAGGGTGAGCAGAGGGCAGTCAGCTAGAGAACTGGGGAGAGTGTTTCCACCTGCAGGAAGAGAGAAGCCAAACAAGGCAGGGCTCCTTCTACAAATTGTCAGCATTTGGCTGATTCCTGGGGTATGTGCAGAGGTGACTCCGGATTGGTAGTGATTTACAGAATTTGGAATTCCTTCTCAGGGCAATAAGGAGCCCATAAAGAATCAGAGCAAGGTTGTAATGACATGAATATATTTGATTGTTAGAAATGGTACACCTGTGAATGACCCCACTTCTGAAAGACAGAGAGAGAGAAAGCGTGCTAACTTTCTAGTGTTCACCTAACTACATGCACTCTTTACTTTGGGGTGGGGGGTTTGACTGAATTTCTTAATTATAGTTTGAATAATGTCTTTCACCTTCACAGTTCATGATTGGTGATAGCATGTAGATTTTCAAGATAGAACCAAACATGGAAACTGTTACCAAGTTTCTTGAATGTAGGAGCTGTTATAGATGCCTCAGGACGTTTTTAGTGCTACTAAGGTGAGCTATTGCTCTGCAAACACAAGAATCCACCCAATTGCATTAAAAAGAAGATGAAAACATGTATTATGTATTTATACTCTAATACAGTGTATAATCTAGTGTATTCCTGACAGGCCATGGTGAGGACTGAATGTTCACTTATGCTTTGATGCATCTGATATTTGGGGGAAAAAATTCCACCAAATAGCTTCTGTCTTTGTACATTTGAAAATGTGTTTCATCTCCTTCCCCCACGTGTTTCCAGTGCTGGGCACTGAGAATACATTTAAACCTGGTCTCCCGCCTTTCTCTCACAATGTCAGGTGAGTCAGGATAAAAGCACCAAAAGTATTTCTGGGAGCAAAACTCTTAGAGACCAGGAGAGCTAGCTAAACTTAACATTACAAGAAAGTGACTATGGACACCCATATCCAAACTTAATGTATTCCCCATCAACTTTCCTTTCTCTGGGTCCCCAAAATGCTCTGCTCACCGCAACATTGCATGATACGTGGTCCAGTATAAAGGAGAGAAAATCAGAGTGGAAAGATACAGGCAATGTGGATAAAACATCTCACAAGTCTGTGCAGACTCTGCCTGCTGATTCTGTCTGGGGGATTTGTCTTTCTTTCCAAGTTGGAGACAGGACACTTGTCTCAAAACATAAGCCATGGCAGAGATAAGTTTTCAGAGGGAAAATTAATTCAAAGGGAAATGTGATCCAAGAGAAAAGCAGTTCAGAGAGGAAAAGAAAGTTCAAAAGATAGAGAAAGAGAGTGCAGCATTTTAACACCTTACCCTCTGGAAGATTTTTCCTCGATGTTGGGCAACTTTAGGTGAACAGGCACTGGCTTGAGCATCAGAAAAAAAAAAGAAAATTTATGCTAGATTACAATGTGCAGACAACAGCTCTAAATTCATCTCTTAGCAAATATGAAATTTGACCTTAATAAGTATTTACGCTGTGCCTTTTTCCATGACGAAGAACACAATTGTGTTTGAAATTCTTAAACTCACAAGAGGGTAAAGTGATTGCGTTCATAATAAGATTTAAAAATGAACATGTTTTAACAATTTTGTTTAAGCAATGTCATTTGACGCATTGATTGAGGGAAGCAAGCAGATTGGTTCCAAGGAAAATCTTTTAAAAATCACAAATTTTGCACCAGGTACATTGAGATGAATATTCAAATAGATTCTGAATCAGCTTGTCCATATGAGATGGAGGGAAAGAGTTAATTATACTGAATTAAACCAAAATGGGACAGGAAAAAATTTGCAAGTCTCTAAGAATTATTTTTGCATTGCTATCTGTTACCTACAATTTATACAGTTGTCAGATAAAGTGAAAGACTAGAATCAGGTAACTCAGGAGTTTGCTCTGGCTAGAAAATGCATATTTTTTTAACACAAACATTTTTTTTTTTTTTTGGACCACTCTGTATCCCTTAAACAGAGCTCACTGGGAACCTCCTTGCTTTGCATCTGATTTGTGATAAATCCAACGCTATTTTCATTCTACATGGTGTGTGACTCTGAGTTAAACTACGTTATTTTTAGTAACTGACACAGAACATAAATTCATAAATGTGCATTATCTACTTCAAAAAGCAGCTTTTAAGGGCCCTATAAATGCTCGAGATAAGTTTTGAAGTCTTTGTTTGGGATTATCCTTAAAGCCCGCTACAAATTATATTAGTCTGAAAGAGCCCATTGGTAGTAAATTTATTTTCTTAATATTCTACTTTATTTTCTGGAGCAACTAAAAGCCACTTATGGCCAACTTTGGGGAGTAAGAGGAAGTCCGAAATGAATAATATTATTCTGAATTTAAAAGCAAGAACTTAGATAACATCGTGGCTGATTTTTTTTTTTTTCCAGCCTGTGGTTTATGAATTCGTATCCAAAGGGAGATTTCCACAAACGAACCAACCACTGGCAATATAATTGGATGGAGTCAAATCTCCTGCAGCAGTAGTTTTCAACTGGGGAGCATTTTGCCTCCTGGGGTCCCCTTGGCAGTGCCTGTCGACATTTCCAGTTGTTACAACTGGGGAGGGGTCATCGTGGCATCTGTTGGGTAGCTGTGATGCTGCTAAAAATCCTCTCACTTACAGGACGGTGCACACAACAAAAATTATCCAGCCCAAAATTTTTGTCTCTTATAGGGCTTTTAAAACTTAGTGTCAAAATGTTTCCTAAATGTGACTTGGCAAACTGTGATAGGTAGAATACCTCACTCTCCCCCAGCCCCCAGGATGTCCTTTCTTAATCCCTGGAACCTGTAAAAATGTCGGCTTACCTGGCAAAAAGGACTTTGCAGATGTGATTAAAATTAATGACCTTAAGAAGGGAGATCTTCCTGGATTATCTAGGTAAGACCAGACAAATCACAGGAGCCCTTAAAAATAGAAAAGGATGTCAGAGAAATATATCAGAAAAGAGGGGTTGGAGGGTATTGCTACAGTTTGAACTCATGCATCCCAATAAAATGTATATGTTGGACTAAACCCCAAGGTGATGGTGTTAAGACGGGACCTTTGGGAGGTGATGAGTCATGAAGGTTCCACTCTCTTAAATAGATTGACAGTTGAAGGGAGCACTCTACTCTTTTTTTCTTTTCTTTTCTATTTTTTCTTTCTCCCCCCACGCTTTCTATCTCGTCTGCCGTGTGAGGACACAACCTTTGTCTTTTTTGCCCCTCCTGCCACGTGAGGACACAGTGAAAAGGTGCTATCTTGGAAGCAGAGAGCAGCCCTCACCAGACACTGAATCTGCCTCTCCTTGATTGAGCAGCCCTCACCAGACACTGAATCTGCCTCGCCTTGATCTTGGACTTCCAGCCTCCAGAGCTGTGAGCAATACATGCCTGTTCCTTATAAATCACCCTGTCTTAGGTATTTTTTTATAGCAGCAAAAAATGGACTAACACAGGGGGTCAGTGAGATTTGACATGGGAAAGGGACTCACATTGTTGGAGAATGCATCCTGGAAAGACTGTTTAGCAATGCAGGTGGTCTCTAGGAGAAAAAACACAGCCCCTGGTTGGCAGACAGCCAAGGAAATGAGTACCCCAGTCTTACGAGTGACTGCAAAGAGTTGAATTTGGCAAACAATCTGGATGAGGTTTGCAATGGCCTGAATTATGTTTCTCCTCCTGGCCCCAATTCATAGGTTGGAACCCTAATCCACCAATGTGACTGTATTCAGAGATAATGTCTTTGACTAAGTAATTAAGGTTAAATGGGGTTGTGAGGGTGGGGACTTGATCTAATAGGGTGGGTGCCTTATAATAAGAGGAAGAGACCCCAGAGGGTTCACTTTCTCTCTCCTCGATGTGAGGACACAACACTGTCCACAGGCCAGAAAGAGGGCCCTCACCAGGAACCAGCCCTGCTGCGCTTTGTTCTTGGACTTCCAGCCTCCATAACTATGAGAAATCAATATCTGTTGTTTAAGACACCCAGGCTACGGTATTTTGTTATGGCAGTCTGAGCTGACTAATACAAGTTTGGAAGCAGATTCATCCCCAGCGTCTCCAAGTAAGGTGTGCACTGTGGCAGACTCCTTCCCTCAGCAGAGGAACCAAGGGAGGACACAAGTCCCCAGATCTAAAGCAACTCAAAATAGTCGATGTGTACCATCTTAAGCCTCCCCGTTTGTAGTACTATGTTATAGCATCAACAGGAAACTGATAGGGTCTCCTCCTGAATGACCTGTCTAGCTGTTGCTAGACAGCTAAAGAAGACACCCTAAAGAGTCTCAAACTTATCTGTGTCCCATGAGCAGTGACTCTCCAAGGCAGAGGTGAGGAAGTGGCCCCCCCAGGAATGTGGGGCTGCTGCCCAGGTGAGAGCATGGGCAGTAGACCCCCTTATCTGCAGGGGGTATGTTCCAAGACCTGCAGAGGATGCCTGAAACTGCAGGTAGTACTGAATCTCATAGATAACATGTCTTTTTCCTATGCATACATACTTATGATAAAGCTTAATTTATAAATCAGGCACAGTAAGAGATTAAGAATAATTAATAATAAAACAGAACATTTGTAACAATATACTGTAATAAAAATTATGTGAATGTGGTCCTTGCCTCTCTCTCTCTCAAAATAATTTATTGCACTGCACTCACCTATTTTTGAAGCACATTTGACCACTGGTAACGGACACTGTGAAAAGTGAGACCACAGATAAGAGGAAACTACCGTATTCTCTTTTCATGAGATATGGTACAAGGTGCCTCCTGTCAGGACCTCTCTCTTGTAACAGCCTCTTGTTCTGCCTCAGCTTCAGCAACCAGTCCCTGCACAGCTACACGCAGGTGCACACGGGTGCACCTTGCAAGGTGTACATTACTCTCCTCTTGTCTCTGTGCACCGTGGCTATTCCATGGAGACCTCAGGAAACTTCCCAGAGCTCTGTCATGGACAGGAAGATATTTGAAGTGGACTTCTGAGTCCAGGGGGGAGAAATGGATTGATACATGAGTCCCCCTTTTCCTTCCTATCCATTCCTTAGAGAGACTATCCTGAGACATCAAACACCTGACTTTTCAGGAAGTCACCCTTATCTTTTGCATTCTAGTCCACAGTGTATTTGAGTTTGTGCTGACAATGTTAAACTGTGCCCAAACACTGTGATCCTGAAAAACAGCATAGGTTAAAGAATTCTCCCACACTTTGTGTTCTGGAAATCAGCTTAATGCTGTAAGGACCAAGGAAAAGCTTCCCGTTCACCTCTGAAAGTTCACTAAAAATCACTGACAAATTCAGATTACTACAAACAAGAAGCAGAACAAATATTACTTTAACATGCATACCATGCTCCTCTTCATGGGAAAGAAGCAAGGGGGTGTAAGAGTAAATAATTTTTAAGGGTATGCAATTGGCTTGGAGAACAAACAATGGCCCAGGACGAAGTCTATGTGGCCACAGGCCAGACAATGGCTGATAAATGATTCTCTTTGAAATACTGAATGGGACCGGAATAGAAGACAATGGTCTGTGACAAAAGTCAGCCCAGGTTTTTTGTCAGACTCCAGTCTTCCTTCGTGTGATATGAGGTAAGTTGATGAAAACTCAGGAAAGGACTAAAGGTAACAGTCTTCTTTTTTGGCAGGTCTGGACTTTAGACAGATAAGGGAACAGCTTTATCCTGGGCTTTGGAGAGTGGCAGAGGATTGAGGGACAGGAGGGGTGTGTCAGAGAGACATTGAGGCTGCTTATGTATTCCAATGTGCTATATTTTGGGGTAAAAGCCTCTGAGCCCCAATAGTGCAAAGAACCCGCACCCCATATGACTTAGTAGTAATGATGCTCTCTTTGTCTACCTAGGGCAAGGCCAGACCCAGACCCTCCAAGTTCCTCATAATTGATGAGCTTAATGGCTTTTCTTCATTAATCAATTGGAATAAAATGCTTATGAACCAAACTTCTGTTCAACTTCTCACCTTCCCCCCAGGACCCTGGACTTTGGCCTTTAGCCTAAGCCACCAAATGCCCCTCTTAGGAATGGGCTGGCCTTTGGGTGATCCATTTTCTGATCTATTGTCCTGTAATATCCCCCTTCATCCACCTCTGCACACCTGGTTTTATCTAGCCTCGTTTACTCCTGCTTGCAGAAGAAATACCCTTTCTGCCTAACTCTTCAGATCCTTTCAGACCTATGGTCAGAGAATTTTCCCTATTGCAATAGTCCACATGTCCCTATGAAAATAATAGAGGAATATTTTTCCCTACCTTTGCATAATCCATTCCAAAATATGGTCTCTCCTTACTAAGTCCAAATTTTTCAATTGACACTATTACTAAAAAAGAAATTTCCCTATTCCTGCAGAGAGATATATAATGGTTTTGGCATAGATTCTTGGACCCCTGGCGCTGCCCTGTACCCCAGTGGGCAAACCTGCTTCCAGATAATAAGTACTGTAGCCAGAAGGGCCATTACACTTTGGAAGAACTGTCATTCACCCCCAAAGAACAATTTGAAAATCAACACACCTGGCCAAACACTGACGATGTAGAAAACTCTGATTCCAAACTATTTTATGTTGTCAATATAACTGTGAATAGATTATTTGAAATCATTTTCTAGGACTGTGGGGGTTCCCAGTCTGAACCCCCCATGGGACAGATCCACCCCCACCGCCTCCTTTTGTACAGCCGGTGATCTAAGAATGGATGTCACATTTATATATAGTTACGTAAGTACCCGCATAATAGCCTCAATTTTGCCTCTTGGTCCACAAAGTCAGAAATACTTACAATCTGGTCTTCTAAACATGTTTGCCAACTCCTGCGAGGTACTCCAAATGCTTCTCCATGGAAGATGCAGAACTAAAACAGAACAAAGACACACAATACAAGAACAACACTGTTTTCTACAGTGTAATTATAAGTAAATTTACAGTCTAGACCAGCGGTTTTCCAAGTGTGGTTCCTGGACCAAAAGCATCAGAATTACCTGGGATCTTGTTAGAAATGCACATCCTTGGATCCCACCTCAGATCTGCTAAAGTAGAAACTGTCTGGGAGAGAGGAAGGGGATTGGTGGTTTAATAAACCCTCTGGGGGATTCTGGTGACCAGGCAAATCTGAGAACTATTGGACTAAATAAACTACACTGACTTGTATACTTTTGAAACTTATGCACTAGTAACAATTCCCCAAAAGGTAAAAGAGTGAAGACTGCTAAGTAATCACTGTAACTCATACCATAAGGAATGTGTAGGGCAAACTTTGTGTTTGCACAGGAAACTATCCGTTGATTCGACAGAGCATGTGCTTTGCTTCACCTTTGAGTTATGATAACTAAACAAATTGGCCCTGACCAGCTCAGCTAAACTGTAATGCCTCTGGAAACCTGGGATAAGTCAGTAATCGCATCCACCTGTCTTGGAGAACATTGTCATAAGACCATTTTACCTACAAGCAGCCATAATGGCAGCAGAAAGACATAAGATAACCTAGAATACTTATTACCCTTACCCTAGATCCCTGCATGTAGGATGTAACCTACCAAGAATCCCAAATCTATGTGTCATGTATTACCAATCGAAAACCCGATGAAGTAATCAGGCAGCGCTGTCTTTCTGTCTTTCTCCTTTGACCCTCTCCTTTCTTACGATTATAAAATGCTAAGCTCTGCTGATCCTCTTTGGAACACATTTTCGGGGCTACCTTATCTATGTGTCTCCCCAGTTGCCACGGTCATATTGGCTCAATAAGTCTTTGCTATATGTATTTGATGTCAGTTTCTTTTTCAGGTCAACAATTATTTTCAGCTCTGTAAGTTAGAAATAATCAAGAGTAATCCAAAATAATTCTTGTCTCTAGTCATGCAAATTCTGTCCCTCAGAAGTTCAAACGACTTCCATCTCCAATAAAAATGGAAGTCTGTTTTGACTCTGCTTATACATTCGTATCAATATTTTTTAACCTACAAGGTGATATGACGGTTGTAAAACTTTATAGGTAATTCTCTCACCAATAACAAGTTAAACAATATCATTAATACTTGTTCATTTTATATCCATCTGGGAGTCCTGATTTTCCTTTTCCTTTGAAAATTATCCTTTAAAAGAAATTTTTTTTATAGAATGAACTTATTTTTAGAAAGAAAACAAAACAACTTTCCCAAGAAAGAATTATTGACAAGCTTACACGTGCCTAGTTCCCCCTAGACATGTATTTCAAATTTTCACTGAGAAAACAATTACAAGATAAAACTCTATTTTATGATGCTGCACTCTTGGTAGGAGAAGTTTGTCAGTTTCCTGACCTTTTTTTTTTTTTTTTTTTTTCCTTTTGATGCAAACTCAAAATGGAGCTTGAATGTCAAACTTGTTATAAATCTTCTTAAAAATTGATAATGCTTGTCAGCAAAACAGTTTTTGTTTTATTCTTGACTCTCAGTCCTGCATCACTCTAATGAGGATATTCTGAGAAATCAGACCTCTGGCTACCTGGCCTTTTTCCTATCTTCTCTTTAAAGAATCCAGCAAGAAATTTGGCAATGGCTGGCCAGTTGCAATAAGGGGGTGGGTTTGTGGATGGAGAGAGACCATGACCATTTAAATGGGACTGGTTGGGAACTGATCAGAAGGAGGTGTCAGAACCTATAGAGAAGATCGCAGCAGTTGGCACCAGCCTATTTAAGGGCATGTGGGAGCCATTGCTTTGGATTGCTAAAGATTACTGGGGGAAGAGCTAGGATTTTAAGGACTCTTCTGCTCCCTTCCTTTCTACTCTTTCCATCATTACTCTAGATGCCTTTTTCTTTTTTTTTTCTTTTTTTTTTTTTTTTTTTTTTTTGTGGCTGGTTTGTACAGGGACCAAACTCTGGACCTTGGTGTTATCAGCACCATGCTCTAACCAATGAGCAAACCAGCCAGCCCCAGAATCTTCTTGTATTGTTAGTGGAACTGTCCTTCATATGCAACCTTTGCATATTTGTCCATTAATCATGATGGGTATGACCAGATTAACCACAGAATACAAAACACATTATTTGTTAGTGGTGGCATTCTGTGACATCATAATTTGTTTCTCAAGACTCCACAAATGATATATTCTGTATGCTTCTTCTAGATTCTCTAAATTGCCCCTTTTCCCAGCAGGTGACCATGAGTTAACTGTGTTTGTTTTCTAATGTCTTATAAAAAATCACTACAACCTTAGAGCCCCGAAACAACTTATATTTATTATCTCACACTTTCCATGGGTCAGGAGTCCACACTCAGCTTCAGTGGGTCTTTTGCTGATTTTATAAGTCTACAGTCCTAGTGTCAATAGGGGGTGTGTTCTCATCTGGAACTCAGATACTCTCTAAATTCTCAGTTATTGGTTGAATTCATTTCCTGATGGCTGAAGAGGCCAGCAAGAGAGGCTCTTCTGTTTCAAAGCTCTTGCTTCTAGATCTTCTCTTAAAAGGCTCACTGAATCGGTGAGGTCCACCCAGAATAACTCAAAGTTAACTGATTAGGAATCTTAATCACATGTACAAAATGACATCTACAAAACCTTTGCTGAATAACAGAACCTAATCACTGGAGTGACATCCATCGTAGTGAAAGGCCGTGACTATCCTCAAAGGCAGGGATTACCCAGGGCGTGCAGACCGTGGGGTGGGGATCTTGGGGGCTTTCTGGTAATTCTGCCTCTCACATTCAGCATAAAATCAGATATTCTCTTATAGATTCTGTACCATACTATATAATATGACTGAGCAATTCAGTTTTGTCTATGACTTGAGCAATGTCAATTTGACATTAAAGGTCATCTTTCTTTGGACTTTCCCTCAAATGATTAATTAAGCTCTAATGACAGACTGGGCTGGTGTTTGAGAAATGAGGTTACTGAAGAACTGTGTTTCTCGGTTACTTTTTTAAAGAACTTCTGCTAGTAGCTGGTTTAATTTAGACACAGTAGAGTTAACTCAGGCATGTAGATTCAGGAGAAAGCTACCACATATGGCTCAGGGATGGATGTTTGTACTTGTTCAAAACAGAAGAGAGGAGCTGTTCAGATTTACTGCTGACTTTTAACCATGCATGTAGGATGCTAAGTGAAGCTCTTAGGTACTCGGTCAGACTCATGACTCAGGCATGGAAACCAGTAGTACAGATTGTGGAATTTGAGATCTCAAAAAGACCACACAATTTCTACTCACATACCTTCATTTCTAAGAAGAAGAACTCAGGGCTGTGACTTTGAGGGGATTGCCAAGATCAGAGAGGGAGTGCATTCAGAGACAGAACAAGAACCCAGGTCTCAGAATCTCTGTGCACTTCGAGCTGCTTCTGTTCACTGTCGTTTATGGATCATGAACCCCCATACACTGTCGAGGTCTAGACAGCCAGGAAGTGTTAAGCAACAATGTTGGAAAGTGAAGAGGAAACATGAAGTCACCTGCTGTAGCATCCGTGCCAGGTACATCCAATCCTTCACCTGCGTTCAGCTTCAGGTGAGCTTTGAACCTAATTCCAACCCAGTAGTGTTTCAGCACGTCCTGGTAGCCTAAATCCCTGCCCTGCCCCGCACCATCTCATACACCAGGTGAATACCTAAACCCCTGTCTTAATCCCCATGTCTAAACTCTTCTTGCAAACCTACCTAGTTCTCTAGGTTCTCCAAGACTGGGGCTGTGCTTTCTTCTTGCTGATTTTTACCTTGACCAAAAGTCCTCCATCTAAAGCAATCGTTCACACACCAGAATGTGCATCAGAATTCCCTGGAGATTTATGAACATACTGATTGCCCAGCCCAATACACAATTCCTGAATCAGGAGTTCTGGCTTGGGGGGAGGTGAGAGTTTGCATTTTTAACAAGCTTCCAGGAGAAACCCATGCTGGTCTACAGTACAGTATGACACCTAGGGTCAAGCTTTATGCTGTGTGTTCTTGCTGGTTTCAGCTGCAATTTTTTCTTGTCCTATCTGCTGCCTGCATCCCCATTGCCAAATTTTACCTACAGAGCTAAACTTGTCCTAGTTATCTACAACTGGTAACCACTGGACACCTATCCTATGCCTTCCCCCAAATGCTATAAGGCAAACATCGCTGTTCTACCAACATGGAAACTGAGCTTAGATCTGCTTAGTAACTTGCTCTTTGCTCAGAGCTACGAAAGGTCAAATTACAATGCCCATTCAGTTTCTTCTGGCTTCTGTCTCTTTCTATCTCACACCATATTGCTGCACCAAAGGTTAACATCTTTTTTCATAATCCGGCTTCTGTCAAATGTTAGCTCCGTCTCTTCCTTCCATCTCTTTCCAGGGCTCTTCAAAGCGCTGGCTTATAAACAGCCCACCAGGAGCAAGGAACAAAGGGACAGCGGTTTGGAAAGCACAGAATTCAGCTGTTTCTCACCTGGCCCAGACACCCTGCGTCATCTTGACCACGTTTCCCTTGCCTGGCGTTGCAGCCCCTCTCGAGATTTATTTTCCAGTGTTAGCAAGCACCTGTCGCTGTGAGCTGGGAAAGCCCAGTTTAAAGAATGATCCAATTTCGCAGCTCTCCCTGATTGGCAAATTGAGTTACACAGAGGTTAATTAGCTTTTCTAATATCTCGAGTTGTCCACGGTATTGAAATCAACAAGGCATCATGAAAAATTGGCAGCCTTGTGCAAGGGTGGCTCTCTGACTGTCCTCTCTGGAAGCAATCATTGCCATTTTTCTGGGTCGCTCTTAAAACTCATTATCAGCATGCATTAAAACGGGCCCTGCACACTTGTGGTAGACTTTGATAAATATATTTACAGAAAATCAACAGGTAAACAGTCTCCAGTTAATTAGGTCAGGGACAGTTTAGAACTTTGAATTCGCAGTGGTGCTCTGGAAGCTTGCAAGTGCGTAAGGTCGCCTTTAAATCAGGAAAATAGTAGAAATAAACAATGTGTCCCACACGGCAAAGGCATTCTGAAATGCCATTCTGAATGCAACCCCCACCTAAACTCTCTGCCCACTCAAAAAAAGACAAAGGCTTTCAGACTGGTTGGTGCTCCTAAAATGATAGAAAAAAAAAAAAAAATGACCAGAGAGAAATTGAAAATGGCCTTTTTAAACCTAATTTTATCCTTCTAGAAACTGGACCTAGCAGGAAAAGGTCATGCAAACTACATATCTCAGTCAGCAAAAATGTAGCACTTTGCTATTTTCCAATGCCCTGCTGTGGGTTTTTTCCCTCCGAATGAACCCAGTAAGTTGTTGAGCAGTGTCCTATTTAAGTATGGTAGCACATCTGTTTCAATTTCTTACATTTGATCTATTTTAGTAGTACCCTCATTGTGTCACAAAACCACCAAGCTATCCAAGGCTAATAAAAATGTTACCCAACTCTTTTACATTAAAAAAAAAAAACAAAACTTCAGAGCCTATTTTTTTGTTGTTGTTTAAGGTTTATCTCTTTCTCTCTCTCTCTCTATATATATAATCTACATTTTATATATAATATATACATTATATTATGTTATATATAATATGCACATTGTATATAACAGATATAATATAATATAATGTATATATCTATAATATAAAATGTAAATATACTCTCAGAGACAGGAAAAAATAGGCTCTGCAGTTTTTTTAATCCAAGATAGATAAGATTTTTATCTCGTTTGGATAGCTCAGTGGTCTCTTGTGAAATAACATATATATGTCTTACATGTATTTCTTATGTATATATCTTATTTCCAGTAGAGAATATGTTTCCTAAGAGTAGAGTGTGTATCACACTCTGTTAACCTAAGCACCTTAACACAGGGTTTGAAAATCGCAGGTGTTTATTAGTTTTTTGAGTGAGTGATTTTAATAGCTCTATTAAGATGTCAATTTTAATCTTTTCCCCTTTTTCCATGAACAAGTTTATCTTTATTTGGAAATACTATGACCGACTCATGTCAGTTTACCGAGGACTTTTTTGGTTTTCGTACTGAAACTCTCATGTCCAGAAAAATACCTAGCTTTGGGCAGAAGGGAAAGGCTAGTGACCCTACTTGGAAAGACTATACTTTCACCTCTTTTTGCATTACTTACTGCACGTTCTCGCAAGTTCACTGGCCCCTATGTAACCCCATTTTTTATATCTACATGTCTCCAACTTGCCTCTGCTACACAAATGAGCCATATGTTTCTGTAGTTGAGCAAGAGGCCCTGCTGATGGTCAGGGTGTCTATGTCACCTCATCATGTCCTTCTTTAGAGAACTGTGCATCAGTCAATCAGAGGAAAGAGGAGAGGAGAAAGCAGACTGCCTCAGTCCTCACCAACCAATGAAGCTTAAGTTGAAGTACGAAACACAAGTATAGTTACTGGATACACAGGCATCTCCCATCTTCCTAAGTTTCCATTTTCAACTCTGAGGCCAGATAGTGTCACTGTGTGGCACTCTCTCTGATGACATATGTGCCTGGTGATAGAGGCCCTGGGAAAAGATTCTGTATTCGTTTCCTAACTCTGCTCTAACCCATTCTCACAAATGCCATGGCTGAAGACCACACACATTTATTAATTTACAGTTCTGGAGGGTCAGAAGTCAGAAATGAATCTCACTTTGTTAAAAATCAAGGTGTCGATGGGCATATACTCCTTCTGGAGGTGCTAGGGGAGAATTTGTTTCCTTGCTTTTTTCCAACTTCAAGAGGCCACCTGTACTTGTTGGTACATGGCTCCTTCAATTTTTCAAAGGCAGCAGCATAGCAGCATCAAATTACCCTCTGTTTCCACTGTTACGTGTCCTTCTCGGACCCTCCTACCTTCCTCTTATAAGGACCCATGTGAAAACATTGGGCCCACCTGGATAGTCCAGGGTCATCTCCCGATCCCAAGATCCTTAATGTAATCCCATCTGCATAGTCCATTTTGCCATGTAAGATTCCACATTCCCAGGTTCTAGGATGGGGACGTGGATATCTTTGGGCTTTCCTTATTCAGTTGACCGTAGATTCCACTTGGCCCTTGTTTTATCCAAAGCTCAATCTGAGTGGCTTTAGTGTGTTACTTGCCAAAGAAGCGAAGACTCACGTTGGGTCCCAGCATCATATGAATAAGCAGCGTTTGCACAATCAGGCCTGTCCTTGGTCAATATTTTGCTTCCCCTCTTATCACAGACCATCTCCTTCAAATCTCTTCTGTCAAAGTCCACACTCATTCTTAACTCACTCGTTAGCTCTCCAGGGCAAGCCATCAGAAGAGAAAAACCACTGCTTTATTCATTCAAATGCCTCATATTGCTGAGAAACATTAAAATAAGCATCTACCAGGGACCAATGTTTTGTCTTTGAGTCAAAAGAGCGTGTCCCCAAACTGCATATTTTGGCTTTCCTTCTGATCTTCTCTAAGCTATTTTCCCAAGGTGAGATGCTATTTATACATCCCTGACTCTTCTAAAATGACTTTTTTTTTTTGATGTTGCTGTAGAAAAGAGAAAAAGTCCCAAATATCAGCAGAAGAATGCAAATATTAGCATGCTGCTGATATTCAATTGATGTTGACCTACAAAAAAAGGGCAATTTTATGCAGCTCGTCCTAGAAATAATTTATCAATGGAGAACTTGTTGTTTGTACATATTGCCTTTTTTATTATTATTAGAATGGGAATTGAGAGAGATGCCTGATGAATATTTTGGTTTCGTTGTCTGAAGTGGTGTGTGTTGAATTCATTGATTTGCTCACTCATTCATTCAGTGAGGGTTTATACATATTCGCTGCATGTGCAAAAAGATGCTGTATTGTGCGGCTACCAAACAGTGGGAAACACAGTCTGTGCCCTAAATAAAAATAAAAATTTCATTGTGGACTGATTCTGGCATCTTCTAGACAAGGTGGCAAACTCAGGAAAATTAGCACCGTTCTGGACTTCTTTACCCCTGCTGGTGTGAAGTTTTTGTGCTTTTTTTGTTTGTTTGTTTGTTTTCTGGGATTAATAAAATTTTAATTTTTTACTTACTTATTTTTATTTTACTTTTTAAAATTTAACTTCTCACTATACATTGTAGTTGATTCTCAGGACCCTTTACTTGTTTATCTTTTCCCCCCACTCTCTCCCCTCCCCCACCTACATCATATCTGTTCACTTGTCTTAACAAGTTCAAGAAATTTTTGTGATTCTTGTGTCTTCTTCTCCCCCCCACCCTTTATTTGTATGTGTGTTTATTTATTTATTTTTAGCTCCCACAAATAAGTGAGAACATGTGGTATTTCTCTTTCTGTGCCCGACTTGTTTCATGTATCCATCCATATTGTGGCAAATGGCAGTATTTTGTTCTTTTTTTATAGCAGAGTAGTATTCCATTGTGTAGATATACCACAGTTTCCTTATCTACTCATCTGATGATGGACATTGGGGCTGGTTCCAACTCTTGACTACGGTAAATAGAAGTTCTGATGACAATCTCAGAGCATTTTAAAGAGCTCCTAGAAGACATTGCCCAATCTCTTTTTAATTGTCAGTTAAGGATCCAAATGCTAGTACAGCACAAGGAAGCCAGGCTAGACATAAAGAAGGACTTCCTAACAATAAAGCATGCTCATCTCAGAAAACATGCAATAAGTTCATTTTCCAGGAAAGTGTTAATCTCTAAGTTTAGCTCAGGAAGCACAGGCAGTCACAATGGCACTTCAAGGTTTCTCTGTTGAGTCCTGTGAATTTCTTCCAGCACATCACATTTTATTTCCCCATCCCTGTGGGGAAAAATAAAGGCATGGGATAAAGCACTTTTACAACTTTGATTAACTTTACACAGAAGGACAAGATCATGTATTTGGAAGGTGAACTTGGGATTTGTAAGATGATGATTATATTTAGTAGTGCCATAAAGAATAACGACCCCGCGATGGAAAATGCTTAAAGGATGGCTTAATGTCTCCAACACTTTATTTTCTGGGGGTGGGGGTAGGGTGGGGGAGGTGGCGAGGGAAGGTCTAACAATGATTATTGTATTTTATAATGGGATTTAGTGTCTACCTAACTGTGTTTTGATTTTCTAGGATTAGTGCTCGGTGCCATAATTGTACTTCCTTATGATTGCAGCTACTCTGAGTTTCACGAGCTCTCGTTTCCTTCAGAGTGCCTGCTTCTTCATTCTTTTCAGGCTGATTTGAAGGTAATAAAGCAATCTATATTTAGGAATTTTGCAGAGGCTTTTATTTTTGGCTAAATGTTAAGCATACATTTACCTGTAGTAAATGTTGCTAACAGCAAAGGAGTAAAATGGGTTTTTGGGAGAAAGCATTTGAAACCCGGCTAGACTTTCATCTGTCTCGTTTCATCTCTGTTACTCAACCCACACTGTATGTGTTGATGAAGAGAAAAATGGAAGATGGTTCTTTTTGCCAATATCTATTCAAATGCCATCAAATGTTTGATGTAGAATATGGTAAATAACTGAGGAGACGCCCCACTTAGACTTCAGGCAGTAGAAATTTCAGTACAAATAGAGACCACACCAGTAGCACAAGCAACCCAACATTCTAACTTGCCAAGTGTATCACCCTCTCATGGCAGGTTTATAGAGCCATGTAGAATGCACACTTATGTAAGTCGAACCCCTGGTCCTACTTTATGTCCCTATTCTATTTCTTTCCTTTTTATTTTCACCTAATTTTTGTGTTTGGTTTGTTCATTATTTTGTTGCTTTATTCCTTATTTTCTACATACATTTTATATGTCTTTCTAAGCCACCTTAAATTCTTTGTGGGAAAAATTAGAGAAAGGATGAGTGGGTAAATGGATGTGTGGATGGAAGAATGGATGGATAAATGGATGATGGATGGTGGGTAGATGGGTGGATGGTTGTATGAATGGATGGTTAGACGGATGCATGGTTGAATGGATGGATGGTTGGATGGATGGATGGGTGGATGGATGGATGGATGATTGGATGAGTGGATGGTTGAATGGATGGATGGTTAGTTGGATGGTTGGATGGATGAATGGATGGTTGGATGGATGGATGGATGGTTGGATGGTTGGATGAATGGGTGGTTGGATGGATGGATGTGTAGATGGTTGGATGGATGGATGGATGGATGGTTGGATGGGCGGGTGAATGGAGAGTGGGTGGATGGATGGATGGATAGATGGTTGGATGGTTGGATGAATGGGTGGTTGGATGGATGGTTGGGTGGATGAATGGATGGTTAGATGGATGGATGGATGGAGAGTGCGTTGATGGATGGGTGAATAAATGAATGAATGAATGGACAAGTGAGCTATGGAATGAATACTTGTGACAGCAAATCTTTTGCATAATCACTATGTTCTACATGATCATTTTTCCCAGTCCTTCTCCACCTCTCCATTGCCACCAACACTGCTATTGTTTTAGTTTCATTCTTTATTCCTTGGATCTCAAACTGTTTCTCTTCCTTCAGTTGTCCTTTCTCCAAGAAATTCTTCTTTTGTGTGTCCTTCTCTCTCTTTCTAGAATTTAGACACCCACTTTTTTTCTAAGTGCAAATTATCTTGAGTATAACTCTATTATAGAGTATACCACACCCTTTTTGATTTTTCAGTCTCCTTTACAAACATGGGCCCCTTTGAATCTCTGGTTTTTGTCTTATTTTGGAATTTCTAGTGCTAGACATGGTGCTTTACACTTTGCAATAATAGGAACTAGCATTTATTGCATTCTTATAATCCACCAAGTCTGTCATATGTACATTGCATATATTATGTCCCTTAATATTCATAACAATCGTAATAGTATGTGCTATTGTATGTGCTATATAGTATGTGCTATTGTATGCATATATTATGTCCCTTAATCCTCATAACAATCGTAGTAGTATGTTCTCATTTTACAGTTAAGAAAGCTGAGGCTCAGAGGTGTTTGGTGACTTGCTTAAGACCACAAAACTGATAAATGGTGTGACAGATAGAAACCCAAGCATCTGACTCTAGTGCATTCTCAAGGGGGACAGTATCATCCCAAATTGGAGTGAAAATTGGCACTAAGGCAATAAAGAAAAATCATACTCATTTTATGTATAAAGCTCAGAGATACAAGACATAAATAGATAAGCAGTGTATCTGTTAAATTCCCATAAGAGGATATATTAGGAAAAAAATGTGTAACAGATTGGGTTACACCATCTACTCTTCACTGCCGTAGCATACTGCCTCTTGTTAGAAGCAGATGGGTAAATTGGTGCACAGAGTAAAATAAACTCAGACATTTGTTTCTGTGCTTAAAGAGTATATCATGAACAGACTCCAAGATGGTACCTAATGAACACTCACCCACCCCCAGTATTTATGTCCCTGTTTAATCCCCTCCTTTGAATGTGGACTGCCCAATTGACCTGAATCTAACCAAAATGATTGGATGTTGTTTCCACAATAAGGCTACATAATACTATGACTTCTGTCTTTCTAGCAAACTCTCCCTTTTGCTGGCCTTGGCCAAAAATAAGCTGCCATATGGAGAGGTCTACAAGGCTTCAGGTGAAACCCAGTCCTGGTTGACACCTTAATTGCACCTTTCTAAGACCCAGAAACACAAGACCCTTTTTAGTCGAACCTGGATTCCTGGCCCACAGGAAGTGTGAGATATTAAATATGTGTTGCTTTAAGCTTCTAATTTTATGATAATGTGTTACCCAGCAATAGATAACTAATACCAGGAGTTTAAAATCCTTGGTTTAGACTCATGAAGAAGGCTCAAAATGTTTATGTAAATAAAATGCAGATTCTGTCTCTTAGCTTGTTTTCACATCAAATGAAATCAGCTAAATGGATTTTAGACAGATGTAAAATTTATGTTTGTAGAAAGTTGGACTTAAAATTATACGGAGACCACAGAGTTTGAGGTTCCAGAGCTCACAATTCAGAATCATCTCCCAAACAGCTAAGACAAAATAGTACAGCTGCTTTGCATGTGGGTTTGTTTACTTAAGGATGGTTAGTTAGTCAGCTACTTGTCTGGTGTTTTATTTGCGTGAGCAGAAATCCCTGAGGGATGCTGGTCAGCCCCTCCCCAGGAATTTATGGATGCATGGACAGATACAGAGGCATGCATGGGTAGGAAATAGTTTATTGCTCACATAGTAAACAGCAGAGCAATTTCCCAAGGAGAAGGGCTCAGGAGTAAAATGAAAGCAAGAGTTGGGGGCAGTGGCTCTGGGTTTTATTGCAGTTAAGGACTAGGGCCAAGTGAAAGTTCCTGCATGTACAAGGGTTAGGGTTTGCATACATAGGGGTTAGGGTTTGAACGTCCCCACTGCCTCCAAAAAAAGTAGCTCTCAGGCTTTCTTATTGGCTTTTCCAGTGGCAGGAAACAAAAGGGAAAGTGTAAGAGGAGAATTTAAAAGCTGATAGCAGTCAGACATGAAAAATGGAGACAGATCCTCGAGTATAGTGGCCACCTAGTGATAGAGCATACTAAAATGATTATTAAAGCAGATTATATAGGGAATGACTGATGCAGAAGGAGTGAGATTATTGAGTGCGGAGGCAGGAGGGTTTCATCCATGCTCAAGAATTCATAGGAATTCACCCTTGAGACAGAAAGACAGCAGCAGAACAGAAATGAGAGAAAAGTGAAGATTTAGAATCCCCCAGCCAGTGTGTAATCATCATCATACAGTCAGTTTGCAAGTTCTGTCCTTCTTGTAAGGTCAGCCTAGGGAAGTCTTGAGGTGTATCTAGTTTTCCCGGCAGAATGATTGACAGCACTTTCTTTCTGTCCCCAGAATGCCTCAGTTCGGTGGATAGATTGGATGCCTTTCCTCCTCTACTCCAAATTCATAGAAACTACTGTAATAACTTATCATCGAAAGCAAAGCCATTCGACATGAATTATAATATTGAAGAATGGTTTCAATGTTCAACATGAAGGGCTGTTTTCTTCATGGCTAACTCATGGGCACAAGATCTCAGGGGCCTGCAAACCATGTGGCTTACCGTTGAGCAGCGTGCTGTGGTTCCCTAAAGCATATTCATCTCACTATCTCCATTAATCCAGAGCAAAGAGTCTGTCAGGTAGACCAGGTATTATCATACCCTAATTGGAGATAAAGAAATTGAGGTCCCAAGAGGCAGGCTAAGCAATTTGCCAAATGTATATAATGGAGACTTCCTTCCAGGTGGTCTAGTTGGCTTCCCATTAACACATTTGGTCTGACTTTCTCAGCTACTCTTGTGTATCCAAACTGTGTGTACGAGAGAATGACAGATTCTACACATCAGAGCCGGGAAATATGTACCACACGTTGGTTGAGAAATCTTATTAATCTCTTAGAGAACTCATACGAGAATTAGCTATAGGAAGTTCCTATAACTTAGAGAAAAAAATTGAAAATGTGACTGCCCTTCATTATTCACCAAAGACACTCAAAAAGAAATGGCCTTACATTGGTCTGACTGCCTTCACTCTGCGGCTCCTAAATACTTGCTTTGAAGTGACATTTCCTACATAGTCGTGACAACAGTATGCTCTGATGATAGGGGTAGCTGATTTTGAATTTGTTTTTCAAATCTCAATGCTAAACCTTTTAGAAACACTGCAGCCATTGAATGATAAAAGTAGAAGCTGCCTCCTGGCCAGAATCAGAACAGCAATTTCTCCTGCATCAGGTGCATGATTTGCAAGAGAAAGGGGACGTTGAAGGGAAATGAAGTCCAGGCAAACTGGAGGTATTACTTGTGATACTATGGCTCACTTTGGTTAATATAAAATTTCTGGAATGTCTCTTTTGGCTGCAAGTTTCTCATTACATGTTGCATCTCCTGTGTCAAAAACAGTCACCTAAAATTTTGCTGGCCAATTAGTCTTTCTATGTATTCTATCTCACTGCTGTTATTGTGATTCTGAGAATCTTGGAAATTTTGATGACCATGAAAATAGGTGAGAGGCATGTTCTTCGGTCACCATAACTGACATCAAACTGCTGTATTGTTGAACCAGAGAGTTATGTCTTCTCTTCTGATCTCTTCTGAGGTGCATGGGATGTAGAATGAACAACATGCATGAAATATACTAACGATTATCACACAAGTGTAAACCCCCAGCAAAAACCCAGTAGGCAACAGAAAGAAGAAATGGAGCTTAATACGCTTATTTGAAGCTAATTGCTTGATTTACTCGGGAGCTGGCCAGCTGCAAAAGTCAGTGAAGCAGCTTTGATAGCATTTGCTGAACTTTAATCTTTACTTAGGGAACCCTCATGATTCCCTGGAAGTTTTGCCTCTGTAAAGAACATAACATATGGTCCATTTGCAGAGACATATGTTTGAATCCTGGGCCCTCGAGCAAAACTTTCACAAATTCCTCTCTTGCTTGTCTTTAAATTTCCAGCAAACTGATATTCATTGAAAAGTTACTCTCTTATCTGCTTGGCCTCTACAGATAAAAGAATAACTTTCCACTGAATATCAGTGCATGGGGGGCATTCAGATCTTTACCACTGATGATCTGTCCCCATGGGAAAAAGAAAGTGCATACACTTAATCAAGAAACCTCATTCACAGTGGAAAGAGCACTTGTTTTTTGTTTGTTTGTTTGTTTGTTTTCTGTAATCTGTGAAGTTCATGAACAACTTATTGCCTTTGGCCTCTGATGATCAACCATCTGTTCTACGAGGTCACAGGTGCAAACCAGAGTCAAAGAGCTTCAGGCAGAACCATGAGTAAAGATGGGTTTTGGAAAGAGGCACTGCCTCATGGGCAGCTTGAACATCTGGTCCCAAACCAGCTTCTTGCCTCTTCTCTCCAAGTAGAGAGTAATGACTGAGCATGTTATTTCCTGCTGGAGGTGGAAGAGCTCTTTCAGCTCTCTGTTAATGATTCCCAAAGACTTTTCTGCTATTTCCCTTTACTCCAACCCCAGTAGGAGCTGACGTCTCCGTGGGGTCACCTAGGTAGCCTAGAGAAGACAGAGGTCTTTTAAGCTCGTCCATTCTCAGTGGGGGTTATGAACCAAAGGAGGGGACCTGGCATTGAGAGAGTAGACAACAGTACATATAGAAAGCAGTGTACACACCCTAGGTAACCCAAGATACTTCCACACTTTGGGAGACTCAACTACATCTTTTGTACAGCAAGGAGTCTTGCTGCCAGCTTCGAATTTGAGCATTGATATAATTAAAACACAGTTGCTCTGTGAGCATTGATTTCTTCCCTGAAACCAAAAGTATCTATGTAGGATCTACCACCTGTGCCAGGCATGGGTGAGATTATAGCCAACAGGACAGATATAATTCCTACCCTCAGAGAACAGAAATGAAAAACATTGGTTGTGTACATAATTATGAGCCTTGCTGAAGGAAAAACATAGGATATTAAATGAATACATGGGAATAGAATCTTACTAGGACCACGGAAACTGGCATGTCTTTCATGAGAAATGAGTATTCTGTAGCTCTTGCCACAATTCCTGCACAGATATGGTCTCTGCTGTGGTCTGGATGTTTGTGTCCCCCAAAATTTATACGTAGAAATCCTTGCTCCCAAGGTTGTGGCATTAGGAGGTGTGGCCTTTGGGAGGTGATGAGTTCATGGGGGTGGGGTCTCATGAATGGCGTTAGTGTCCTTATAAGAGACGCCAGAGAGCTCCCTAGTCCATCACAACATGTGAGGACACAGTGAGAAGGCACCGTCTATGAACCAGGAGGCAGGTCCTCACCAGACACTGAATCTGCCACGCCTTGATCTTGGATCTCCAGCACCCGGAACTACGAACAATAAATGTGTGTTTTTAAGTCACCCCATTTCTATTAGTTTGTTGTACGAGCCCAAAGGACTAAGATAGTCTCCTTTTAACCTGCTACAATGTAGACCAATCCATCAAAGATACCCTTACACTTCTATTATGCCTTGTACTTAAAGAGTGTCCACCGGCCCTGGTTACAAGAAAGAGAGTCGTGAAGTTTTATTTTTGTTTTGCTTTGCTTTGTTTTTACTGGGGTGGGGTGAGCAGAAGAAGGTAATAGAGAAATCAGCAATTGGAAGGCACAGACACTACAAGAGAGAACTGACAAGACTTCAGGAAGGGAAGAAAAGTACCAACACCAAATTGTACCTTCATAATCTGCCTAGGATGGGGACTCAGCTGCTATGTATTGGCAAACATGTCTTCTGGACAAATCCCCAGGCAGAACCTTGCACCATTCATCCCACTGTCTTTAGTCAGAGCTTCTACTTTCTAACAAAGCAAACAATGTTATTAAGACATCTGGCTAACATCAACAGATTATCTGCATGGACACGATGGCAATTACATCCACCAACACAATGAATGTATGCAGGCAGCAAGCAGACTTCCATGCAAAAAAGAAAAAAAAAATGTCATGGGGAATGACTGCAAAGTATCAAAAATAATTTTCAAGCTCTACCTAGAAATATTTACATTAGGAAGTGAGCCCGATAAATGAGTCTTATTCTATCAACCCACCTATGCATTTATTATTAAAAGAAGGAAAATCGAACCTGTATTGGGAAAGGCAGCCCCGTGGTGATTTTTGAGCATGTTCTCTGCTTAGCAGTTGTCCTTTCCATAGGTCTGGTTTCAAGAGGGAGGTTTCTCTCCTGTATTGCTGTTTCCTAAACTCCACACTGTATGATTTTTTTTTAAACTTCTTAAATACTCTCTTTTGGCAGTCTTAGCTTTCTTGCTTTATTCCTGTGATGCCAATCCCAGCAACAGCCGCCTACTCCTCTTACAAATCCCTTGATAAAACTCCCCTATTACACTCAGCCTTGAAGCACTTTGGCATTGTGGCTCCTGCCTGCTCACTTGAGCGTTTTCCCAAACTGCTGTGCTGTAGAGGAAAGTATTTACCGCTCAAGATGAGGACGTGTCCTGCTTAGGCTGGGTAAACTACTCACACAGCTATAATAAGAGACACAGTGATTTTTCTTTACAGGCTATCTGTTCAGAATGAAAGAGTGCAGAGTTTTGTCGTCGGAGCAAAACGACACTGGCAGATGATGAAGACCCATCATGTCCAAGTTATCAGTTGCGAGGAGGGTAGTTAGAATGTTGCTTTCTGCTCTCTCTCTCTTTCAATATGGATTTAGAGTGAGTTGTGTGTCCGAGTTTCCACGGTCACCCATCGGATGGCCTAGATGAATGAGCAGCACAGCTGTACCTTTAAGTGATGCACAGCTAAGGAGATTCATTGAGGACTGTCACTGACAGCAAGAAAACCCAGCTTGGACTCTCCATCCAAACTCTCTCTTCTGGGGAAGGGGTGAGGGGAAAAGGGAAGGATGCTCTTAGAGCCAGATCCACTGCTTTGAGCTTTTTCCCTAAAAGAGGGTGGAGATTTTTGTGTGAAAGATTAAAGGAGGAGATGCTCTCAGGAGAGACCTGAATCTAAAGAAAGGAGAAACACAAAGCAGAAAGTGGCATGTGTGTATTTTGGAATTTAAAGATAATCATAGGAAGTTGGTGGTTCAAAAACACTCACCTCTTGTTTTGTTTCCCTGTAGTTAACCCCAACGTAGGCAGCAGCCTCAAATATGCAATAATACATACAGCAACAACTCCACAAATACTGTTGCTTGCTCCATTCCGGCAGCTACGTGAAGTGCTTACAAAGGTCATCTGTGCTGCACACAATGACAATTCTTTGCATGCACTAGCTTGGCCTTGGCAGTGGAGGGCAGAAAAGGTTAGGACTGGCAGTGACTTCTCATTGTCTAACCCTTTCTGTTGCTCGTGTGGAAGGAGAGCATCTTCTCCAGGGGTTCTGGGGACCAGGAACTCTAGGTAATGACCAGCAGCAAGACAGGCTGTGAATGACCCATGCCAGAGCTGGAAGATGCAATTTAATCATGACTTTTAGGGAACACTGGTAGGGTAGTCATAAGTCTCTCCCTAACAATTGCAGGAAGGGACGGTATTGAAATAATGATGACAACGTTTTGTTAATGTGTAATTTCTGTGCTCAAAAATATTATCAATTCTATTTTGCAGATAAAGGAATTGAGCCTCCAAGGATATGTAACTTTCTCAAAAGATATAAAGCCACTTCTGCGTTTATTCCTAAGTCAGATGGGAGTAGTCATTCCCCGCAGGTGATTCAATTCTGTTGGACCCATTTTTTTTTTCTTATCCAATGAGATTCTTGGCACGTGGATTTAACAGCACCTGAACTGGTGAAACATTATCCAAAACTCTTTGAAAATCGAGTCATATAGTAGTCATTGAACTGCCATTGTTTCCTGCAGCAACGATGGTAGTTTTAATAAAAACCTCTGTCTCATAAATCATTGCCACATATTTCTAACCAAATGGCCCTTTCAGAGGTGGTCTCTCAATATCTTTTACAAAACTGTTTCTAATATATCTCCTCCACAGTGCTGGAAGTTATAAATGCTCACTATTAATTCTAAGATCTATCCGGTAGGAAATAAAGAGAAGGGGAGACAGGGGCTTTTTTGTGAACAACCATTTCAATAAGAAAGAATCTGGTGATCCAGGAAAGAGAGATTGGAAAGTAGCTTCATGCAGTCCTGACGCAGTCCATTTAGTGACAAGTATCAACATCAATGTTATATTAACTCTCCAGAGGGAAATAATTACATTAGTCACTGTGAACAGACACAAAATACTAGCCTTTCTTGGATTCTTTTTTTTTTTTTCTTTAGTGTTCATACTAAGAAAAGAGTTAGTCAGCATCAGTGATTATATTCAATTAAGGATCAAAAAAAAAATGTATCACATCGTAAACAAACATCTCCGCTACGGAAACCTGCCTAGGGAAAGCATTCACATGCTCTCCAGACTCAGTCTCTACATCAGTTTGAAATCACCGCACATTCCCAGTTCCCCAAATTTTAATAGGTCTAAGAACGAGTCGAAAATCAGGCCACATGTGAAATAGTCTCTGGAAAACTCTCAGTTGTACCCTTTTCCTACTAGAGAAAGCAGAAAGGAAGCTTTTTATCCCTCTAGCTGGGCATAAAAAGCTAAGAGACATAGAAAATGAAGTTCATATAAATCTCATAAAACTTTTAGTTCACCTGTGGCTTGAAATGCAACCGAGATTTCATTTCATTTCAAATTAATTTTTTGGCTCATAACATGGATACTCACGGGTAATTCACTTAATCAAGGAGCATTAAAAAGTTAATAAAGTTTTTGTTGATGTATGATGTGTTGAAGAAATGTGTACGTATCACACCTGCACTGATAAGTGAGTGATCACAAAGCAAACACACCCATGAGACCACCACCCACGTCAAAAAATTAGCTGCAAATCAGAAGCACCTCCCAACTCCCCTCCCAATAATTACCATTCTCTTTTGCCCAAAGTAACGGCCATCCTATATTCCAATCCCACAGATTAGGAACTCCTGTTTATAAACTGTATGCAAAGGAATAACACAATATTTATTATTCTGTCTAGTTTCTTTTCACTTAACATTATGTGTATGAGATGTATTCACATTGTTGCATGGACTGGTGGTTTATTCATTTTTTACTTCTATGTAAGATTCTGTTATATGAAGACACCTCAATTAATTCTACTGTTGAGAAACATTTAGATAATTTCCTGTTCTTGGCTTTTATGAATAGTGATGCTATAACATTTTTGGACAAAGCTTTTGGTACCCCTAAGTATACATCTCTGATGGGTATATGCCTAAGAATGGAATAAGGTAGCTCTTTGGTCACCTTTCATAGACACGGCCACATGGTTTTGCAAAGGGTCCTTGTACCAATGCATACCCCACCAGCAATGAAAGTGAAGTCTGGTTGCTCCATATTTTTGCTAACAATTGACGACGTTGGCCTTTCTCATTTCAGCCAGCTTGGCAGTAGCGTAGAGGTCTCTGTCCTTGTGATTTTAATGAAAATTTGGGGGGAGCTTAATGAGATTCAGTATTATTTCTTTGCATGCATTGGGTGTTTGGATGACTAACGTGTGAAATGCTGGGTCAAATCTATTGCTTGTTCTCAATTAGGTTGTTAGTCTTTTACCTATTGATTTATAGAATTACTTTCTATATTTACCATATGTGCCTTTTGCTATTTAAACAGGGTGATATTGTCTCTTCATCTGTGATTTCTCTTTTCACTCTCCTATTGGTGTCTTTTGATGATCAGAACACCTTGCCAGTTAATCAATCACTTCCTTTACCAGTAGTAGTTTTGTGCTCAGTTTAAGATACGTTTGAAAGTTCTTGCTTCCTTTATGTCTCTCTGATGTTGTCAGTCTTTTTGTTTGCTTGCTTTTCTTTGTGATCAGCTGGTGGCGTTGCCTGAAACAACTAGACAAATGTTGCTGGAAGCAGAACTTTAGTCAAATAGTATTTTTGATTAAACTACTACTGTCCTTCAATTCTTTCTTTCTTTTATTTATTTTTATTCTGTATTGACAAATTATAATTGCATGTGTTTATGGGGTATAAAGTGATGCTATGACATATGTATACAATGTGCAATGATTGAATCAAGCTAATTAATACCATATCCATCACTCCAAGTACTTAGTTACTCCTCCTGTCTAGTGCAAACATTGAATCCTTTGACCAACATCTCCACATTTTCCCCACTAGCCTTTCTTTATATCCTTACTAAATGAATCTTATTTTTCTGTTTTATGTGGTTAAACCAGCTGAACCTAGTTTCTTTCTCTTAGGGCTCTACCCTCGAGTAAAATACAAATATACTTTTCAAATGAAACCAATATCAATCACTCATAACTGAGCACAATTTAGTGATGAAATTAATCTCATTTTTTAATATATCAGGAGTATAAACATAATGAAACGAAAATTCACTGTTTACTACTAAAGGAAGAAAAGGAAAGCAAAAGTTGAAGAAAATAAAAGATAATTTTAACATACTTAAATAATGGGCAAACTACCAAATCCTGTGATATACTGCTAGGTAGAAAGAACTAAACCATTCCTTCTACAGCAGCATGAATAAGAACTGTTAGCCTAATGCATGCAGTGACAATACAATAAGCAATGTTTGTTGGTAAATATGGACAGGTGAGTGTGCACTGGCTCCAGAATTCAGCTGACTGCAGTGAGTGACTTTGCTTCCATAGATGAGTAAAAACTTTATAAAGTGTTTGACACTAGCATAGATTGTTCATGTGTAAAATAAGAATAGCATTATAGGGCTGGCCCGTGGCTCACTCGGGAGAGCGTGGTGCTGATAACACCAAGGCCGCGGGTTCGGAACCCATATAGGGATGGCCGGTTGCTCACTGGGTGAGCGTGGTGCTGACAACACCAAGTCAAGGGTTAAGATCCCCTTACCAGTCATCTTCAAAAAAATTTTAAAAAAAGAATAGCATTATACGTGAGATATGTAAGGGTAATTAGTTAGATTTATTTTGAACTCTAAAGATGTCTTCAGTGAGTTATAGGATTATTACAGAAAATGAATCAAGATTCTATGTAAATTTTCTGATAAGATTCAGTTTGGAAATCTATTACCCCACCGTTTTCTTACCCAATTACTTTCATAAATGTTTTGTTTGAATAAAGAAAACATTAGTACACAATTATATTCTTTATTAAACCAAAATGAATAAACTTTGGCAAAGGAAGCATAAATTAATAATTCAAGGTTACACCTACTTTTCAACACTTTTGTTTATTAAAGCATGAAGGCTTTCAAAAAAACATTTTTTACTGTTCTGCAAGAAAAAAAAATTAGGTTTTTGAAATAGTTTTTAAGTCAGATAAAAAAACTGATCAACTTTTGCTTTGGCAAATAATAAAATCTGTAGCAAAGGTAAAAGATTGATTTGTGGTGACTATTACAGAAGATGAATGTAGAGATGGAGTAAGATATTTTTCTTCCTTCATCTGTATTCAAACCTGCCCTTTAAGTGGAAGTTGAATAAGGTTCATTAGTGTGATGTTTACAGATGCTAGACTATACATGAATTATATATGCCTGACAAGAATTTTCCATTGGAGGCTTGCATTTACACCCAGAGATTTTTATGTATGCTTTCAATTAAGCCCAAAATGAGCTATGCTGTCAGCCTCACCAGTAAATGTTTGTTTGTTTGTTTGTTTGTTTAAAAAGGGTATTGGTAGAAGAGGAACAGCAGGGATGATATATCTCAATTCCTGTGACAGAGCAGGCTTTGAATAAGCAGAAATGGTAATGTAGAAACACATTGCATCCTACTCAAGAAATGCCTTTATTATCAATATGCTCGGCTTTCAAAGAATCTTGCAGACTTAAATTTGAAAAGACATGGGGTTTTTTTGGGTGTGTGCATCCACCCAACTCAAAATCTCTTTCAAAGGAGCTGGCATACTGAGTCAGTTTTCTAGGCAATTGGTTGGAATTTCCCAATTCATCTAAAGGAGGAAATAGAAATACTTGGAACCTATTATGTCATGTTCAAGTTGGCGATGGAGTGATCTCCCCAATATAGAAAGTCCTCTCTCTGGAAATCCTAGTTCGTTCACTCCATTTCTTTTTACTTCAGGAATTTCTAACCCAATGGACATTTTAAGGCATATCATTGGAAATAAATAGAGAAAGAAGGAAACGCATTTGGGAAAAGAATAAGGACAGAATGAAGGCACTGGAAGATGTAAATAAAAGTCTTTGCAATTTGGCTTTGGAAAAGGTTGATAAGAATGTGGCAAAACCCGGTTCTTAGGAGGGAACTTCCTCCTGAGGCTGGAAGGTAGCTGGATCCCTGGAGAGCTGGCTGCTGGGTTCTGATGAGAAATGACTGAGGGGCAGTGAATAGCATGTCTTTTTGTGAACTGGATAGATTAAATAAATAAAAGCTACCTGACATTTCCATATTCAACCAACCACATAGTCTCTTTCAGGGACCCTACTTTGTCCTGGGAAGATGTACAGGACAGTAATTTCCAGTGATAAAAATGGAAAGACATTGAATATGAAGATGGAAGACCAGACTAATGAACAAAGCATCTTATAACCCAAAAGAAACAATTAAAACCAGACATATTGTTCATTCGATAAAGAGTGATTAAAGACTTACTTGAAACAGATGGCTTGTTTGATAGAAGGCAACTATAATATGATCAGTTACAACCTCCATCTCTAAAAGCTAATTTTCCTTGAATCCTGTTAAAGGAGTTTTCAAGAAAAGTAATGTTGGTAAGTTGAAAAGAGAATAGCATTTTTCTCCGTGTTCCAGTACTTTTCTAATATAGAACACTGTCGTAAATTTTTTTTTTTTTCAGGTCTCGACAGTTCTAACAGGTCAGTCCCTGGAATCTTACACTCTCCTAGAATCTCTTAATAGTGAAAATATTTTTTTAAAACTCAAATGATGATTTTGTTTCTAAAATGTGCCCGGAAATTTCTTATGCACTTTATACATAGAATCTGTTTTATTCATTTAGCCTTCAAAATAACCCTACATGGTATGGATCATTTGCTGTGTTTTATAGAAGAGGAATCCAAATGGTACATAATTTAATGTATCTAAACTTCCAGGAAAGGGCTAGAGAATTTGAACTCCCTCAAAGGCTCTGATCCCATCCGTGAGGTCTCCTATTTCATGACTTGAAGACCCACCTTTTAATACTATCCCACTGGCAATTAAGTTTTGACCCATGAATTTGGGGGTACCATACAGACGGTAGCACATTGCTACCCTGATTTTCTAGGTATAAGAATTGCAAAGGTTAAATAAATTACCAAAGATTACACAGCTACCAGGTAGTACAGACAACTGGGTACCAGATCTACCTGACTCCAAATTGTACGACTTCTTCTGTACATACTAGACCTCTTGCCACTCAAAGCAGAGCAAGGGAATGATCTCCTACAGCAATTTCTACATCCACATAAGAAAACTTTGCTTCCCACCTCTTAAAGCTGTCCAGTAAAATATGTCGCAGCATGTTTACCAGGAATAATGTCAAATTTTGTAAATTTTGCATCACTTGTAGACTCACGTTTTCTTAAGAATGCAGCAATTGCTTTCCTAAAAAACACTGACCTTGGCAAATCTACCATAAAATATTTTATTCCCCCACATATAATTGCATACTAATCACTTTTTTTTACTTTCTTTTATTGAAACATAATTGATTACACATATTTGTGTTGTGCAGAGTTAACTATCGGTATTTGTGTACCAATATGTGATGATCAAATCAGGATAATTAGCATATTCATCATTGCAAAATATAATCATTCTTTGTTTCTCTGTTCTTAACCAGGCAATATTTGTTTAAAATATCTCTGATTTGGTTCTTCAAAGAACAAGCTACATCTTAAATAGAAGAGTCAGAATCACTGTTTTTGTTGAAGGCTGGCTATGCTTTTTGGAATTGCTGCCGGAGACTGATTCAAAGGTTAGATGTCAACGTCATTTTAGGAATTCATTCATTTCAACATTCCTGGGAAAGGGAAACTTGTGGAAGTCAAGTAGTTTGAATAGTACTAATATTTATTTAAAAATCAGCATGATTAACAGTTGTTTTAATCCCTGTGATGTTACAAAAGTGCACCTAACATATACTGCTTTGCAATATACAGACAGAGGACAAAGCAGTATATATTAGGTGAATTTTTTGCAAGCATATATTTATATTCATACATTAATTATAGATATTATATATAAATTGATATATATGACAAATTATATATTATCTAAATTAAATATTATATATTATGTTTAATATATGAAATTATATAATGTTTAATATAGCATATTTTAAAGCTATTGTGTATATATCACAATTATTTAAATTCGTACGTTATGAGTGTATCTAAAACATACTCTTTGTAATTTATGTAAATATACTCATGTATATAACAGTAACTGTATATATAAGATACTGTGTATATATATATATATGCTGTATAGATACTTATACATAACAGTAACTGTGTATACATGTGTATGTATTTACATGTATATTACAAACAGTGTATTTTAGAGGCACTTCTACAACATTACATGGATTAAAAAAACTGTGATGGATCACAATAATATGTTCTATATATTTTATATCTCTCTCTATATATATAATATATAATATATATAATCTGTATTTATATTACTTATATATTGAATTATATATATATATAATGAATAATATATATATTATTATAACATATATAATAATATATAATGAATTACATTATATATGTGTAAAGGCACACACATAAAACATTCCTATCAGGATTCATATAGATTATGAGAACCATAATCCTTGGAAGTTGCTCTGTATTGAGCGATATTCAATAAATTATGAGTCATATTTTTCCTCTTTATGATCCCACAGAGGGTGTGTGTTTGCTATTTCTGTGGAATCCCTAAAGCTGTTTTCCCACAAGTCTCTGAGTCCCACAGAAAGAGGGGCAGCGGAACTCTCATCGTTGAACTCCAGATATCAAACACAGCCCCCAGGACTTGTTAGGGGCCAGGCTCCCTAAACACTTAGTAAATGAATAGTCATGTTGCCCAAATAAGACATAACCAGTGGTTATTGCAGCCACCGTGGGCAACCAACATACCAAAACCTGCCTGAAAGCTTTTTAACCCTAAACAACTATCACTTTGATTAGAAACAAAAAGAGAAAATTATTCATATCCAGATCTGAAAACTTTAAAGCTAAGGTCATCAACTGGAAGAAAACTAATGATTTAAATCCAAATTTAATATATTTTCTAGAATTATTATTCATATGTCCATTGAGTAAAAATATTTTAATTGTACAAAAATTTTATTTCCTTTTCATTATTTTTCTAGTAGCTTTTGCCCTTTTCAAGTGGAGTTCTTAATGTGAGCATTTGCTGGAGTGCAGTTTCTTTACTGCATTGACAGATCGAAAGCTGGGAGGAATTTTTTTCCAGGAGTCCTGGCATGGTGTGTTGTTAACTACACTTCAGCCTGTCATGTTTGTCTGCAGAAGAACAGGAAACTGTTTTGAGGATACGCAAAAGGAGGCAAATGTGAATGACAGCGTTAACATTTAAAATAACAGGGAAAGGCAGGCGGAGAATGGAGAACGGAGATGGTTATTTTTTCTCTGCTGGTTAAATAAAGAACACCGTGCACAGTGCTTCCTTGATTTCCATGTAATTTCTCTTTGGAGGGATTTTTGTTTGTGTATAGCAAGTACAAATTCTCCTTCAGTTTTCAGAGCAGTAGATGTACTTAGGTGCAGCAATAAATTATTGCAAATGGAATCTTGATAGGTAAAGTATTACCAGAGCAAAAGCTCAGAAGTAGTGAAAACATAGGCTTTAAAAATTCAAACAGGTTGAAGAGGAGAAAAATACACTTCATCAAGTTCACAGTGTCTAAATAATACATAATAATGCTATGTTTTTACAGGACACCATTCTTTTCGAAAAGGAAGTTTTAAACTTTTGCTTTAAACAAGTAAATAAACATAGAAAATAACTATGCTTTGAACTGAACCTTGGTAAAAATAGGCCAGACATTTTAGTGCATTATAAACCCAAAGTCCTTTACTAAAAATGCTATATATTTTTTTCTTTTGGTGCATTTAAACATGCTTTACAATTTTTGCTAAGCATGTCTCACTTGCAGATCTACCCCGAAGTACCCGCCAAATTTTTCATGCTAAGTCAGAGTTTTCCATTTGGGTAAGTATTTGGGTAAAACTAACCAAAGAATTCAACTGGCATGTGAATCATCACCTTGGTTATCTGACCCTGAGATAGCAAGGATAAAACTGGTTGCTTGGTTGAATTAATTACATTTAAACTCATTATATTGTCTTACTTTAAATTTTTTTTTATTAAGACCAGAGAACATAGGTTGTATGTACTGATATTTTGCAAAATTTGATAGTTCTTTTATAGCCTGGAACATGGTAAATTTTAAGTGTATCTTGTATTCCTATCTAAAAAAATTATTTTTGGATGGGAAATTCAGTATATGTCGCATGACACATCTTCAGTAATTGTATTGTTCAAAATATAATGTCTCTACTTCTTTATTATTAGTCAACAGTTTGATCTCTTCAATTTCCAATTAAAATTACTTATATACAAATTTCTCCCTTTTTCTGTTGGTTGTGCTTGACACGTTTTGATGCTGTATTGTTTGGTTGAATATATTTCTATAACAGACTAGCCTTCTTATTCCATGACTTTCTTACCTAGCATATAACATCTTTCTTAAACCATTAATTATAAGAAGGGACTTCAAAAAGTTCATGGAAAAATAAAATTAAAAGATAATATAAGTCCTGCCGTGAATTTTTTGAAGACTCCTCACAGATTTGTTCTCAATTGGATAAGGAAAATGTGGTATAGATACACAATGGAATACTACTCAGCCATAAAAAGGAATGAAATTCTGCCATTTTCAGAAACATGGATGAGTCTGGAGAAAATTATGTTAAGTGAAATAAACCAGACAAGGAAAGAGAAATACTGCATGTTCTCACTTATAACTGGGTAGAGAGAGAGAGAGAGAGAGAGAGAGAGAGAGAGAAAGGAAATAAATAATTTTTTTTTTATCAGCTGACCAGTATGGGGAACAAAACCCTTGACCTTGCTGTTATCAGAACCATGCTGTACCAAGTGAGCAACCTGGCCAGCCTTCAAACCAAATATTTCTTACTAAGGACACAAAAAGAATTAAACATAAAAGAAAAAAAGACATTGGATTTCAGTGAGGTTAAGTCTTTTGCTCGTCAAATGATACACAGTTAATAAACTATAAAGTAAGCCAAAGACTGAGTGCAAAATATTTTCAATACATATATATGATATATGTATATGGAATATATTTTTAAAAACTAAAAAATCAGTAATAAGAAAAGCAATCCATCTGAAATAAGCAAATGTCTTTACACTACACTAAGAAAGTTGGTACAACTAGCCAATAAGTAAATAAAAAGGTTCTTAACATGATTAGTCATCAGGGATATGCTAATTAAAATTTTAAGCAAGATAACACTTCCCACCAACTGCAAGAATTGAGATTTAAAAGAATGGCAATATTGCTGGTGGAAACTAGCAGCTTCTTATCAAATCAAACAATGCTCCATAAGCTATAATTTTATGCTTAGCATTTTTTTATATCCACAAAAAGACTTGGACCAAAAAATATATTTATAGAAACTTTACTTATAATAACAAAAGACTATAAATAATCCAAATGTTCATCAACACAAGAATGGATGAATTGAGATATAGTTATGCAATGGAATATTACTCAGCATTGAAAAAGGGCAAAGTGTAATACATGAAACAATACAGGAGGCTAGATACTGTATCACTGGGTATATATGAAATGCAAGAACAGAAAAGGAAAAGGAACTAATGTATGGTGATTAGAATGAAAAAAACTGGCCATAATGGATGACGGAGCAACTGTTATGTAACTTGCATACCATCATAAAAATGTTCCACATCTTAAATAAGATGTTGGTTACATAAGTGCATATATGTATCAAAAATCATCAAATTGTACACTTAAGATTTGTGAATTTCACAGCATGTAACTTTAAGTACATTTAGACACTAAAAATATATGTAAAATGTGAGGAAAGCATATAGAAGTCCACTTGCATAAAATAAAGTGGCATTTCAAATGCGTGAAAGCTAATTACCTCAATCAAGTTATTAACAATCTATTTTCAGAATAAAGAACAAGATCTAATTACACTCTTTCAAAATCTCTTAGGTAATTAAAGTTGACTGAAAAGTCAAGAGCAAGAGAAAATATTCATTATTACCATCATTACTTGACATTATTTTGGACATTTTATCCTAAAACAATGAAACAAGAAAAAGAATTAATACATATTATTATTAGATGGGAAATTAATTGATGTCATATATAAATAGTACAATTATGCACTTCAAAAATCCAAGACAAAAAATACTATCAATAGAAAAGAGTTTAGGGAGTTCCACTCAAGATGGCAGAGTAGACGGTCCCCAGCGTCACTCTCTCCCAAAAATCAACCAATTTACAACTATAAAAAAGCAACAACAGCCAACCTGGGGCCACTGCAGCTCAGGGGAAGAGGAGGGGAGACCTACGGAGTTCATGAAGGTGGGAGAATCCACAATGAGAAAAAGAAAAAAATTGCTCAGAGCATTACAGGCCGCAGCCGCTTTAATGCTGGAGCTGCTGAGTACATAGAGCAGGAGCTGGCAGAAGCTGCAGCTGTGCCCTTTGGATGGAGTTGCTTGGAGGCTGCAGGGGAGAAGGGGGCCTTGGTGGCCCTCAGGACAGCAAGACCACTAATAGAGTTCCCATAGACCCACACAGGAGCAAGGAGCCAGAACAGCTGGAAAAAAGGAGCCACTCAGAGACTGGTGAGTCGTTGCAAGGTGCATCGCACAGGGCCCATCCCATGGAAAGTATTTGGAGCATGGGTGGTGGGGGAGACAGGCCTACCGGGACAATACAGGGACACAGCAAGGACAGCTGACCTGCCCCCCAGTCAGCACAGGACCACTCAGAGGAGACTGGTCGGGAATATAGAATTGCAGGGGATGCCGTTTGATGAAAAGACTCAGGCCCAGATCAGAGTTTCTACACAACCCAGGTGCACCGGGTCTCTGGAGAGCTGGAAGTACTTATATGGTCAACCATTAAACCCTGAGCTGCACAAAAAGCCTTCCCTATGGAAACAGCAGCAAAGCAGCAATTTAGCTCAACCACAGAGCTCAAGTACTGGTTCCCACAGGAAGTTCCCCCATTTTAGAAGTAAGCAAAGGACAACAATTTAGTTCCAGCCCAGGCACATCACTAGAACCTCGGGGCCTGCCAGATGACCTGAGGCATAGAGCTGGGGACCAGACCCCACCCCACAACCAAGCACACTACCAGCACCAAGGAGCATGCCAAAAACATCACCTCCATGTGGGTGGCCCACCGCAGCCACAACAATAACCACCACTGCCATGAAAGTGGCTAGACATCACAACCAGCATGCAAATGGTCCACCAGCCACTGGAGTACATTGACACAAGGGGAGTCACCAGCAGAGACCAAAGAAAAGAAGAGGATGTCTCTCTCCACAAAGCCCATTCCAGAATGACAGAAGAAGCATCTGCTCTATGATAATACTGGGGGACCTGACCACACCTCTCAGCATTGGACAGATCATCTAGGCAGCAAATCAACAGAGTGACCATTACTCTTTCAGAAGGAGAGAAGAAATCTAGGGTTATCAGAGGTGGGAGGGGGGAGGAAAGGGGGATGGGGAGAGATTGGACAAGGGGCGTAAAGAATAAGTACAATGTGTAACAATATACATACTAGTAATATTGATTTGATCAACATATGTCAACATCGAATCACCAAAATATGTATAATCAACTAGGATTCAATAAAAATCAAAAAATAAATAAATAAAAATGGCCAAGAGGTAATGAAAAGGTACCCAACATCACTAATCATCAGGGAAACGCAAATTAAAAGCACTAACAGGTATCACTCCACACCCATGAGGATGGCTGTGATCAAAAGGACAAGAGATGACAAATGTCAGCAAAGGCGTTGAGAAAAGGGAACCCTTGTACATTGTTGGGAGGAGTGTAGATTGGTACAGCCATTATGGAAAGCAGTATGGAGGTTCCTAAAAAAAATTAGAAATAGAACTACTGTATGAACCAGCAATCCCTCTTCCAGGTATATACCCAAAGGTAATAGCTTTCCAAGGTATACCAACTACTAAAAACAACTGCATTCCCATATTCATTGCAGCATTATTCACAGTAGCCAAGATACAAAAACAACCTAAATGTCCACCGACAGACAAATGGATACAGAAAATATGATGCATGCACACGCACCACGGAATATTATTCAGCCTTAAAAAGGAGACCCTGCCATGTGCCCCAACATGGATGTACCTGGAGGACAATATGGTAAATGAAATAAGCCAGACACTGGAAGAAAAGTATCGCACAATCTCACTTATACGTGAGGTATTTTTTAAAAGGAGCTCAAATACATCGAGATAGCAAATGACACATTTTTTACAACAGGTGGGTAGGAGGGGAGGAGATGGAAAGGATGTGGGTCAAAGGATACAAAATGGTAGATATGCAAGATGGGCAAATCTAGAGATCTAATGTCCAGCATGAGAACTAAGTTATTAAAGTTGTATTGTCTTAAAGATTTTTGTTAAATAAGCCAATTTTAGCTGCTCTGTCATGAAAAAGAAGTAACTATGTGAGAAGGGAGGTACATTAATCTGCTTCGGTATAGTGAGCATTTTACTATCTATATGTGTCCCATGACATCATGTTGAAAATCTTAAGTATACACAATAAAATTTATTTTCTAAATAAATAAAAAATAAAACACTTGTAGATATTCTGGACTGTTGCATAAAATACACAGGATACCTCGAATCATAGGATGTTACAATGAAAAGAGACCTTAGAGATCAGCCAGTATAATCCTTCCTCACCCGAAACAAAAATTTATTCAGTACCATCTCTGACAAGCCTCCGCTCTCTGTAATCTAACAACATAGCCAGCACGATCCTTAAAAAAAAAGAGAAAACATAAAAAATTAAAAAGAAAAGAGTTTAATGAAATCATAAATGGAAAAAAAAACTATGTTTAAGACACTTTCTTACACATTAATAGTATTAAAATATGAAAATAATATTTTATCTATGGCAACAAATACAGAAAGTATTAAATACAAACTTAGTCTATAATTATTATATAAATATATATATATATAAAACTACAAAATCTTATTAAACAATAAAAAGGACAAGAGAATGAATGGTAAACATATCATTTATCTCTCAAGTAAATTTATTTTTATTTATTTATCATTATTATTATTAATTTTATTTTATTTTGTCACTATACAATGTGCTTGATTATTGTGGCCCATCACCGAAACCCCCCTCCTTCCCAACAATGTCCTTTCTGTTTGTTTGTCACGTCAACTTCAAGGAATTGTGATTGTTGTGTCTTCTTCCCCCCACCCCCAGGTTGTTTGTGTATTTATTTATTTAATTTTAGCTCCCACCAATAAGTGAGAACGTGTGGTATTTCTCTTTCTGTGCCTGACTCGTTTCACTTAATATAACTCTCTCTAGGTCCATCCATGTTGTTGCAAATGGCAGTATTTCATTCGTTTTTATAGCTGAGTAGTATTCCATTGTGTAGATGTACCACAGTTTCCGTATCCACTCATCCGATGATGGACATTTGGGCTGGTTCCAACTCTTGGCTATTGTAAATAGTGCTGCAATGAACACTGGGGAACAGGTATACCTTCGACTTGATGATTTCCATTCCTCTGGGTATATTCCCAGCAGTGGGATAACTGGGTCATATGGTAGATCTATCTGCAATTGTTTGAGGAACCTCCATACCATTTTCCATAGAGGCTGCACCATTTTGCAGTCCCACCAACAGTTTATGAGAGTTTCTTTTTCTCTGCAACCTTGCCAGCATTTATCATTCACAGTCTTTTGGATATTAGCCATCCTAACTGTGGTGAGATGGTATCTCAGTGTGGTTTTGATTTGCATTTCCTGAATGCTGAGTGACATTGAATATTTTTTCATGTGTCTGTTGGCATTGATTTCCTTGTACATTTCTTCTTTCAGGTCCTGTATACTTTTCCTCATTTCATTGTGTGGTCTAACTGAGTTTTCTTGTATCTCACTTAGTTTCCTTAGAATTATCACTCAGAATTCCTTGTCGGACATTTCAAGGGCTTCTTGTCCTATAGGATCTAGAGCTTGAGAGTTATTACCCTTTGGTGGTGTACTTTCTTGATTTTTCACGTTTCTGGTATCTTTCCTTTGGTGTTTAGTGATAGTAGCAAAGGATTTCATGGTCCACTCATTTGACACTATTGTCTGGCTAGGATCCTACCAGGACTGCCAATTTGTCATGGCTGCCTCAGTGCCTGTGGGTGGAAGGTTTGCGTCCTCTCTGGGCTGTGGGAATTGTACTGGGCTGGGAGTCCAGCAGCAGCACCTAGCTGTTGCCACGCGGGCACCTCGGGGTGTGTGGTTGCCACAGCTCTTGGATCTCTCTGGTGGGCATGCACTTGCTCAGGATGGGGGGTCAGGCTGCAGTGATGCCTACCTGCTTGGTCGTGCTTGCTCCTTGGGGCGTGTGGTCACCCCAGGTCTTGGGCCTCTCCAGGGGCATCTCTCTGGTCCGTGCACCCTAGCCTGGGCTGGGGGATGGGTCGGGCAGCAGTGACAACTTCAAGTAAATTTATTAATTCAATTTAATTCCAATCCAAAGTCTCACTTTATAGAAATTTGGAGAAATTATTTTAAGTTTATATAGAAGTATAATTTGACCCAAATTTTCTTCTTTGAAAGATACATAGTTTGGAAGAATTCACCATAGCAGAGTTTGAAATTCATTAGGAAGCTAAAGCTATTAAGACAAAATATTATTGGCTCAGAAATATATACCACTTAATGAAGGAAAATTGAGACCATTGAAATTTCTTACATTCTATGTTGGCAATTTAAATTCACAGGAAAAGAACAGATTCTGAAGTAAAGTGCAATGAAATAATTGGTCATCTATTCTGAAAAAAGTAAAATTAGATCTCTCCCTGAACATAGAAAATTTATAAAATTTATTACATAAATATACACTGCATGATATATTATATAATAAATTGTATCATGCAACATATATATGATTTATTTATTATATAACATAAATAAATACTCTTTTAACAAAATTACAGAATCTATACTCTACCACGTATCTTCTATAATGTCTGGTAGAAATTTTTTTAAAAAAACTTGATTTTTGAGGAAACAGGAAAATGTTTCATAACTGCCATAAAAAAGCAATCAATAAAAATAACCATCAGTTAGCTCACATGTTGAAATGATCAGACAAGGATTTTAAAGTGGCTTTTATATTTTTTAAAAAATGTTTTATATATTGTTGATCTACTTGTTAACTGATACAACCACTTTAAAATGCTGTTTAGTGATTTCTTATAAAGTCAAACATACACAGACTTTGTGTCCCAGCAGGTCACTTCACAGGTATTTACTCAAGAAAAATGAAAATACATTTTCTAAAAGGTACAAGAAGTTTATTGCAGCTTTTTATTCATAATAAACCCAGACGTAGAATGACACAAATCTCCTTCAACAGAAGAATGCATGGAGTTTGGTGTAATCACATCATAGATGCTATTTAGTAATAAAAGAGCGTGGACCACTTTTATGAGCTTAATTGTGTGGCCCCCAACTTTGTATGTTAAAGTCCTAACTCCAGGACCTCAGAATATGACTGTATTTGGAGATAAGTCCTTTACAGAGGTGACTAAGGTAAAATGAGGTCACTAGGATGGGCCCTAATCCAATAGGACTGGTGTCCTTATCAGAAGAGAAGATAGGACACAGACACACACAGAGGGACGACCAGGTGAGGACACAGGGAGAAGCCGGCATCTATAAGCCAAGGAGAGAGGACTCAGGAGAAACCAGCCCTACCATGCCTTGATCTCAGACTTGCAGCCTCCAGGACCATGAGAGAATAAATGCCTGCTGTTTAAGTTGTCCAGTCTGTGTTAATATCAATACCTGTGTGCAATGTGTGATGCTCAAATCAGGGTAATTAGGAGATTCAACATTATACAATGTAATCATTTTTTGTAGCCCTTTACCAATTTCTCACTAACCTCCTCCACTTTTCCCACCTCTAGTAGCCTCAGTTCTGTTCTCTCCTTTTGAAAGTTCAACCAATTAAGAATAGGAAAAATTAATCAATGTCAATAACAATAGAAACTGTGATTGCTTATAGATGGGCTGAGAAGAGTTAGGAGGCAATGTACTGGGGCCATGGAACTGTTCTGTATCTTGAGGGGGGTTGTGGTTTCACAAGGGGGTGCAATTATCAAAACTCATGGAACTGAAAACTTAAAATCACTGTTTCAGCCTTGAGGGGAAAAAAAAGAAAAACTAAGAGGGAGCACAAAGCTTGATTCTTCTCCATAACCGGAATTCTAACATTCACTGTTTTTTCCAGCTGGATAGGGGATAGCACGTCGCTGGGGTATAATCAATCAGCCTACAACATAGGGATATTTTGTCAATCCACATTCCACTAAACCTCCATCCACATAATCCTCTGAGGTTCTTTAAAGCAGGCGTTAGTCTTACTGAAAATACAGCATATGTTTTGCTCAAAAAGAGAACAGAAACAGCGGAGAAATAACAATAACAACAAACAAAATCCACCCTATCACAAAACAGTCTTAGGTTTTAACTCTGCAGAGAAACTTCAAAACCACATTTGCATGCCAAATTCCTACAAGGATTCTAAAAATGTCCTCAGAATTAGTAGCTGTAAAATATCACCATCATAATCCACTTGACTCTGTCCGTGGGAGATCAGACTTCTGCATCTAAACAGACCCTGCTAAATGCATTTTCTCTATCCTTCCTCAGCCTTGCAGCATCTCAGGATGGGTTGACCCAAAACAATTCCTGAAATCTACATTAGTCTTTGCCTCAATTAGTTGGTGAAACAAAGCTCAGAGATGACATTAGACATCTTCACATCCTTTCCCTCATTCATTAGTGCATTCATGTACTCATTGCTTCATTTGGTTAACTAGTCAATAGCTGGTAATCTCACAATCTGAGCACCATTGCATGACAATTGATGTTTTAGACATTTTTGATGCAGCTGGGAAGAAAATGCAAAAATCCTTTCTCTAAAGGAGTTTGCACTTAAGTTTGAGAGAAGACAAAAGAAAAAGGACAAGAAAAACAAAAATGGTTTAAAAAATAAGTAAAGTATATTGCATATTAGGTAGTGATAGGGGGTGTATTGCATATGAAGTAGGGAGTATTGATTGGGGTGGGAAGGTGGGAAGGAACTGTGTTTTTAGATGCAGTTATAAGGAAAGCCTCAAGTACTAATCTTAGACCTGCTTCCTACTTGTCACACACTGTTTTAAACTCTTTGTATACTAGGGTTCTTCAAAAAGTTCATGGAAAAATGAAATTAAAAGATAATACAAATCTTTCTAAGAAATTTTTGAAGTTCCGTTGTATAGTATTTGCTCCCAATAGAACCCTACAAAACAGACACAGTGCTAACCTTATCCCATTACCTTTACCATATAACAACCATGCACATGCAAAGAAGCATTCTAAAACAGATGGTAACCATTTTTGCCCTCTTACTGTTCTCCTGCATGTTGGGAACTTCAGCATTTTTAGTTCATGAGCACTTTCAAATAGGGTTTCCCCTGACATGGAGCATTAGGCTCACATTAGGATTCAGAGCATCTGGCATTGCAGAAGTGAGGTGCAATTATTCTTAAAGATACTTAGAAAGATGCAGATCAAAAATGGATTGCCCACTTTTGAAGGATGGATTAGCAGTCAGTCACAACAGCAAGCCAAGTGGTGACTTTTCCTGCTAAGTGAAATAAGTCAGGCACAGAAAGACAAATACCACGTATTCTCTCCTATGTACAGAATCTAAAATGTCAAGTTCATAAAAGAACGGTAGGTACCAGGGTCTGAGGTACAGGACAGAGATTGGGAAGATGGTGAAAGGATACAAAGTTTCAGCTAGACAGGAGGAATAGGTACAAGAAATCTGTTGCATAACATGTGACTATAGTTGGTAACAATGCATTGTATATTTCAAAATTGCTAAGAGAATAAATTTCAAATGTTCTCACCACAAAAAAATAAGTATGTGAGATGATGGATATGTTAATGTGCAGTCTGGAAGATCATTCAGAGCCTATATTCTTTAACACTCACCTGGTCAGGTTTATCAGCATTTATTTTAAAGCACAAATAAGGTTCTCTTAATATTAACACATATCATCTTTTGTTTTCATCTTTTTTCATTTGTAAGGTTGCATAGCTAACTCTGATTTTACTGCTGACAAAACAGATAACTACAGATATTAAGGAGCCTGTACCTGGTCTCACCTGTACCTGGGAAGTGTCAGAGCTGGACCCCAAATTAATTTCTTTTGAGCACAAATCCCAGGCTTGATCCCCTACCTCTGACACAGTCAAAAGTCATAACCATGTCGTGCCAACGAATAGCTCTTGAGGATTGCCCACTTAATGTATTTATCTCACTTTCTCTTATATCAAATACAGTGTTCATTTTGGATTGAACCTCAGTCTCTATTCCTCATGGACTGGCTTAATATTCACCTGAAAGAAAAGCTCACAGAAGAGACAAAACTATAATTTTTAGAAAATCTGCAGTTATTTAACTGTGATGGTTTTGCAGAGGTATGCAATGAAAAACACTGCTGCTGACACATTTTGATTTTTGTTACGATCCTTTTAGTAAACACGTGTCTAGTCTGACATCGGAGGGGACTGAACAACATGGGGAGTCTCCACATGGGTATGCAGGGCCCTAGCAAGATAAGATGGGAATATGCACCGCCCCCGCCAAAAAAAAAAAAAAAAAAAAAAAAAGACCAGGTAATACAAGAAAATCTAGGAAGAGTTAAATACTTTTTGAATCTTCCAAGCACCCAGAGTCAACACATTTTGGGGGAAATATGCTCACGTTCACCATACTGCACAGGAAATTGATTAATTCATTAGGTGGAGATACTGCAATCAGAGCTGCTCAAATGCAAATGTGCACTGGATCTCCTAGACATCTTGCCACAATGATCATTCTGACTCAGCAGGTCTTGGGTGGATGTTGAGATTCTGCATTGCTGAAGAGCTCTCCCTCCCTGGAGATGCTGGTATTGTTTGTCCCTGGACCACACTTGGAGTGGCCTAAGTATTCTAAATCATCACAAATGGAGGAGTCTGGAAGGATATGCAAATAGATTGAAATCCAAATGCCAAGACACCTGAGGGCTTTCAAATGATCTATCAAGAGGCTAATATGTAGAGAATTACCTAGGTCTTCCATATTAATAGCATGTGTGCATTTGATTCTGAATTATTGCAAAATGTTTTCATATTAATTGTTCATTTCAAACTTAGACTGTCTTTACGAAACCAGTAAGACAGACATTATTTTCTCTTCTTAGAAACAAGCTCATCTAAAGATGTTTAAGTAGATACAGTAAAATAATGTTATGGTTTAGTGTCCCCTGCCCTGTTTCTTTAGTTTGGGGATTTTTAAACAGCATTCAAATTCCTCAGATGGTTTTCTGTCCCCTTAAGTTTAGTTGAAATTTTCCTCCATCTATAAATCTATTATGATTGAAAAACATGATTGACAATGATAAAGCTAACTTGTTAATCCAAAACCAAGAACATGGGTTAGCTAGCAATTTCCCTCCAGAAAAAAAAAAATAAAAAAAATAAAAAAAGCATAGTGATCATTGCATCAGAGCCTCCTTCTGCAGAGCAGTTACATGCTATCAATATGAAATATGAAGCTGTTATTTCACTTGTGTTATCCAGGACTGCATTGTAGGACTCATAGAGAAAGAATTTTAAAATTCCCTTTCTTGCATAGCTTGTTCCTCTTCTCAGGACTACCTACAACTTCTTTCTTCTGCATCAAAAAGGCATAGCTATTTCCAACTTCAGTGGGAAGAAAAAGGGTCAAGACAAGGGTTGATAAGAAAAAGTTTCAACAAAGAGCTACCAGCCCTCTTGAGTTACATAATCCTCCACAAGGGAACTCAGCAGGAGCTAGAGAAAGTAGGGTAGTCAGAGCTGGTAAAACTAGGTTTCCAAGAATCAGGAGGTTTAAGCCTATTGGTACTCTCAAATCTTCTTTGAGTTTCATGCTACCTCTAACATGGTTAGAAATGATTCTGTGATTTCCTTGGTCCACACAGTCACAGAACACATTATGTTTTATGGATGTATAAGAGGTGCGCATCTCTGTCTCTGACTGTGCACCTCTGCATTCCTCTCTCTTTGGAGAGGGGAGATTTTGGCCTGGAAACAAAATAAAGATGGAAAGCCAGAATGGATTCCTTAAAGTTTATGGAAGCCTGACACAGCAAATCATTTTTTTTTTAATTCTATAAATTCAAAATAGTAAATAAAACTGGTATAATAAAACTACACTGCACAGGAAGTTAAAAAAGAAAAATTATTCTGTTCTCTTTTTGTTTTTAAATCTAGTCACTACTGGGTACATTCTTAGCTTTGTAGACACTCGTGATAGTAATAAGTCTCACTACACCTGCTAAGAAGCATGTCCCAAGCATTCTGATATTATTTTTACATATATAGCCATGAAAGGATGTTGTCGGGAGCTCAAGATTTAAAATAGGTTAGATATAGATCAATCAATCAATAGATAAACAATATGCCCCCCCCCAAATATGCCACTGCGGCATAAGGATTATTTTGAGCTGAAGACAGTTGAGAAGCACCAGATGTAGGAAAAAACTCTCTGCTCTTCCTCTTTCTGCCTAAAGACAAGGCATAACTTTCTCTTTTAAAGTTGATGCAAATTTCCATTTGCAAAGGGGTTCCCCTCTCTCATACCAGGTTATTACCTGCATGATAAACCTTACTAAACAGCTCTTAACTTCTATGCATTTTGTAGTCAACTGCTCACAACTTACTGCCCCCAGGACGCCCAAACCCCTTTTTCATTTCTCCACAATTCATCACCTCTTGTTAGAATGGTATATAAGCCCTGGGGTCTACCTGCCTCTTTGGGTTTTCATTTCTTTTCTTGAAGCTTCCATGCATGTAAAAATATTAAGAACATGCCTTTTTAAATCTGTCTTTTTTCTGTTTAATTTATGAGTCCCAGGTACAGAACCTAAGAGAGTAGAGAAAAAGGGTTTTTTTTTTCTCCCCTACAATTGCTTGATAGGTGGATAGGAAGATATATGGATGGTAGATAGATAGGCATGATAGGTGGATAGGAAGATATATGGATGGTAGATAGATAGGCAGGCAGACAGACAGATAGATAGACAGACAGATAGACAGACAGACAGACAGATAGAAAAAAAAACAGAGGATGGATGGGTGGATGGTTAGACAGACAGGTGATAAATAGAAACATTCCAAATTCTGTCTTCTGCAGAAGGTTATTCAGAGCACTAAGTAAGATAATCTCTATCGACATCTATTATTATCTGCCCTATAAATTTTATTACTACATTTAATGTTTTATACATTATTATTTCTGAATTTACATCTTCACTTATTGAAAGCTTTATCTTTTTAGACAAAAATTTTTGTGTAGTGGATACTGTAAAAAAGCACTGAGAAGTGAAGGCATTTCTCCATTGTTTTTGATACTCAGCTGGAAACGTAACAGTAGAAAAGTGACTTGGAATTCTTCACTCCGTGAAAGTTGCCTTTTGGGCCCTCAACCCACTCTGTTTCCTACATAGTGTAGATTCCAGGGGTGGTAGCCTTTAAGAATCCTCTCATTTCAACCCACTTGGCATCACCAGGTATCCTCATTCCAGGCACTGCTGGGGTAAAACCAGATACTAAACCCATCTGTGGTCACTGCCATCAGAATAAAATCCATCAGGAATGAATCCTCGGACCGGATGTTAAAAATAACCAAATTCTAGCTCTCTTTCAGGTCCACAAACTAGTAATGGCTTTGGAAAAATCTCCACACATCCTTTGTATCTCAAACTTCTCTGCACCGAATCTTGTTTCCTTGCCACCACTGAAAACTGAGACATCGTGAGTGTAACAAGATTAAATTACAGCCCGTTGTGTTATTCTGAAAGAAAGATCAGTGTCAGCCTGGAGACGTGTAGTGATGTTGCCCGACTCCATTCCATCCCTGAATATTATTTTGGAGCAATTCTGGTAATTCCTTCTCCCCTGCCACGGCTTGCTCCAAGGATAGATTTGTCCATGCCAAATTAGGCTTGTGACTTGCAAAGAGATTTACTGGCTGGAGTGGCTGGAAACAGGCCAGTTTTTCTCCTTCCACCAAGAGGTAGATGAGGAGGCTATGGTTGCTGCCATCTGCACCTGCCCCTGGCCAGTGAAGCTGAAGCTGTAAAAAGGAAAGTGGGGGGTAGAGTTGAGCTGCTGAAGCAACCTTTTCTGCAACCTGCCCTACCCCTGGGCTTACATCAGATGAGGCCACCCTTACTGTTTAAACCAGTTTGAGTACAGTTGTCTGTTCTTTGCAGTCTATTGCGTCTCAGTGGATGTTTATTATTAAAGCATCTTGATTTATTGACCGTCTAATGTATGACGGGTACTGAAGGGTAAAAAGATGAAAAATGCAACGTCTCTCCTATCTGACATCTTACAATATATTGTTCATTTCAATCTTGTTTGTCGACACTACAAATTACTCATCAGAAAAGTTACTCCTTTGCAATTTAAACATCTCTCCAGGGGCAAATTACTTTTTTCCTTTATTAAACTGAAAATGTGCATGCTATTTTATGTCTAATATGACTAACTTTCAAATATCCAAGGTAGCTTTCTAAGTATCTTTTCTGAAAGTTTTCATTTGCATGTTTTTTTTATCTCAAGATGGACCCACAAAGATTAAGATCTCAAAGTGTTAACCCTTTAAAAATACCTATGCTGTATTCTTAATGAAATATGCGTAAGTATAGTATGACCCCATTTTTAAAATATATGCTTCAGTTATAGAGATGTAAACTTGTTATGCTCATGTATATAAATATGCATTTATACATATTTACATCTGCTTTTAATTGCACAGAAATACATATGTTGCAGAATAATCTGGTAATGAAATTTAGGGCTTTAAAAAAACTTGCGTCCCTTGATTTTCTTTCTTTTTTTCATTGAAGAATGTTGAACATTTGAAATAGCTTCCCCCAAACTCTTAGGTTGCATCCAAAAATTATTTGAAATGTACCCAGAGAATACACTTACTTTTTATTGGACAAACAGAACATAATTAACCAGGTAAATGTGACACTGAATTATCCCAGCGTTTTTTTATTCATCTGCTGCTTTTGAAACTCACCGCTTCTGTGCCTGTCTATTATAACCGAAAATCAGCTACAGTTATATAATTGTCCCTTGTTTTGTTTCTCTATTTTTTACCTCTCCAGGCTCCTAGATTTTCTCTAAAATCACCCACATTGTCAAGGTCCTTCAAAAAAGAAGTGAGCTCTGATCACCAGGCCTTTAAATCTACACGTGTTTCAAATTCCATCTAGTTGGATATTATAGATTAGGTAGAAGATGTATGTCATTTTTGTAGATAAATAATTTTATGTCTAATTTAATCTGAGAACATTCCTGGGGCAAGCATGCTAAAGTAAAGCCAATTCCACAATTCATTGATTTTCGTCAAGAGGTGGAAATTTTCATTTCCACTACTTTCTAGCCCCCTTAACAAATACTTTATAAAGCTGATCCCTTATAAATCACTAAGAAGAAGTTGGTATTGATGCTTAGCAATTGGTTTCATTTGCAAACACATTCTGCATTTAATTTGGATTTACATATTTTCCTTTTTTTATTTTTTTAACTAGTGTTAGTCTGTCTCTTGGTGGATATGGAGACTAATTAAATGACTTTTTCCCCCTACAATAAGAATTCAGAACCTAGCTCTTGTTTAACCAGTGGTTCTCAACCGAGAGCACATCAGAATATCTGGGGAGCTTTGCAAATGTGGTCTGGCTCATTCCCACCACTTCTGAATGTTGTCAGTGTGCTTCAGTGTGATGTGTCTCTTGTCAGCTGATGTGGCCACTCACCCTGAAGTCATCACTGCATGGCTTGCACCTGCTTGCTTTCTTCCTTAACTAGCCATCCAATAATTTAGTTCCAGCTTCATTTTTCTGAAGGATACTTCATTAAGCAATGCATGTTGAACGACTGGAAAATTATTGACAAGTTCAACACGGGGAGCAGCAGAGTTTGTCACTGGACCCTTCAAAGGAGAAGTGGTTTGACTTTGCAGAGAAAGGTTTCATCCAAACCACACTCTGCCTGTGTTAGCAACCGTGTACTTGAGTATCTTTCAGATCAGAAGCACGTGTGACAGCTGCTATAGGATTGTGAAGGGTGCACGTGCACTCAGGTTCTCCAGAGAGGCAGAACTTGTAGGAGATAGACAGATAGACACAGAGAGAGATGACAGACAGATGATTGATTGATACACAGATAAGATACATAGATTAGCAGGAGGGAGGAATGGGCTTAATAGGTACAGAGTTTCAGTCTGGGAAGATGAAAAAAACTTCCAGCGCTGGATAGTAGTTTTGGTCACTCAACAATGTGAATGTCCTTCATGACACTGAACTGGACACTTCAAAAGCTAAAATGGTCACGTTTACAGTATGAATATTTTACCACAATCTTAAAAAGATTACAAATATAGACATCAGTAATAGTATATGGCAAATTCAAAGGATGACTGGAATTCAATAAGCAAAAGAAAAGTGAGATGGCATGATGGTGTAGGACAGCAGAATATGCCACCCGAAAATATTCTCTGACATAAGGATTTTTTCTTTTGAGCAGTTAATGAAAAGAAAGCAGAGGACAAGCTGTCTGTCCTTCCCCCATCTGTCTGGAAGCAGACCATAAATTCGCCTTGTTTTTCCTCCTCTGTCTGTCACCAGAGACTAGGTGGCACCAGAAAGGATCTGTATAAATGCACCTTGCTAAATAACAGTTATCCACCATTAGCACCTCTCGCGTGTCAATCTTCCTACAATTTACAGCCCCCTGAAAAGTCCAGAACCCCTCACCTTTGTCTTGTCACTTCTCTACAAATCCTTTGTTCAAATGGGATAAAAGCCTCTAAACCTCGATACTTCTTTGGGGGAGTTTCTCTTCTTTATAAGATTCTCTTCTTCCCCCTTATCAAGTAAAACTTAACATGAAGTAAAATGTGCATGTTTTTTCTTCTATTTATCTGTCTTTGGTCGGTTTATTTTGCAGGCCCAGAACCTAGGAGGAGAGAGGAAAAGTTTTTCCTCCCCCTACAAACAGCACTGGAGGATCCCATGCACCCTGAGCTCCAGGATCCGAGCTAGACGTGTGTTTCTCAAGCAGAGGACGGATTGCCACAGGGCAACAAGGAAGATGGTTAGAAGGTGGCGCCGTGTTTTATACCCTCGTCACAGCTCTGGAGAAATGGTGATCATCACTTGCATAATCCATATTATCTCCCAGCCTCACGATTTCACTGCTCATTTTTGACAAGCTTCTCCTTGAAAGCAAGAAATTTGAATGGGATTTCCTCCAGTCATGGCTGAATTGGTCAGAAAACATGCTTCCCAAAACCCCACCCTCCAAACAAGTCGAATTCCTAAAATAGTTCAGTAACTCAATAAGTGCCGAGCACAGAGACATGTCCTGAGGACAGAACGGTCCGTCTGTGTTCCACATTCCTGAACTGACTCATCTTTTAGTCACCCTCATGCAAAGAATTCTTCTGAAATGCCAACAGCCTATGGTAGCATCTGAGTAATAACAAGCCCCTGAACAGAATTTTCCAAAATAAGACTTGTCTCTCTGCCTCTGCTGGGGTGGAAATAGACTCTGCAACCTGAGGTCTTTCCCTCTTGCTTCCCTAATCTATAAACCGTGACCCACGCTGTCATGTAGCTCTGAACAGTGCTGGGGGTGATGAATGAGATTTTATCTGTGGCTTTCGAGAGCTGTGTTGTGTTACAAACATGAGCTGCACTTTGATAGTAGCCTGGATGCTGTTCATGTTCATAGCAACCAGATTATCTAACAACGACAGAAGACGGTAAGTGCATCCCATGGTTCTTTATCATTTTATCAAATGACCTTTGAAGATAAATAATTTGTCAGTCCTGCAGCTGTCAGGTTTCTCCTCAGGTGGGGTTGTAGCCAGGGTCTTCATGACTAGGGTCCCCAGACAAGCCTCAGAGGATGAACAGCAGCGGCAAAGAGCAAGCTGGGCTCGGGGTTTCTGCAGGTGGTCCTCAGTCTGTCCGAAGATGCTGCTGCCCAGTGCCACCTTCTGGCCACACCTTCTCAACTGTGCAGGAGTGAGTGAATGGGACTAACTTCCTCCAAAAGACTGAGAATGATAAATGCAGGTGAGGATGCAGAGCAAAAAGAACCATCCTACACTGTTGGAGGGACTGCAAAATGGTGCAGCCTCTATGGAAAATGGTATGGAGGTTCCTCAAACAATTGCAGATAGATCTGCCATATGACCCAGCTATCCCACTGCTGGGAATATACCCAGAGGAATGGAGATCATCAAGTCGAAGGTATACCTGCTCTCCAATGTTTATTGAAGCTCTATTTACAATAGCCAAGAGTTGGAACCAGCCCAAATGCCCATCATCAGATGAGTGGATAAGGAAACTGTGGTATATCTATGCAATGGAATACTACTCAGCTATAAAAAAAGAAAGAAGTACTGCCACTTGCAACAACATGGATGGACCTAGAGAAAATTATAGTAAGTGAAATAAGCCAGGCACAGAAAGAGAAATACCACATGTTCTCACTTATTGGTGGGAGGTAATAAAAATAAATAAGTAAATATACAAATGAACGGGGGTGCGGGCAGAAGACACAACAATCTCAACAATTCCTTGAACTTAAGACAAGTGAACAGATATGATGTTGATGGGAGGGGAGGGGGGAGGAAAAGGAGGAATTGGTAAATGGACACAAAAATCAACTACATTGTATAAAGATAAATTAAATTTTTTTTAAAAAATGCAGTATAAACCTATAAGTAAGGACTACTCCAGATTAAGCCACCTTTCTATCTCCTATCCTATGCACAGGAGCATATATATATAATACTCTTATAAACATCACACTGGATGTACAGTCCATTCTCTCAAAACACCAAGAAATGAGCCGGACTCCAAGGAGTGGAAAAATCAGAAAAGGAGCACGTCAATTTAAAGCTCTGTGATAAGGCTTCTAGAATCATCCTCTTAGAAGATTAGGATTAGGAAATGTTACTTCCCTCCTCAAATCCCCAGGGAGACTGCACTGCCTATGAAATAACACCCAGGTTACTCAGCACAGCAAGAGGCCTCTTCCAGGGTCTGGTCTCTGACGTGCTTTTTAACCGTATCTCCCAGCTTTATTATGCCCTGTGCTCCAATCACACATCAGTTTGATTCATGATCCCCTTGATATATCACCCACTTGCAGGCCCCCCTATCCATCCTCCCATCTCAAATGTCTTTCACCCCATTTCTCTCTTTTTCTCTCCGTGTCTACCTTACCTGTCGAGGCCCAGCTTCTACACCATCTCTTTTGCAAAGTCTTTCTTGTTTCCTCACACAAAAGGAGTCCCTTGCTCAATGGAGCTTCAGTCACCTGAAGCTTTGCATGACACTTGCATGGCTGGATTGGGTCTCAGCCATAAGTGACATTGATCAGAGGCCTCCCCACACCTTCCCTGGAAGTGGCGCAGTGCCTTACTTCCAAGAGGCCTTTGACAAATGTTGCTTAAGTGGAGTTGATTACCTCTGACATGAGTCATTAAAATTAAGTAATCTTATGCTCAGATCATGGGACAAGATAGTTCCATCATCTGTTGGACAATTTGCTTTTAGGCAGGGACTTAGATATATTTCATTCACAAAGTTCCCTTATTTTCCCAAACCTGAGACACAACCAGAGAAACCAGACATTTTAAAAGCTGAATTTGAGAGCCTGGCACACACTCAACACAAAATTTGCTAAGCAATCCCAGCCTTTAGTCCACATTGATGATATGATTATCAATATTATCTGACCCGTTAAACTCAACACCAGCTGGAAACGGATAACACTTGGAAACAAGAGCAGTTGACTTTGACCCATGCATTAAGCCAGTGCTCACATGTGCATGGCAAATTCTATAAAACTAAAGCCAAGTCAAGGACCTCTGTGTCCCACTCCTCCAGTCCCAGAATAAAATACGTGAGTCTTAAAAGCGAGCCTCATTCATTCTTGACTTGATACATTCCTGTTACCTCTCAGGACCTGCATGCCCTAAATTGGCCGCCTGTTCCTGTTAGTCTAGACCCAGCAGAAGTTGTCAGTGTCAAACGTTCAAGGAGCAACACTTTGGTGGTGTCATTATTAATAAGTGCAACAAAATGAACTATTAATACCATCTGTTCGTTGCGGCATATGTCAGACACACCATTTCAAATGGCATAGGAGCTGGCTGCCGCTGGGTTTAACAGCATAAAACCCACCTACTGCTCAGCTTATCCAACGGTAGAGCACGTGACTGCATGCAAAAGGTCTTGGTGTCTTGGTTTCATTTATGATTATGTTTAGTTACCCGATTTCCTCCGAAGCCTATAAGTGCCCCTAAAGGGCACTGCTGTGCACTGATCAAACATCCGAAGGCTCTAAATCTCCCCAAAGCACACAGCTTGTCAGTTGTAGATCGAGTCCCACAGAGAACAAAAAAATGGATACCATGTGTGGGATGGCACTGTTCCAGTGAACAAGTTACCTTTTTTGGAATGTCCCAGCCTGGAGGAAATATCACTAAGGAAGTCACTTAAGGTTTGTCTGCATAGTAAATGCTGGTGCATTTGGGATTGCACAGAGTCATTCATCTGTCCAATTCGCCACAGCTTTTCAGCCTTCCCTGTGGTGCTCCCATAGCTGGGAAATATTTCTTCTCCGATGCGTGCTCTGCCCACGGGCCTGGGTGACACAGACGTAGCAACTCTCCTGCTTTGCATCTGATCATCCCTTGTCACAACCTCAGGGTGTTCACATGCCACGTGTGCAGCACTAAATGTTTATTTCCCTAAGGCAGCACTCCAGTTCTCTGGCTAGAGTTGGCTCATCTCTAAACTGCCCTTTGGACCCATGAAATAATTGTGTACCACCTATGGTGCGGGCGGGTCTGGGAAGCCAGACTCGGGATGCTATAAGGTCAGTGAGCCAAGGGGTCATGGTAATATTGGAAAGAGTGCTTTGGAATAATTAAATCATTATAGCTTAAATTTTAACAATGGCAAGTAGTTCAACTCTCTTTGCAGTGGGCGGTAAGATGGAGAAGCTAAATGGTTTTGGCTAGAGAGACCTGCACCTCCACTGTACCCATCTCAGGATTCTGGAGAGCCATGAGCAACAAAAGCAGCCCCCAGAGGGTCAGGGACCACCAAGACTCAAGAGAGACAGATGTCCCAAGCTGGCAAGTCCTCACTAGGTCATTGCAATCCTCCGTAAGACACCCCGAGAGGCTGGTCTTTGAGACAATGCAATCTCCTGTAAGCCAGGAATCCTGTCTTCGTGATTATGTCCTTGGAAATCTGCGCAATGGTGGGTCCATGGAAATTTACAAATTTAATGGCAAGAATTATTATTTGTTTAGACTTGCCTTTTCCACTCAAAACACAGTGTCCAGAAATAAGACATTATGTTTAAAAGCTCACATTTAATTATATCTCCCATGAGAGACTGAAATGAACCTTTTTCACGCTTTTCTCTCTCTGCTGGCACAGCCAGGCCAGGCAGGGGACGAGCCGTGGTCTGGCAGCTCATGGTAAAAGGGACTGTCAGGCACCCTGGGCCAAGGGAAATACACAAGGAGGGGCCTCCTAGACGGGAAAGGGAAGAGCAAGATTCAACCGGGAACAAGTCTCATTTCAAACTAAGAATTCTAACCACAGAGTCTCAAATGGCTTATAATTTTACATGCTCCACAGCATGTGTTCATTACAGAAAACGCAAAAAACTAGGTCATCCATTTAGATCCAGCCACTGAGAGCTAACCATGAAAAAAATTTAGAGAGATAGATAGAGGGTGGTTGGATAGATTAATAGATAACAGATGATGGATCAATGTAGCGATCGATCGGTATATAGATAACAAGATATGATAACACAAATAAATGACAGAGGATACATCTATGTATATACGGATACGTGGGTGAATGGTTGGATAGATAGATAAGTCGTAGATTTGCCTAGCTATCTATATATCTAGACATATCCATATAGGCATATCTATACTATATAGATAGAGGTATAGGTATAACTTATCATTTGGATATATGTTGCTCATCCATGCATTGCAAACCTTTTTAAAGTAAAGCTGAATTGAGAACCTCCAAATATAAAATACAAGAGTCTTCAAAACAAGCTTTATTCATTCTTTTGATAACACATCACTGTTACTACTCAGACCTTACATGCCCTAAACTGGCTGCCTGGTCCAGTTAGCCTAGACCCAGAAGAATATGTACATACACATATTCCACTGGGCTGAGCTACTGAAGGCAGGGAGTCCAGGTGAGGGGCCGGAGTGCTGGTGTACAGGGAAACATCTCCCTACAGAAACCCAAGGAGTAAAGAAGGATTTACACTAACCTACAGCAAATTCCTGATTATCTCTGATTAGTCACCAAAATGACGTAGAGGCTCCTAGGGTTCTTCCAAAACAGCACACAGGTGCTCGTTAGCCTAACGCATTTATGTTAGTATGTATAGGTTGCCTCAACAAAATGCTTCTAATTCACTTCTGTAGCTGTCTTCACCATTTCTGAGAAAATGCCGATTACTTCCAGGGGTATTATCACGTATAAATCAGTGCAATGGCTTGCAGATGAACTTATCCAGAATGGTGAATCATCATCTCACTTGTGAATGCAATGTGTCTGCAGCATTGATAGCGGTGGCCGTTATCTACTTGAATGCTGACAAACAGTGAAATGAACTGCTTGAAAGAATATACTTGGTGAACGGCAGCATGTGGAGGCCAAAACTGGCAGCTACCACGAACGGCTTTATGGGCCCTAGTAAATGCAATTAATGTCAGGATTAATGTCTCAACCCTCTAATCAGACGCTTTGAAGAGAGTGGACATGCATGCCTAGAGAAAAGTCCAGAAACGGTAAACTGAACACAAACCATGATGGTTTTTTTTTTTTTTTTTTTTTTTTTTTTTAACTATTAAGGTTTTTTATTTCTTTTTTTTTTTTTTTAATTTTATTTTGTCGATATACATTGTAGCTGATTATTGCTCCCCATCACCAAAACCTCCCTCTCTTCTCCCTCCCCCCTCCCCCCCAACAATGTCCTTTCTGTTTGCTTGTTGTATCAACTTCAAATAATTGTGGTTGTTATATCTTCTCCCCCCCCCCCCGGTTTGTGTGTGTGTGTGTGTGTGTGTGTGTGTGTGTGTGAATTTATATATGAATTTTTAGCTCCCTCCAATAAGTGAGAACATGTGGTATTTCTCTTTCTGTGCCTGACTTGTTTCACTTAATATAATTCTCTCAAGGTCCATCCATGTTGTTGCAAATGGCAGTATTTCATTCGTTTTTATAGCTGAGTAGTATTCCATTGTGTAGATGTACCACATTTTCCGTATCCACTCATCTGATGATGGGCATTTGGGCTGGTTCCAACTCTTGGCTATTGTAAAGAGTGCTGCGATGAACATTGGGGAACAGGTATACCTTCGACTTGATGATTTCCATTCCTCTGGGTATATTCCCAACAGTGGGATGGCTGGGTCGTATGGTAGATCTATTTGCAATTGTTTAAGGAACCTCCATACCATTTTCCATAGAGGCTGCACCATTTTGCAGTCCCACCAACAATGTATGAGAGTTCCCTTTTCTCCGCAGCCTCGCCAGCATTTATCGTTCATAGTCTTGGATTTTAGCCATCCTAACTGGGGTTAGATGGTATCTCAATGTGGTTTTGATTTGCATTTCCCGGATGCTGAGTGATGTTGAGCATTTTTTCATATGTCTGTTGGCCATTTGGATATCTTCCTTAGAGAAATGCCTACTTAGCTCTTTTGCCCATTTTTTAATTGGGTTGCTTGTTTTCTTCTTGTAAAGTTGTTTGAGTTCCTTATATATTCTGGATATTAATCCTTTGTCAGATGTATATTTTGCAAATATTTTCTCCCACTCTGTTGGTTGTCTTTTAACTCTTTTAATTGTTTCTTTTGCTGTGCAGAAGCTTTTTAGTTTGATATAATCCCATTTGTTTATTTTTCCTTTGGTTGTCCGTGCTTTTGGGGTCGTATTCATGAAGTCTGGGCCCAGTCCTATTTCCTGAAGTGTTTCTCCTATGTTTTCTTTAAGAAGTTTTATTGTCTCAGGGTGTATATTTAAATCCTTAATCCATTTTGAGTTGATTTTAGTATACGGTGAGAGGTATGGATCTAGTTTCATTCTCCTGCATATCGATATCCAGTTATCCCAGCACAACTTGCTGAAGAGGCAGTCCCTTCCCCAGTGAATAGGCTTGGTGCCTTTGTCAAAGATCAGATGGCAGTATGTGTGTGGGTTGATTTCTGGATTCTCTATTCTATTCCATTGGTCAGTGTGTCTGTTTTTATGCCAGTACTATACTGTTTTGGTTATTATAGCTTTGTAGTATAGCTTAAAGTCAGGTAGTGTTATGCCTCCAGCTTTATTTTTTTTGCTGAGCATTGCTTTGGGTATTCGTGGTCTCTTATTGTTCCATATAAATGTCTGAATAGTTTTTTCCATTTCTGAGAAAAATGTCTTTGGTATTTTGATGGGGATTGCGTTGAATTTGTATATCACTTTGGGTAGTATGGACATTTTCACTATGTTGATTCTTCCAATACAAGAGCATGGAATATCTTTCCATCTTCTTGTATCCTCTCTAATTTCTCTCAGCAGTGGTTTGTAGTTCTCATTATAGAGATTTTTCACATCCTTGGTTAACTCAATTCCTAAGTATTTTATTTTTTTGGTGGCTATTGTAAATGGGCAGGCTTTCTTGATTTCTCCTTCTGCATGTTCACTATTGGAGAAAAGAAATGCTACTGATTTTTGTGTGTTGATTTTGTATCCTGCTACTGTGCTGAAATCATTTATCAATTCCAACAGTTTTTTTGTAGAGGTTTTAGGCTGTTCGATATATAGGATCATGTCATCTGCAAACAGGGACAGTTTGACTTCATCTTTTCCAATCTGGATGCCCTTTATTTCCTTCTCTTCTCTGATTGCTCTGGCTAGTACTTCCAACACTATGTTTAATAGGAGTGGTGAGAGTGGGCATCCTTGTCTAGTTCCTGTTCTTAAAGGAAAAGCTTTCAGCTTTTCCCCATTCAGGATGATATTGGCAGTGGGTTTATCATATATGGCTTTAATTATGTTGAGATACTTTCCCTCTATACCTAACTTATAGAGGGTCTTTGTCATGAATGAGTGCTGAACTTTATCAAATGCTTTTTCAGCATCTATAGAGATGATCATATGGTCCTTGTGTTTGAGTTTATTAATATGGTGTATCACATTTATTGATTTGCGTATGTTGAACCAACCTTGCATCCCTGGGATGAATCCCACTTGATCGTGATGAATAATTTTTCGTATGTGTTGCTGTATTCTGTTTGCTAGTATTTTAGTGAGGATTTTTGCATCTATATTCATCAAGGATATCGGCCTGTAGTTTTCTTTTTTGGTTATATCTTTACCTGGTTTGGGTATCAGGATGATGTTTGCTTCATAGAATGAGTTTGGGAGATTTGCGTCCGTTTCAATCTTTTGGAATAGTTTGTAAAGAATCGGTGTCAATTGCTCTTTGAATGTTTGGTAAAATTCTGCTGTGAATCCATCTGGTCCTGGGCTTTTCTTTGTTGGGAGCCTTCTGATAACAGCTTCAATCTCCTTTATTGTTATTGGTCTGTTCAAATTTTCTACGTCTTCACAGTTCAGTTTTGGGAGCTTGTGTGTGTCCAGAAATTTATCCATTTCCTCCAGATTTTCAAATTTGTTGGCATATAGTTGTTTATAGTAGTCTCGAATGATTCCTTGTATTTCAGATGAATCAGTTGTAATATCGCCTTTTTCATTTCTAATTTTTGTTATTTGAGTCTTCTCTCTTCTTTTTTTTGTTAGCCATGCTAATGGTTTGTCTATTTTATTTATCTTTTCAAAAAACCAACTTTTTGATTCGTTGATCTTTTGAATTGTTTTTTGGTTTTCAATTTCATTCAGTTCTGCTCTGATCTTAATGATTTCTTTCCGTCTGCTAACTTTAGGTTTGGATTGTTCTTGTTTTTCTAGTTCTTTAAGGTGAAGTGTTAGGTTGTTCACTTGCCATCTTTCTATTCTTCTGAAGTGAGCATTTAATGCAATAAATTTTCCCCTCAATACTGCTTTTGCAGTATCCCATAGGTTTTGGTATGATGTATCATTGTTTTCATTAGTTTCCATAAACTTTTTGATTTCCTGCTTGATTTCTTCTTGGACCCATATGTCATTAAGTAGAATGCTGTTTAATTTCCATGTGTTCGTATAGTTTCCAGAGTTTTGTTTGTTATTAATTTCTAGTTTTAATCCATTGTGGTCTGAGAAGATACATGGGATAATTCCAATTTTTTTGAATTTGTTGAGACTTGATTTGTGACCTAATATGTGATCTATCCTGGAGAATGATCCATGTGCTGATGAGAAGAATGAATATTCTGAGGTTGTTGGGTGGAATGTTCTGTAGATATCTGCCAATTCCAATTGGTCTAGAGTCTTGTTTAGATCTTGTGTTTCTCTACTGATTCTTTGCCTAGATGATCTGTCTAATATTGACAGTGGGGTGTTCAGGTCCCCTGCTATTATGGTATTAGTGTCTATTTCCTTCTTTAGGTCTAATAGAGTTTGTTTTATAAATCTGGCTGCTCCAACATTGGGTGCGTACATATTTATGATTGTTATGTCTTCTTGATTGATCAGTCCTTTTATCATTAAGTAGTGTCCCTCATTGTCTCTTTTTATGGTTTTTAGTTTAAAGTCTATTTTGTCAGATATAAGAATAGCCACTCCAGCTCGTTTTTCTTTTCTGTTTGCATGGTAAATCTTTTTCCATCCTTTCACTCTTAGTCTGTGTGAATCTTTATGGGTGAGGTGGGTCTCTTGTAGGCAGCATATAGTTGGGTCCTGCTTTTTGATCCAGTCAGCCAGTCTGTGTCTTTTAATTGGGGAATTTAAGCCTTTAACATTAAGAGTTGTTATTGAAAGGTGTTGATTTATTCCTAGCATTTTATTGGTTGTTTGGTTGTCTTAGGTGTCTTTTGTTCCTTGCTTTCTGATTTACTGTTTGGTTTCTTTGTTTGTTGGTTCCTTGGGTTGTAGATAGTGTTTTTGTTAGCTTGTTTTCTCTTCATGAATGCCATTTTTATTGTACTAGCGGGTTTAGATTTTTCTTAGGTTTTTATGGCAGTGGTAGTTATTTTTCAGGAACCAAACCCAGTACTCCCTTGAGGATTTCTTGTAAGGGTGGTCTTGTGGTAGTGAACTCCCGCAGTTTTTGTTTGTCTGAGAAATATACTATTTGCCCCTCATTTCGGAAGGATAGCCTTGCAGGGTAGAGTATTCTTGGCTGGCAATCTTTGTCTTTTAGTATTTTGAAAATATCATCCCATTCCTTTCTAGCTTTTAGGGTTTGTGATGAAAAGTCTGATGTTAACCTGATTGGGGCTCCCTTATAGGTGATTTGACGCTTCTCTCTTGCAGCTTTTAAGATTCTGTCTTTGTCTCTGAGTTTTGCCAATTTGACTATGACATGTCTTGGAGAAGGCCTTTTTGGGTTGAATACGTTTGGAGATCGTTGAGCTTCCTGGATCTGAAGATCTGTGATTTTTCCTATACCTGGGAAGTTTTCTGCCACTATTTTGCTGAATATGTTTTCAATGGAATCTCCATTTTCCTCCCCTTCTGGAATACCCATGACTCGGATAATTTGAGCACTTGAGGTTGTCTGATATCTCTCTCAAATTTTCTTCCATGTCCTTGATTCTTTTTTCTTTCTTTTTGTCTGCTTGTGTTATTTCAAACAGCCCATCTTTAAGTTCAGAGGTTCTCTCTTCAACTTCGACAAGCCTGCTGGTTAAACTCTCCGTTGTGTTTTTTATTTCGCTGAATAACTTCTTCAGTTCAGCAAGTTCTGCTACATTTTTTTTCAGGACATTGATTTCCTTGTATATTTCCTCTTTCAGATCCTGTATACTTTTCCTCATTTCATCATGATGTCTAGCTGAGTTTTCTTGTATCTCATTCAGTTTCCTTAGAATTATCACTCGAAATTCCTTGTCAGTTATTTCAAGGGCTTCTTGTTCTATAGGATCTAGAGTATGAGATTTATTAACTTTTGGTGGTGTACTTTCTTGATTTTTTGTATTTCTGGTGTCTTTTTTTTGGTGTTTATTCATTGTGGCAGGGGGTTTCACAGTCCACCGGTTTGAGACTAGTGACTAACTAGGATGTTGCTGTGGTTGCCAATTTGGTATGGCTCCTGCTGTGCCTGCTCAGTTGGCCTCTAGTGTCTTGTGTGTGTGGTTGCCTCGGGTCTTGGGCTTCTCCGGGGATCCACCTTTCTGGTCAGCTTGGACTCTGCTGGGCTGGTGGATCACGTACCACAGGGTGTGTGATCTCTGTTGAGCTTTCACTTTCTGTACAGGACTTCTCCCCGTTCCGTGTGCTCTGGCCCAGGCTGTTAGATCGTGCAGTGGCGACCCCACCGGGTGTGTGGTTTCTGTCGAGTATCCGCCTCCCTGGCCGCACGTCTCCCCCCTCTGTGCACACTGTGCTGGGCTGGGGTGTGTCTTCTGCAACCCTCGTCTATCAGCTGGGCCTTCAAGACCCTGCTCAGCACCGCCTCACCCAGGAAGTCTACCAGGTTTCTGCTAGGCACAGACGACCGGTCTCTCTGGGTGTCTTTGTAGCACTGTGTAGATCTTTCTCGGGTCTTGTTCACCTTTGTATCCCCCCGGTATAAACCGAGTCTAGTGCCTGCCTGCAGCCTGCTCTCCGGCAGGTTCAAGCGGACCTGGGAACTCTCCTACCACACTATTCCCAACCAGAAATTCGTTAGGCTTTTTTCCAAACTGGTGGTCGCAGAGATGGTATCTGCCTCCCAGTAACAGGAAGTTTACCGGGGCCGGAGTACAGGGTGTGGTGGAGTGACAGTCGGCCCGCCCGTACTTCCTAGCCCTCCCAACACTGGTTGGGACGCCCCACACGCCCAGCCCCGCCAGAGAACCGCGGAGGGAGTGGGAGAGGAGGCCGGCCGCAGGCTCCGGAAAGCCCCGCGCCAGGCCAAGCAAATGGGCTCAGTGATGGCCGAGCAGGGCGGAGCTGCCCGTACCTGGGAAAATGGAGGCAGCACCGTGCGGTGAGTGGCCTGGTGGTGCAGGCGGGAGCCGCGTGGGCATCCACCCCCCGAACAGAGCTGTGCCAGGGATCACTCACAGTGCTGTGCCAGGTCGGGTGCTCGCTCTGTCTCTGGTCTGTTGCCTTCCGTGTTCTCGGCGCTGCCGCCTCGGGCTGTTCTGTCGCGGCGCGGCTCGGGCGCTCCCAGGAATCTTCTTTATTGCCGGCCTGAAACCTCGAATCTTGAATAGGGCAGCTGGCCGCCTTCAGTGCGGCCCCAGCCTCCGGGATCCTGGCTGCATCCACAGCAGCCCTGGCGCCATGTTCCCTGTTTCAAGACTCGCTTTTGCAGCTAAGAATCAGTTCTTTTCCTGCTCCACACTTCAAAGCTGTTGCCTGTAAATGAGGCAGCCTCTCCTGCCGGGGGCAAAGTGGCGTTGAGCCCCCACGACCGGCCAGCAGCAGCAGTCCTCCCTTAAGAGATGGCGAGAGGACGGTCCACAAGTTTCCCGGCTGCCTGAGGCCCAGTGGCCACCTTTTCCACCTCAGCTACTCCGCGCCAGCCGCCGCAGCCGCCGCCATCTTGAAAAAACCAAACCATGATGGTTTTATACATCATCTTTGCTTTCTTCTCATCAAGTTCCTGAATGTCTGAATTTGCTTTTCCTTCAACTGTATTTAATTTTATTATCGGAGAAAGCATGCATTCCTTCTAGAAGAGGAATGGCTGGTTCTCTCTCACCTTCAGCAGGAGAAAATGTCAGTACGGTGCCCTTGAGTTATTGGTAACCATTTCTGGGACTCCCTCATCCTGGCTTTGACATATTTTCATCTTTGATAGCCAGCACCTGGGCACCTCCCTTAGCCAGGTACGGGGTCTCCAAGCCCGCATCTCTGGGGTGGAACAACCCTGAGCCTTCACTTACAGGACAAGGCTCACGCGTGCACTAGGTGGCTTTTGCCTGACCTCACGCCTATTCTTCTTTTCACCCTCTTCTGTCCTGTTTTCTCCACTTCCTACCTGCCTTCCCTGGATGCACTTTGTGGCAAACAGACTGTACGACAGTGCCCATGATTTCTGTCCCCACCTGAGGTCACAACCTATATGATCCTCTGCCCATAAGTGTGGGCAAACCTGGGGCTTGCTTCCAGACAACAGAATATGGCAAAGGGAAAGGGATTTGGTGGATGGAACCCCAGTTCCTAATCGGTTGCTTCTGACCTGTCCTGGGGTGGGCCCGACCTGATCAGGAGAGAGCCATTAAAAGATAGGCTCAGGCTTTCCTGAGGTCAAAGACTCTCTGTCCATTTCTGGGTTAGAAAAGCTAAGCTGCCATGCTGTGAGAGAGCCCACGGGAAAGCCCACACAGGAAAGAACTGTAAGTGGCACAGCTGAGAGCAACCCCCAGTTGACAGCCAACAAGAAAGTGGGGGCTTCAGTCCTGCAACCGTGAGGAGATGAATTCTGCCAACCACTGGAAGAAGCATAGAATCAGTTTTCCCCCTGTTGAGTCTGTGCTGTGAGACCTCAGTCTTGGCTGACACCTGGGCTGCAGCCTGTGCATGACCCTAAAGCAGGGTGACCAGCTGTCCTTGTCCGCTCAGGCTGCCATAACAAAGTACCACAGACTGGGTGGCTTCAACAGAGAAATTTATGTTCTCACAGTTCTGGAGGCTGGAAGTCTGAGATCAAGTTGTCAAGAAGTTTGGTGCCTTCTGAGGTCTCTCTTCTTGGCTTGTCGATGGCTGTCTTCTCCCTGTGTCTTCACATAGCCTTTTCTCTGTTTCTGTGCCTTTCTAGTGTCTCTTCTTCTTTTTATAAGGACTCCAGTCCTACTGGCTTAGGGACTCACCATACGAATTTTCAGGGGTAAAGGGGGGGATACATAGTTCAGTCTACAACATCAGCTAAGCTATGCTGCAATTTCTGACTCACAGAAATTGTAAGATAACAAAAGTGGGTTCTTTTAAGTTGCTAAATTTGCAGTAATTTGTTATGCAGTAATGGAAAATCAACCTAACCTGCTTCAAATGAGGCATAGGTGTCATGATTGGTGGATATCCCTGTCAGTCATTTCTGCCCCAGAAGAGGTTATAAAGGAGCCCAGAAAAATGTCATTTTCCTTTCCAGTTGACATCTGTCTCCACCTCTCCAAAAGTCGAGATTTGTTGACAGGGAGAAAGGTGCTTAGCAAATCACCGGCACATGAGTTGGTCATCGTATTAAGTGCCTGCCAAATCCACAGCCAAATATTTTTTCAATTATTTTTCTTTAAGAATATTAAATTAGATGTTTCAGAATACAACTGCCTTCAGGTAAGACACATTGGTAAATTGGCATAGCCACAATGGGAAACCGTTTGGAAGTCCTTCAAAAAATTAAAAATTGAACTGCCATATGATCCAGCAATTCAGTTTGGGGGTATATATCTGAAGGAAATGAAATCAGTATCTTGAAGAGATATCTGAGCTCTCCTTTTCATTGCAGCTGTATTCACGATAGCCAAGATATGGAAGTAAGCATGGTATCTACTGATGGATAAATGAATAAAGAAGCTGTGGTATATATACACAAAGGAATACTATTCAGCCATAAAAAAGAAGGAAACCCCATATTTATGACAACATAGATGAACCTGGAGGATATCATGCTAAGTGAAATAAGCCAGGCACAGAAAGACAAATACTGTATGATCTCACTTATATGTAGAATCTAAAAGAGTCAAACTCTTAGATGCAGAGAGTAGAATGATGGTTTCCAGGGGTTAGAGAGTGGATGGATTTGGGAGATGTTGGCCAAATGGTACACACTTTTGGTTATAACAGAAAAAAAATTCTGAGGGTCTAATATGTAACATGGTGACTACAGATAACAATACTATATTTTATACTTGAAATTTGTTGCGAGTAGATCTTAAATGCTCACATCACCAAAAAAATAAGTAAATAAAATAATAATAATAATAATAATAATAATAATGTGAGTTGATATGTTATTTAGCTGGTTTTTGATAATCATTTCACAGTACAACATGCACACTTATCAAAACATCACATTATCCATGGTAAATATTCAATTTTGTATTTGTCAATTATGCCTCAATAAAGCTGGGGGGAAAAAAAGAGCTAACATTTCTATTCTAGAGCACCCTCTTCTCTATCCTTCTCACTGTCTGCTTCTGGGATCCAACCTAAAAGCCCTCCCTTGGCCATCAGAAGAAAAACATGCCAGAGAAAAATGCTACAAGCATGAACTTTTTAGGTACATCTCCATGTTATACTTTAACATGCATATTATTTCATGATATTCTGGGTCAAATTCCTTTTCATTGGTTTTAGCCTACAGTCTTTTTTTCACTGTCTTTTTGGAAAAAAAAATGTGCAAACAACACATGTGACCTTTAACTGTGGTCCTCAGGTAAATCACAGCAAAAACACGGAGTCTTTCTTCAGGGTGATGAACTCAACATGATTGAAAGAGAAAAGAACAAGTCAGGCTTGCAAAGTTCCTGTGAGAAAACCTCCTTTTGAAATCTTGCCTGCTTTTCCTGAAATGCTATTGCAACCCAGCAGAAAGCAATCTGCCCACGGAACCCACCTCAAATGAGGTGAAGGTATTGGGACTGATAAGTGTCAGTGCCAATCACTTCTGTCCCAAAAGACAGTATAAAAGAGCTGAGAGTATCTCCCTTATCTTTGCAGTTGACTTCTGTGTCCGCCTCTTCAAAGGTCCAGATTTGCTCAGAAAAATGAACAAGAAATTTCACAAAGCTGAAGGCTGGAAACCATGTCAGTAATTTCTAAATGTCATATGTCCTGAAAAGAGAACAGAATAGAATAACAAGGGGGTTCTACTGCAGGCTCTCATGACGTAAAACATCAATCTCCATATTCATTTTCAAAAAAAAAAAAATTAATGAGAGACTATATTCCACCTTGCATTTGGCAGGTACCTAACACACCTAAACGCAAGTCATTTATTCATGAAGCAAATCTTTGTCAAGCACCAACTTCATGTGACAGTCACCATCCTAGAGGTAGTGGAGACAGTGAGAGGATTGACGAGGTGTCTACTTGCATGGGATTTGTATTCTGTAGGAGAAAGCTAACAATAAACACACAATCCAGTAAACCAATAAGCAAGATAATGTCAGAAGGTGTTTAGCAGTATGAAGAAAATTAAATAGAGAATGACTGAGTTTGAGAAACCGGGAGAAATCCCTCAGATGGCAGGCAGCGGGTCGCCACCCTGAGTAGTTAGATCTTTAGAGAGAAGAGCTTTTGCTCCAGAGCGAGATTCCAGGGCATTGTCATTGCTTCACATGAAAACATAGGTTGTCCTTAAATCTTTTTAATGTGATTAACCACATAACTTAAAAGTAGAACATTTAATAAATTAATGAATCTAATGGCAAGCCAAATACTATATATAAATATCATTTGATGAAATTTAACTCATACTAGCCACTTAAACTTACACAAAAAGTGCTAGTCGGGCAAAGGTAGGTGAAGTTCATATAGGAAGAAAAAACATTATTATTCTCAGACAATATGATTATCTACAAAGAAAACCTAAGAGAATCTGTAGGGAATCTATTAAAGAGCAAGTTCCATAAAGGTGCTGGATACAAGAGCAATACACGAAAATAACCTGCCTCCCTTTATGCCAATAAGAAATAATTAGAAAACATCGTTTAACAAGCATTGTATTAAAAATACAAGAAAAACCAACTATGAATGCCTAAAATATATCTATCATAAGACATAAAAGTCCATTATGCAGGGAAATAACTTCATGGAGAATATAAAACATGTAACAAATGAATAGATATATTTTGCTCACTAAAGGAAAGATTCGATATCTTTGAAGATAGGTTTATTATCCCTTAGTTAAGTTATAAATTCAATGCAAATCACGTATCAAATCACAGTAGAGTCTATTGTTAAACAGAACAAGCTAGTCATTATGTCATGTGAAAGGTAAATGGCCAAGAATTGCTAATAATATTTTGGGGTAGAATAATAAAGATGGAGAAACTTCCTACTATGTAGCAAGGCATTAGAAAGCAGTGCGGCCCTGGATAGTCAGATTGACTAAAGTTACAGAATAAGGAGATGAGAAATAGATGGAGGTATAAAAAGAAAATGATAGTAGAGCAGAATGACAGAAGAAAAATGATCTATTCAATAAATGGTGCTGGAGCAACCGTGTGTACAAATTGATGGAAAGGGGTGTAGATCCCTTCATCAGGCTGTAAAAAAAACATCTGGTGGACTAAAAATCTAAATTCAAAAAGAAAATGTCTAAACAATGAAAGGAAAGTATATTAAAATATTTCTGTGAGTTTGGACTAGGAAAATTTTCTGAAGACACTAAAGACATAAACTTGAAACAAAAATATTGGCGTACCAAATTGCACGAAAGTCAAATGTTTCTTATCACAAAAGACATTGTAAACTGCTTCAACAGATAAACCATAGGCTGAGAGATACTTACAAGCTGTAATACCCCAAAAGGATGAGTTCCCACCCCAGCAGAGAAGTCCTACAAATCAATAAGAGAAGAGAACACGGAAAAGCAAAATGATCAAATAATATAAAAAGCTGATCATAGTAAAGGAGATTCGGGAAAATTTGTTTAAACCCTGAAAATTAAGAGCTACCATTTGATACTGACTAGATTGGTTTTAAAAAATTAAAAGATAGGGCAAGGGTTTTAAAGGCTGTGGAAAATGGATTTTTTTCGTACTCTGTTGATTTGTCTGTAAATCTGTTAAACTATTTTGGAAATAGCTAGTAAAGTTGAAAATGCACCTCCTTGGTCTTATGACCTAGTAATTTCACAGACATGTGCGCACACCCCCCCCCCCACACACACACAAAATCCTAGGTAAAAAAGCTCATACATGATCGAGGTTTGCAACTAAAATTTAAAAATCACAATAATGTAACATCAGGGCATATATAGTCAGTGTAGAACTATGCAACAGTTAGAAATAAATGAACTAGATGTACATATGTGAACCTGGATATATCTCAGAAAACGTACATGACGAGGAAAGAGTTTGTGGCAAGAAGATATAATTTGATATTATTCAAACATTCTTTTTGAAAAAAGAGAAAGCTACACCACAATTTGTTTATAAAGAGGATGCATGTTACATGAAAAACAAGAGTTGGAAGGATACTTAACTATTTGAAGACAGTAGGTATTTCTGGGGAGGAGGAAGAGTCAGAAGTAAGTATGTCTTCAAATATATTTGTTATATTTCATTTCTAGGGAAAAATGGATCTTCAGTAAATATGGTAAAATGTTACTATTGTTAAATATGAGTATTGGGTTTATGAACATCTCCATGTTATTCCCTATAATTTTTTGATTTTGAAATACTCCAAAAAGTGTTTTGTTTTGTTTTGTTTTTTTAATTTAAAAAGCCAGGTTGTTTGGGTTTAGCAAAATATATTCATGGCAGATTTCATTCAAAATTAGAAGAAAATCTGTTGCAGTTTTTTTTTCTAGATTAGCCTTGTATCTTCTTGTATTTTAATCTTTTTCCCTTGCATTATTATTCCCATTAAGCCACACAATCTAAGCCCTAACAATCCCCAATAAAATCAACTTCACATATAATCTAATTTACTGTGCAATAATGCCAAAAGTCACACCCCATGGCAAAGAGTAAAAAAGCACCATTCTAGCATTCTCTTCAAAGATAAATTTCCTGAGTTACAATATCTCAGAGAATGAAGTGGATAAATTCAAACCTTGAAAGGTCAAGGAATAATGAAACCATCTCATTATGCATTTACTAAAATGAGTAAATTTATACTGCATAAAACTTACGAATAGCTGCTGTTTGCAAACTCATGCTTTATAGTTTCCAATTCCCTAGTCTATCCTTCATGACATTTTCATGATATTTGAGAAGAAAAACACAAAACCATGAATAAAAATCACTCATTTGCAAAAAAAAAAAAAGGAACCAAAGTCTTAGAAAAGGAGAATCCAACCAGAATGTGTTCATTGTAGGGTAAAGTGAACATGTGATTTCAGGACTTATCTTAAATAAACTCCATTTGATCTCCCAGTTTTCATTTTATATTTGAGTAACTCATTCATTGAACAATGTTCTAAATTACAGGAAGAACCACTCTTTTGTGCAGAATTGTTTAACCAGATGGATTTTAGATCTCACTTGCTTGAATCTTGGGGAAATATTTGCAATACTGAGGTTTTCACCCTCACCCACCCCTCATCTGTGTGGGTCACAACTGTTAGAGAAACTTCAAGAAGTCTACTCTAATAGACCCAACCCTGTAGTCGGGCAACATGAAGCACTCTTAATACCAGGCACTTAAGAAAAGGAAAAAGGTTCATTTTAAATGAATAAACAGACAATGAAAGAAGAGGGAACAGATAACTGCCCTTCCTCCTAATGTTCATCCCAGGCCCATGATCTGCACATGTCTCCTCTTGGGTCCAATGTGGTTGGTCCCCAATGACATGGCCATGGGCTGTAACAGACAGTGGTGCAGGTGCATTTTCTCACTAAGTGTGCCATCAGGGTAGGGCTGAGAGAATGGGGATATTTCTCAGAATATCATCCCTGCAGGATGAGTGGGGGGTCTCGCAAAGTTCTGATAAAGCCCAGACATTTTATAATCCTCCCTCTTGCTCCTGAACAAAGCAAGCGTCCATCTCTTCTTCTCTTGTCCCACCTGTCACCTTGCGGATGTGGGTTTCTCTCTCACTGGTTTCTTTCTCCTCTTAATTTATAGAAGTAGGAGATTTAGATACTATTGTCCCTTCTTCTCTATCATGCTAGAGATGACAAACTTTAACACTGAGGAAATAGCATGGATATGGCCATATGTCACAATGTCATCTCTGGTGCATGTGTTAAAAAATACACATTCTAAAGCAAATCCTAGCATGATTTACATTTTCTTCTCCACTTAAGATGGTCATAAAACATGCAGTTTAGGAAATATCACACACATTCAAAACCAGAGATTTTTTTACGTGTGTAAGGACACCAAAAACATACAACTCATAAAGTCTTCCTCAAGATACATAAACATTTGAAGATGTATGTCAATGACATGAAAAATTTAAACATTTATACCATGAGAAGGAGTAAGGGCTGATAGAAAAGGTGGCAATTAAGGAATCTGTTTAGCTAATAAATTAAGTCTATATAACTGCAAAACAAAATGTAAATGTTAAAATTCTTGAAAGAACTTATTTCAATGTGATAAATTATCATGCTATATCTTTATAAATGGTGATTTTTTTAAAAAAATGTTTTGGGGGAAAGCAGAAGAAACAATGCTAACACATAGATTAAATTTAATAAATTATAAAATAAAAAAGAATAGGAGAATTAATAAGAAAATTCAAAATACAAATATCTGACCCTCCTAAAAAAATTTTTTAGAAGAAAAATGGTAAATATATCACACTTGATCTTAGCCAACAGGCTGAGAAGCTAAAAAAATAAAGATAAAGCAAAGGAGATGGAGCCAGAGAATGCTAAAATAAAAATGTCTTAGAATTGAGTAATGGGCTATAATCACAAATAAAGATGACATGAGAAGATCTTAAGAGGGCTTAACAGAACACTATCCTATTAAGTTATAAAATCCGTATGAGATCCATGTTTAAAATATACATTCATAAGTTAAGAAAATTTAGAGTGATAAAAAGACCAGTTATCATGGAAGAAATTCAACATATTGTTAAGAAAGTAGGCCTCAAAGAAGTCAAGTCTTCCCTTTGGAGAATTTCAGAGAAGACGCTTGTTTCTTTACACTTTTTCTACTGGGTGTGCTCTCTTCGCTTACTGGACCCCAGTTGCTTCATAATTAGACCAATAATATTTGAGGAGCAGGAAAATAGTAGGAGGTGGAGAAGCAATCACTTAAAACACAGCTGCCTTAGATGCCCAGGTTTTTTTTTCTTTTTTTTAAACCCCTGTGGTCCACAGGTATGACTATAGTCCCAGCAGAGAGACCAGCCAAAGAATCACCTGGAGCTACCTTTGTAGGAGACAGGAGAGCAGCAAACCTCAGGAAGGGTGGCCCAGGATGCAGAAAGTCATTTCCAGCTGAACAAAGGTAGGATTCAAGCTATTGATGCCAGTGCAAGGCCTGAGATTTAATGCCACTGAGTGAGTCGGAGTGAGCAGAAAAGCTTTCTCTGGAGATCACATGATGGTTTTACATTGCGAAAAGCAGAGAATGTTCTAGAACTCCTCCTTTTATGCATTCTGTTTTAACGATGGGGAAACTGAGGATCTTCCAAAAACAGGTCACAGCATGCATGACACGATCTTATTGCCATAAAGGAGGAGTTGTCTCCACAGACAATTGCTCTTGAGATCTTACAGTCGTCAAGGGGAAGAAAATGATTTATGAGTTACTACTTGTGAATAAAAGTCATTACTTTTGGCAGATGTCATGAAAATTTTAATTGGCTCATTTTTGATACCCTCTGACCGCAGGCTAATTCATTTGCTTGCCGAGGAATATTTTTAGCCAATAATTTATTCTGGAACGTTTAGAGAGAAAATTCATGGCTTGAAAACCATGTTTCTACAAGACAGCATTATAGAGATCTTTCCGAGAGCCAGGATGGTTACTGATAAACTCTGCCATAAAAATTTTATGAATTATCTTGATAATGGTCAGCAATGCAGAAATTTGGTAGCAAAAATTGATTTTTCCTCCTGTGAGCTAGAGGGGGGACTTTTTGGCTTTTTTTTGCGGGGGGGGGTGGCGCTCATAAAACATGATCAAACTCCTAGCATTTCTGAAGTTATTATGCCTGAAGATATTGATGACCATTAATTTATTCATCCATTTATCCATTCAATTAACATGACTAAATGCTTACTTTGAGTGAAATTGTGTTAGCATCTAGTACAGTCGCCACGAAAACCACACTCATATATTAGAATCAACCCTAACATAGAAAGCAGTAACATCATACAACAGCAATACAATCATGTTTATCTATTTTATCTTATTAGACAATTTTCCAGAAACTGCTCTGAGTTCCTAATGACCCTAGTACTATTATAATTCCCATTTTTTTCAGGGAAAAACAAAAAACTGAAGCACAGAGAGGTTAAGGAACTTCCCCACAGTCACACAGCTAGTGAGATACAGGCTTTTAATTTTAATTTTAGAATGCTTTTACATTTACAAAAAACTTGCAATACTATACAGAGAGTTCCCGTTCAGCCACATCCAGGTTCCTCTGATGTTGACGTCTTATATCTCCATGGTACATTTGTACCTTACTATCATCACACTCCAGACACTGTTCAGATTTTCGTGGTTTTTCCCTGATGTTCATTTTCTGTTCCAGGATCCCATCCGGCACACCCCACTGCAATTAGTCATTGCATCTCCTTAGGCTAATCTGGTGGTGACAGGTTTTCATTCTTTCCTCGTTTTTGTCACCTGGATAGTCCTGAGTAGTGCTCAGGTATTTTTTAGAATTTCTTGCAATTGGGGTTTCTCTGACGTTTTTCTTATGATTAGATGGAGGTTATGTGTTGGGGAGGAAGACTGCAGAGGAGGTAATGTGCCATTTGTAGCACTTCATATTAAGGGAACCTGCTGTCAACATAACTTATTACTGAGGGTGTTGGCCCAGATCGTCTGGCTGAGGTGGTGTTTGCCAAGCTTCTCCACTGTGAAGTTACTTCTCCCCTCCTTTGCACATTGCACTCTTTGGAAACAAGTCCCTAAGGCCAGCCCCAACTTGGGAATATCACACACAGAGTGTGCTCTTAGATGCTGCACAGTCAGAAAACTGTAAATCACAAAACACTGGTAAAAGCAACTTGAATTCTAAACCGGCCTTCCCATCTTCCCGTAGTTGGTTGTTTTACTCCTGAGAAGCACATTCCCTTGTGGGAAGCCTTTGGTCTAGCGGCAAGGTCCCCCAAGTCAATAGGCTGTCTGTCCTCATTTGAAATTATCAGTAGAAATAGGAATGAATAGATATTTCTAGCTGCGGGGTGTTCAGAGACAGTCTGGCTGAGTGGGTGGGCCTTCTGCTGAGTGTTCTAGAATAAGTAAGAGTCATCCAGCATAAAGCAAAAATCATCGCCAACTAAGAAACCACCCTTGCTAAGACCTGGAGGCTTGAGTAGACACCTACGTCCAATATTCCTGGCGCCCAGAATGGTAGAAGGGATGGGTCATGTGATAGACTTGGTGATGTGGTTTGTGACTTTCTCTTCAGATCTATCACTGGATTCTGAAACCTTTGGAAGCTACTGGGGTTTGAGAGCTGAAGTCGGGTCTTTAGCTGAAATCATGGGATACCAGTTGTTGCTTATAGAATTGGCAAAGATTAACACTTTTGAAATACCCTTGAAAATATCATCCTTCTTTGTTCCTGCTCAACATTCAACATGTATATGTGCTTTGAAATAATAATGTCATTTTTATAGTATAACCTATGAAATAAGCTTCAGCTTATTATAATTATTCAGTGTCAATGGTTTTAGTAGCAAAGCCTGGAAACAAAGTCAATGTCCACCAGGAGCGTATACATTAAAGCCTCAAATATTTCCTACTATGAGTTCCTGTGCATCTCAGTGTCATCATTAAACATGTCCAAGATACACTACTAAATAAAGAAGTTACAAAATAACACGTATAGACAGGTCCCATCTGTGTCCCATCCTATTTCAAGCAAAACCAACAGCATTTATGGAAAGATGCTCAACTAATTACTAAAAGTCATTAGCTCTGGAAAGTAAAAATGCAATGAGGTCAATTCCTTTATATTCTTCAGAACTGTTTTAATTTTTCACAAGGGTATATTTATTTTATTTTCAAATCTCCTTCTCAAAAGCCCAGTTTGCTAGTGATATTTACAGAAAATTGTAAGAGGCTGTTCCGTGTAGTCCTCTTTCTCAGTGTTTTGCATCATTAGATCAAAGGCATCTTTCACAAGGCTGTCAGCTTAAATGCTATTATTCCTGGACTAAAAATGATAGATTTCCCATCTCTGCCTTGCAGTTTAGTGTTCAGGGGTTGGCTTATTGTTAAGTGCTCATGTATTTGTAAATTTAAGACTGTTTTCCTTTATCAACCACAGGAAAACCACTGTTTTCCCTGACAAACTTGTGTACACACACACACACACACACACACACACACACACATTCTTTATTAAAATTTAAAATCTAACAAAAATCATTTCTTTAAAAAAATATTTTCATTTTCTTTTTAGCATACAAAAATTTTACAGGCATACTTGAGGTGAGCAAAAGAGAGAGAGAGGAAGGGAAAAGAGAGAGAGAGAGCAAGGAAGGAAGGAAGGAAGGAAGAGGGAAAGAGGGAAAGAAGAAACTCTGTAAATAAGATGCCCGAGGATATAACTGAGTAAATGAATTGATAAAGTTGCCATTTGGGGGCACTGACAAATTGTTACCACTTTATTGTCATTAGTCATTTTTTTTTTTTAATGAAACCGGTGTAACAGTTGAGTACCATTTTTCTTTTCTGCACTGTGGGTTGACTTTAAAGATGCATTAGTGGTCCACAGCCAGGCAAGGATGGTAATATCAGCGGCTGGCATCAACCATAAATAAATATTTGGAAAGAGAGTGGTGGCACATTGAGGAACAGTCTCTCAAATTGCATCTCAAAAAATGGCACGAAAAGCAAACACCAGGTAAAAGATTGCAGAGCCATGAGAAGTAAAATGATTGAACTGCCTATTGAGCACTGGACCTTGTGCTGATTCAAGCCTTTGAATGGGGTTCATCCTTTCATGCACGGGGTTTCATCTTCTGCAAGGAAAGAGGCCAGGAATGCTGGGAGTTGAGAGATAGGTACCAGGTGACAGGATTAAGTGGGGTGTTTAAAGGAGGCAGAGTAGGGAAGGGGAGCAAAACTTGAAGCAGGGGACAGAGCCAGCCATACGTTGTATACATGAATTATACAATTACGATTTGTCAATTAAAAATATCAATAAAAATAAAAATAAAATAAAATAAAAAACAATGAACGTTGCCTTGGATTTTGCAGCAGCAACATGCTAGCAAATAACATGCATTTAGTGGATACTTCCTGGTTTCTTCCGAATCTGTGAGAATCAGGTGCACAGAGGAAATGCAAACAGGACACTTGATGCTCGAGTTTATAAACACAAAGCAGGAATGTGCTTTGCAAGCAAATTGCAGATCATATTAATATAGAATATCTGGTGGGGCCAGCTGGCTACCTGCCAGTCAAGGACTCCCAACCACAACCTGTTCTACCTCAAAACAATTCAGTTAAGCTCTCACTCACAAACTCTGCTTTGTGGGCCAGTGATATCCAGGGATGGCATGCATTTCACGAACTCTACCTGAGCTCCTGAGAGCATTTGGTGGCTTTCACAGTATGAATTACACTCCCAGCAGGTTGTTTTCTTTTTGATCAAGTGAAGGGATAAAATTATTATCTTCATGGTTCAGGCAACTCAGGCCGAGACCGTCCACACTTGCACATAAGCCTATCCGTGCTTTCCTCTTCTCCAGATGTTTTCAGTGACCAGCCACCCCGGACACTACAAAGTGATGGGAAGGGTTTTGTTTACACTTTTTAAAAAATGACATGGGGACACAAAATATGTTACAGAGTCATTTAAGATGTTAAAGAAAATGGAAAAGGTAAAGCATTCATACAAGGAAAATGTATTTATTTTTGCATACCTTCATTTTTTCTCTGTATGTTTACTTATTTTACACAGATATTGTACATAAATAGATTCAGACATAAAAACCACCGTGTTTCATACAATTATTTATCTACTTAAGTGGAGAAATAAAACATTACTAAGACAGCTGAAGGCCTCTGTATACAGCTCTGCAGTCAATCATTAGTCTCTCCTACCTGGTAGTGGTTTTGAATTAGTTTTTAAATCCGTTCCATGCACTGCTTTATACTTTTTCAGTACAGCTTTATTCACACTCCACTTATACACCTCATGTGTACAGCTTGCATATATGTATGTGTGCACAGAAACTTTCGCATGCCCTTGAACTTGATACACATTCCAGAATGCTTTGATAAGCACCATGTTTGCAAAGCTTATCCATGTTTAAAATTGATCTCCTGTTATTCACTTTCTACTGCTGTGTTATAATTCATGCATGTTTCCTCCACAATTTACTTACCCATTTTAGGTTGGATGTTTAATATAATTTGCTTTTTCATTCAGTTCTGCAATAAACATTCTGGTGCACATATTCTTGTGTAAATATGCAAAAAGCAAGCATGCTGAGTGAAAGATCATTCCTATCCTCAACTTTACCAAATATCTCCATTTGTTCTTCAAAATATTAAAACTCCTAAATCCTCTGAGTTCATTTTGATTCACATTCTCACCAACACTTGATTTTTTTTTAATATAATAAACGACTATTTTTCCTACTTTCTGGCTTGCCTTTTGGATTGATTGAAATATGTTTACTTTGAGCGTTTCCCTTAACTGGTTGGGAATTATACACTCTGTTTCTCTTCTTGTTGTTTGTGTCTCTTCATTTTTGATGTGTTGCTGCTTGAATGTGAAAGCCTGATGAAAATTTCATGGTATTGATCCATACGTAAGTTGTATTTACTGTCTTCTCTAAATTTCTATAAAATTCTCAGCTATTATCTCTTTCACTCCCCTGATCTGTCTAATCTCTCTTTCTGAAATTTCAATGAGCTCATAGTGGGCATTATTTTATCTTCTGTTATGTTCATCTCTCTTTCATATTTGTCAATTCTTTTTCTCCTGGTGCTACATTCTGGGCGATCTCTCCAGAAGCATCGTCCATGCTCAGCACCATGTAATCCATTGAGGATTTTCTTTAATTAATGTCTCCTCCATTAAGGTATTTTTAAACAAACAATAATGTATTTCATTTGTAGAGATTTATTCCTTCATTCAAAACACACTTTCAAAAATGTATTGAACTTCCAGTATATTCTAAATGCAGAATATAGTAATAGAATAAGAAATTTTCTTTGAAAAAAAAAAAAACTCTATTCCCACAGGATTTTATATTTACAATGGGGGAAGATACAATGAATAAATAAATATGAAAAATAAATAGATGGCGCAGTAGGCTGAATAATGTCCCCCACTCCCAAAGATATTAGTCCTAATTCCTGGAGCTGGGAAACATTGCTTTACACGGCAACAGGGTCTTTGAGATGTGATTAAGTAATCCTGGATAATCCGTGTGGACCCTAAATGTAATAACATGTATCTTTATCAGAGGGAAGCAGAGGAAGATTTGACACACACTGGGGATGAAACAATGTAAAGACAGAGGAGAGATCTGGAGATACTGATCTTAAAGACTGGAGTGGTGCAGCCACAAACCAAGGAATGACAGTAACTTCCAGAGGCTGGAAGAGGCAGAGAAGGATCCTCTTGCTGCACCTTGATTTCAGACTTTGGGCTTCCAACCACTCTGAGATGATAAATTTCTGTCGGTGTCAAGTCACCCAGTTTGTGGTGATTTGTTCCAGCAACCCTAGGAAACAAATGCAGGTGTCCAGAAATAGCATGAAGGATATTAAAGTAGAGGGGGGACAGGGAGTCTTGGGGGTGAAGATTTTAGAGAAAGTGGTGAGGGAAGACTTCTCTGAGAAGGTGACATTTGAGCAAAGACCTCAAGGAAGAGGAGGACAGGATGCCAATAGCTGGGAGGAAACTTGTAGGGAGAGCAAGCAGCAGGGATTAGGATCCTGATGGACAAGGGAGCCTGGAATATTCTAGAAACATCCAGAAGTCCAGAGTGGCTATGGATGAGTGAGGGAGAGAGAGTGGTAGGAGGTGCGACCACAAAGGTCTCACATCCTCTTCTTTAGTGCATGTACCAAATAGTCCTCAGACCCTCAGAATCATGCCCAGTTTCCAGAACGGACAATGATTCTACAGGTTATGAAGCATCGTGCATGAGGGTCAGCGATTTCATGGAGTCTGCTGGTGTCCTGTGTATTCATTTCTGAGAAACGTTGTGAAGCTTCACGGGAACTCTGGTCATCATGTTCTTTCTCTAGATCGGTAGCTCTGCCCCGTCTGCACCTTAGAATCACGTGGGGAGTTTTAAAGAACCCTATGCCCCAGCTGAATCCCACACCAATGACTTCCTGACCTCTGTGCATGTGACCCAGGCATATGCATTTTTGAAAGTTACACTTAGATCTTTTCGTAAGTGTTTCTGGCAACTGTTTTTCATTTTATGTTCATCTTTATCCCTGGGATAAAGATAATCCAATTAGTGGGTAGAGATCAGGGATTCTGCTAGATATCCTACGATGCACAGCACGGCCCCCACCTCAGCGAATGATCCAACCCCAAATGTCATAAACGTTGAGAACCCCTACCCCAAACCTAGGGAATTTTATCATTGCATTCATGAGTCTATGAGCAATTGCCAGACATTTTGCGGGGGGATGCTTTTGAATTAAGTTAACAAATTGAAGTTCATGGGAAGACAATAGGAAGCAGGGGCAGAGAGGGAAAAAAGAGTGCTAACACCTGGCTTGAATCAGCATTTCTGCAGCCCTGAGTGCCTCTAGTAGCTAGTCAGGAGGACAATTAGCACTTTTTGAGAGCTCTGAGAACAACTATTTGCATGCTCTTTTCCTTCCTGAATTGTGTTTGTGAGAGCCGAGTTAATCATCTGATAGAGTCCTATTGACACGCCAGGTGTCGAGGTCTAGCACCCGTGTCTGTTTCTTCAAGGTTTTGAAAATGGTGCATCGCTGCCAAAGGGCCTGCTCTTCACGGAAAGCGGGCACATGGATGGAGGGAACACGTCCACTTTGAAAGATCACATTGCCTTCCTCAGGAAACAGCAGAAACCTGGGTGGGAGTCAAGGACACTTTGCTGACGTGGGTTGGCTTTTCTGAGGAGCCACTTCTCGAGTTTGCTTTTGTGTTTCTGGAGAGTCTATTCTATTTCAAAGTGGCCCGTGTAGGATACCAACGGAGAGCAATTTTGCCCCTCAGGAGACATTTGGCCCTGTCTGGTTGTCACAAGTGGGGGTGGGCTGGCGCTGCTGACATCCAGGGAATGGAGGCTGGGGATGCATGGGACAGCTCCCCACAGTCAAGAATGATCCAGCCCCAAACGTCAATAGTGCTGAGGCTGAGAAGACCTAGAAAGAAAACAGTAGGAAAAAGAAAAAGATAAATGGCCTTACAAATAATCTCTACTGTGTAATTTAGTTAGACATACAGTAGTCCCTCTTTTCTTCTGCAGATACTTGCTTCTTCACCTGCTGTCTTTAAAACCATGATCTTCAAGGAGTTAACATAAAGCATTGAGCTGGTCTCCATATTCCAAGTGCAACAGAATTTGAGATGGAATTTAATTCCTAGACATCCTCTGAGTAGTATTCTAGTTTCTATTACCTGGTAATAGAAAGTGACAAATACACGATCATCTCGTTTCCTAATTAGCCTACTAAGACTTTTTGAATGCTTACAGTAAAAACAATAGGTGGATTTGATTTATCCAGAACTTCCCTGAACTGTTTGACCACAGAAACTTTGAGCAGGGTAATTTCCACTTTCATCTATCTCATTAAGGCTATCAGCTCATCCTGGTTTGCCCAATACGTCTTCAGTCTTAGGACTGAAAGTCCCATGCCCTGGCAACTTCCTGAATTGTGGGGTAGTGGGTCACACAACGTTCTGTGGAACTGTTTTTTCTTTCCGGTGGGGAACAGAACCCTTGACCTTGGTGTTGCAAGGTCATGCTCTAACCAACTAAACTAACCAGCCAGCCCGTGGATCTTGCTTTTTAAGTAATTTTTTTTGGGGGGGGAATGTTGCATTAGTGTATTTTCCCAAAGGATAACTTAGTCATTAGCATTCTCCCACTGGGAAGACAAATTATCAAATACTTCTGTCATCAAATAGACACTTCTTTATACACATGTTTGGCCTTTTTACTAGGGAGAGAAAAGATCATGTCCTTAAAAATTAAAGATACTTATTTTAGAGAGTTGTTTCTAAAAGCTTTCTTATTTCAAGATTAAAAAGTATTTCTATCAATTTTTATAGAGTGCAAAGACCAACACAGATGTCCCTAAGGATAAGATTTTTGAGCATTTAAAGAATCTCTTTTGTGTAGCGGTTAGTCCTGTGATTCACTCTTCCCTCCTCGAATGTATGGTCATGCACCACATTTAAATTATAGCCCTGTTAATAACAAGAACCAACCAGGGAGATCCTCGAGAAGTCCACGAGCCCCCACATTGACCCCAAACGAGTTCATTCATTTAAATGTCCTCTCAGTAATACCATGGGGGTTGATAATGGTCAGGCCTGCGTGTCCCTCATCTCCCACTTTAAAGACTTTTTGTCAGTGAGTTCTAATGCAATGCACTTGTGCACTGGATAGAGGGGTTGCCATTTTAATTAAAGAGCTCAGCAGTGGTCCTTTGCAGAAACCTAAGTCATTCGAACCTGCAAGTCTCAGTTTGCCATTGCAACCCTAAGGCAGTGAAAAGCTGACAAATTTCAACACACCCTTTGAACATTATCTATATGTCAAAAAACGTGTTATGCTATGTTCCCAAAATGTACTCATATGTGCATACATATGAGAATAGTTACATATGTAAATAAATGTGTGTATATGAACTTAATAGGAATTCAATGTGTGTGTGTGTATATATATATACATACACACATTTATACATACATAGAAATGTATAGATTCATGGATGGATGGATGGAGAGATAGTTAATACGTGATAGGTAGGTAGAGGCTGATGACAAATAGATAGATACTGATGGATGGTACAGACAGATGGTAGATAAAGACAGATAACAGATGTACACAGATGATAGATATAAGCAGATGGTAGATGACAGATAAGTAGGTAGATATAGAGAGATGATGTATAGATATAGACAGATGATAGATCAATTGATTTCATGATGCATCATTTTATATAAAATAAATTCCAAATACCAGCTCATTTTCATGCCATTTTTTTAATCCTGAAAGCAGACAGTTGCAGGCTAATAGAAAGATTCCTCTCTTTTTTTTTTTTTTTTTTTAATTTTCATGTTTGGAAGATTCTGGATAAATAATACAGAGATGATATAGGTGGATTTACTGAATTAACTCTCAAAACCCTTTTTCTGGATTCAGGTATGAAGTAGGGTAATGTAGGCCAGAGCCAGCAAACTATTGCCCACAGGCTGAATAAATAAATAATAATCCTAGTAATAAATTAATAGTAAAAAGACAATGTTGTCACTGAGTTCGATTTGCCAGAAGAGTTCAGAAAATCAAAAAAGACGTTTTGGCCAACAGGCAGCAGCTACCCTGGCACTGTCCGGCTCATTTATTTCTGCAATTTTTTCCTCTGCTTTTTGCCTATTTGGACAGCTCTGCTCAAAAACATACAGCGTGGTTGCAGTATTGAAAACTGCTCTAATACTCTGTAAAGAGTCTGAGGTGAACGAAGCAATGAGCAAAAACGTAACTGTACTTGGGCGAATGAAAGCTTGCCACACAGCTGCACGCTAACTAGATTCTCTCTGGCGTTGATATTTCACATCCCCTCGGTGCTGATTACAGAGATTTCGATGAATAAACAAACACTCTTTTCTCACATCTGCGGTCCTCTGTCTGCGGAAATCATGCAGAAAACTATTTACCTATAGTCCCCTTCCAGCACTTTCTTTGCGGTGAATTGCTTAGTAGCCTTGGCCACATCCTTACCAATGGAAATAAATCAAGATGCCATGAGAAAGCTCTGGAGGGTCAAATAACAAAGAAGGTCTCACCACGGAAACTAATTTTGAGGCAGTTTTCAAGACTAGTCCATTGGATAAAGGCTCTTCTTTCTGAAAATAGCCAGTGGGTTTTTCCTAGATACGTTGTACAACAATGTCTTGGATGTCACATGCTGCTTCTTTAACAGCTCCCCTGCAATTGAATAGTAGTAACTTTCCAACAGCAAGGCTTTTAAGAAGAAGAAAACCAGAACTTGTTACCGTGATAGCTTACTTCTCATGTGACCATTTCCAGTGCCGTGTGTGCATGCGTGTATGTGGTATGGCATGCGAGATCCTGCATCCTCTGGATCCCACCTACCTAGCTCCCCTCTCTGTACTCTCAAGTGTGTCTCTCTCATGTTCTAGTCCAGAGGTCAGCAAACTTTTTCTGTAAAGTGTCAGATAGGAAATATTTTAGGCTTTGTGGAATGCTACGGTTTGAATGTGTCCCCTCCCAAACTTAAGTGCTGCCAATGTGAAAGTGTTAAGAGGTGGGGCTTTTAAGAGGAGACTTGGCCATGAGGACTCCTCCCTATGAATGGAATTCAGGTCTTCATAAAAGAAGCTTCACGTAGCTTTCAGCTAGCTTGCCCCTCTGCCTCCTACCATGTGAGGATGTAATGTTCCTCCCCTCTGGAGGATGCAGCATTCACCAGACAACCAAACCTGCCAGTGCCTTCATTTGGACTTCCCAGCCTCCAGCACTATGAGAAAATAAATTCCTGTTCTTTGTAAATAACCCCGTCTCAAGTACTCTGTTACAATGGCACAAGCAAACTAAGACACGGGTCTGTATTTTCTCTATCACTACAACTCAGCTGTGCTATTGCAGCATGAACATAGCCATAGCTGTAGCAAATAGTAGATCATCCAGGGAGAAGCATGGCCATATTCCAATGAAATGTTATTTATGGACAACGAAGCTTGAATTTTATATAGTCATTGTGTGTCACAAAATATTATTCTATTTTTTCAACCATTTAAAACTATGAATACCCTTCTTAGTTCCACGGTCCATAGTCTGATGATCTCTTGTGCAGCCATACCTAATGGTATCAACTTCCTCTCTCAGGACTTTATGACTTTTCACCTGCTGGTTCCTCTACACACATAGCCTTTCCCACCTCGTTCACCAGGATGGCTCCTTACCCTTGAAGAATCAGCTCAAACAGTCACAGCATTGGACCTACATAGCTCTCAAGTATCTCCAAGGAACAGGGTTAAGCTACAATTATTTAAACTCTACCACAAACAAAGTGCACTGATTTTAGACACAGTCCATACTAAACTTGAACCTTTGAAAGTGGGGGGACAGACAGCCCCATGTCCTCTTTTATTGACTGAACCTTCACTCTTCAGAATGTTTCTGTAGAGAGAGGCAAAACACACCCATCACAAAGCCCCCAGGCTGTAGCTTAGGAATTTACATGGCCAACAAGATGGAGGGTTCCTTGTTAGACTTCCCTGTGATGACACATTCTTCCAATCCCACTCCAGAGGGCACCAGCTCAAGTCACTTCCAACTCTGCCCTCACCCAGCCCTCTTGAATCAGAATCAACTGTTATGCTTGTGAACATGAAGAACTCTCTGTCTGTGCCTCTCTCAAATTTATCTTATTTTGCTTTGTGTTATAGACTTATTTTTCTGTCTCCCCCTAGAGATCTTAAGTGACTTGAGGCCAAGAACTATATTTTATATGTCATTCTTTTCTGTTGCTTATAACAAAATACCTAAAACTGGGTAATTTATAAAGAAATGGAATTTATTTCTTACAGCATGGAGGCTGGGAAGTCCATAGTCCAGGGAATACATCTGGTGAGTGTCTTCTTCTTGGCAGGAACTCTCTACAGGATCCCAGGCAACCAGGGTATCACATGGTGAATGAGCTAAGCAGGAGAGAGCCAACCTGCTCACTCACTCTCCTTTTAAAGCCATCAGAACCATGCCCATGTCTCCATGAATGGACCAATCCATTCATGAGGGCACAGTCCTCACAATCTAATCACCTCTTTAAGGCTCCACCTTTCAGTTACCATAATAGGATTTTTCACCCTGTTGACACTGGAGATTAAGTTTCCCCTTAATGAACCTCTGGAAGACACATTCAATGCATAGCAGTATCTTGTTCCATGCATACTTTTTAATAGTGCATGAATGAACAGATGAATTAACGATGCCCCAAGGCAGGTATTATGTTTTTTTTTTCCCCTGGATTTAGTACATGGGTCCTGTCTGTGCTTGGCTTTGTCCTCTTTACTCATGAGCTGGGGGAGTATGCTACCCATACTTTTTCAACTTTATTCTTAAAAGTGATAGTGCTGCACTCTGATTCTTCTTGACCTTTTGCACCACATACATATGCATGAGACCCTTGTCCATATCTAAATACTCTTCCATAGGGATAGACATTATTGTGCTATTGCCCAATTAACTACACACATCATTTCAGAGAATTTTCTAATCAGTAGTGAGCAAATTGATCATTGGCTAATGTTAATCAGACAAACTGTAATAATTTCTGAAAATATAGAAAATAACATGCACTTTAGAAAGGTATACTTAAATACCAGTTTAATCTTTGAGGTACTTATGAAAATGCCCTGATGGGAATAATTTTAAGGGATCATAATACTCTATAAAAATCCTAACTGTGCTGTGACTCATTATTAAAATTCAGAATCTCAAAGCATCATATACCAAATGATGTATTATACATAATGACTTTCTTATTCAATTTTTCTAATCTCTATTCTTCATCCCCTAGGGGTTTTTTTCTCAGTAATTGTCCAGAGCTTTAAATAAAAGAATAGTAGTGATTGAATCTTCATGCATCTTTATTTTTAGACTCACATCTTGAAGTCTGCAGAATTAGCGACAGAGAACAGAAGAGAAAAAATTGTGCAAAGATGGTCTATGAAAATCATTCTAAGTTATTACATGCCCTTCATCTCACCACACCGAAAAAGAATGAGAAAAACCTAGTGGGGGAAAATGTCTCCTCTGTTTAGTTACAGGTTGCCTTTCAGTATTAGGATCTATATTTGATGCCTGGGGGCCTCAGCAGTAATAGGATACAGACATACATAAACCCTGTCGTCTTTCTTGCAGAATAAAGTTGCACTTCGGAGGTTATGACATAGAAAGAACTGTGCAGGTGTATGCTGAATTAGGGAGCCCAAACCACCACACCTTTATCAGATTCAGTTTTAGTTGTTTCTGTGAAACACAGAAGCCTCAGGCCCTAGATCTGCATAATTCTTGGGTTTCCTGCAAGCTTCTCTTATGCTCAGCCATAAAGGTTAATACATAGCCTATTCCACAACCGTGGTCACATTATTGTTAATGAAACCATTCCTCTGATCAAAGTCAGTCTTATCCTATGCTCCCGTTTCTCAAAAACAGTGCAGGCAGCATCATGCTAAACACCGTTGAACAGATCCATTGTTCAGTATCTTTCAGGGCCCCGATTGACTCTGCAACCAAAGCTTAAAAAGATGCAAAAATTCTAGGAGAAGAGCACGTTGTTTGAACAATTAAGGTTTAGTTTAAAATTCTTAAGTCTTTTTTTAAAAAGTAAAAACAACTACTTTTGAAAAGAAAAACAAACACCACTTTTTCGATCTTAGTATGTGCAGAGAGGTCAAATAGGAATATGACTAGAAGAGGTTATGAAGGTTGTGTGTAGAAGATCATTGATGAGTGACCTTGAGGATGCAGTGAATTCCAAAAGCAGAGTGAGTAGGAGATGAAAAAGTTGTGACAATCTGTGCAGACAATTTTGTGAATGTTTGTCCGGTAACGTTATGTGCTAAAATTGGAACCATCCTGATTGATGACATTTGGCAAATATGTTGAAAAGCATAGAGAACTCATTCATCCATAGATGCTTCATTCCTAGAATCACTGGCAAAAAAAGATGAGAAAGGGTGTGAGTCATGGAGACCATCATGTGATGAGACAGGATTTACAGAGCAGAGAGGGAGATGCTTATCTCTAGTGCTATGTTCTCTGGAGACTAGAAGAAAGAATGGACGCAGGTATAGATCATTTTGTAGGAGATGTGAAAAACCAAAGAAGGTTAATCCTGATAACGTCTACTTTCTCTGTGCAAAGAAAGAAAGATTATGTGCTGAATGTGAGGGGGAGAGCAGAGGACTTGAGAGGAATTGGTGTAAGCTGGCAAAAGCCACCATGAGAAATGGGAAAGGGTATTTATCAGGCAGTACCATCAGAACGGTCCACAACACCAGTTAATTTTGGTGCTCAGATAGGGGGAGAGACATCAATTGCTGCTGGAGACTGTGCCCAGTGATAGTAACAGAGGGGATATATGGTTAGATCGATCAGGGATTAGGAATTGGTGGGGCTGAGCTGATCTGATGAAAGAATAAATAAGGGATATGGCTATGGTGGTTAGACTGTAATGGTCTGGACAGGAGAGGGCAGTGACAGAAATTGCATTGCAGGGTGGATGGGAACTTTTCCATGGAAAAATAACTGTGAATAGGTCACAGCAGACACTTAATAAATGATTGGTGATCAAAGCACCTGAAACACTAAGTGGATCTTGACATGATGAGTTTCACGTGGCTGGTGTTAGGTGCATATTAAATATTTGGTTTCCTTGATGCCTTTGCCAAGGATATGGGAGATGATCGTTTTTATAAGCTATTTCTGCAACCACTAATCTCATTTGTCCAACAGGCCACTTAAAAATCAGTTCCCTGCTTCCTGAAGGAAACCCACACTTTGATTCATGAGCACCACCTCTTACATTGGTACCCTCTCATACGACTATGAAAGTTGCCCTTAAAATCTGGCTGTGGACCACAGAGAAGCAGTGTGTTCATTTTTGTCCCCTCTCTTCCCTTCCAGCAATGATTTTCGCCCCTAGGCTTGAGATTCAATTATGAAATGGCTATTGACTAACAGCACCAGCAGATGACAGAAACCGAAGAGCCAAGTATAAAATAAGAAAAGATAAAGGGAATGTATTCCAATACACCGAGGGGATGGATGACATCCTTCTTAAAGGTTTAACATTCAGCTTCTTGCATCAGGAGATTCCACACACGGTCAAGGCTGCACCGAGGGAATTATTACAGGTGTCGTTTCAGAGTGTGCAGCAATTCATGTTGAAAAGGCAGGGTCCATGTTTCAGAAATGCAAAATCTGTAAAGAACAATTTCACCAGATTGAATGCTGTCTGGATCACCCCCTGACACTTCCCCTCAGCACTTAGGCATTTTGTTTTTTACTGCATTGATATGTGCTTGTTGATTTACACCGTTGGAAATGGTGCTCTGGCTGGATTGCGTGTGTGTGTGTGTGTGTGTGTGTGTGTGTGTGTGTGTGTGTGTTTGTACATGTGTGTGTGTGTGTGTACTACAACCACACAGACAGTAAACCCTGGAGGAATCTGTTCACAGTTTCTCTTACAGATTCTCACACTTGCTCAATGCTTTCCTCACACTGGGTGTCCAATGTATGTTGCCGACTGGCTGACTGCAGGCACCTGGAGTTTTCTGTTGGAAACCTTGACTCCTGGTAACTTTGGTGAAAATGATGGGGGGTGGGGGGTGGCATTTCCCTCAAAGAAACAATTAATTGAAACATTTCAAGGAAATCGTGGGAGGTTTCAATTCCAACTACAAGATATATAGGCTTCCCCAAAACACTTGTTTACATCAGTGCTTGTATTAGCCCATTTCTGTTGCTTATAACCAAACACACGGAACTGGGTATTTTGTAAAGAAAACAAAATTTGTTTCTAACAGTTGCAAAGGCTGGGAAGTGCAAAGTCCAGGGAGCACACGTGGTGAAGGCCTTGATAGTGGTGACAGTGACCCAGGGGTCTCGCATGGCAGAAAATGGCAGAACAGAGAGATAGATAGTTCTTCATGCAGTCTCCTTTTAAAGCCCTCAGAACCATCCCCACTATTCCAAAAATGGATCAAGCCATTCAGGAAGGTGGAGTCTGCCCAATCCAATCAGCTCTCCAAGGCCCCACCTTTCAATTACCATAATAGGATTTCTTACCCTCAGCAGTTACAGTGGGAATTAAGCTTCTAATATATGAACTTTAATGGAGACAATTCGATCAGTTCACAGCAATGGTGGTTTGTTAATTTGCACAGTCACAACTTCCACCAAAAGACCTATGGGGGATACGGTGACAATCACGGAGCACTGGACAGAATCAGTAATACCCTGGGAATTTCTAGTTATTCAGCCATCACAATCATGCCCCGGTGGCTTAAAGACCTCAAGAGGAATTCTGTGTCCTTCATACACTGAAAGAAATGGGAAAAATCAGATTCCACTTCTGGCGTTCTTCGTCATTTGTATGGGTGGGTTTCTTTATGTAACCTGCTCAGCAAATCCCTTTGCAAAGTCTCTGGTATGTGATAAAGAAGTCACAGTAGCTGGAGACGGAGCAACACGGTGGTCCCTCGTCATGTTTTTATAATTACTTCCTTCGGTTGTACATTCTATGAATGTATTTAGTAAACAACATGTTCATCATTACTTGAGCAAGGAAAACACTGGATGCTTCCTTAGAAAAGAAAGAGAAATAAAATAGTCTGTAGCCAAAATCCTATCAGCTAAGGAGAATCTCTTTGAGGGCTCTGTGATCGTTTTTCACAATATAATGCAACCTTTCATCTCTGTTTAAGAGATGTCAGAAATGTAAAACTCTTCATTAGCCATGCTTAGGTGAGAATTTCTTTTCTCTTTTCACCCCAGAAATCCCCATATTTATATAAATGATATCTTAAGTGTGAAAACCTATAAATTATGCAAGGTGTGTTTTTTTTTTTTTTTTTTTTACAGCTGAGCTCTTAAGCAGAAGTGAGTGATGTTCCTGCAGCCTCACCAGAGGCTGGAAAAATAAGAGTGGTGGTCGAGCATTGACTGTGCCTCTCCTAACCTCTGTCAGTCCTGCAACCTCTCCAGCTACTGCTTTCTCTCTTTCCCATCAAGACTCGCTGTGGGATGATATAGATTCCATTTCACCCTTCCTGTTTTCTAACCTTCCCGTCTTCAGCCCCTGGCATGGAGGATTTTCTGGATCCCTCTAATCAAACTATTTCCCTAAAAGATCTCCCACCTGCCACACCCTGTCATATAAATCTTCATTCTGTCCTCTCTTGGAAGCATGTAAACAACATATCACTTCAAATTCTCTCTCCTTTGACTTCTGATGGCACTTGGATTGCTGTTTCTTCATCTCCATCTGTCTTTTTCCCCTCCTTTTTCTGCTCATCTGGTAAATGGCATCCCCAAAGACCCTGTGTTGGGCTTAACTTTCATACAACTCCCTGCATAAATTGTATGTCATATGGATTAGGTGGACTTTAACCTTAAGGTCATGACAGTGAAAAACCACTGAAATATTGTATGCAAAGGGGACATGATCAGATTTCCCTTTTTGAAAAAGCCACTCCATTTTCAGAGTGGAGGGTTTATCAGGAACCGGGAAACAACAGACACAGAGAGAGCTGTTTGAAGAATATTTTCCTTAACGCAGATGAGGCAAAGGTGGAACTAAGGTCAGCGCAGAAACGAGTTTATAGAGTTGAGTGATGCTAGGAAGGGCATATTAACAGGCCCTAATGATGCTTTGGCTATAAGAGGAGAAAAAGAAGGAAGTGTCAGGATCTTTCCTGGCTTCTGGCTGGACTACCAGGTTGATGCTGGTGCCTTTTGCTGAGATAGCAAACTGAAGGAGCATCTAGGAAGAGAAGGGGGGAAGGTATTATCAAGCAACCAAGGTGAGCTAATCACATGGTCTGTCACGTAATACAGGGACCTTGCATTTTATTCTCTTTTGAATATATGATTATCTCTTGAATATGTACCTACATGCATATGTATGTGTGTAATTGGTTGAATATATATGTGTACATATATAATTTACACGTACAAAGTTGTAATATGTCAATTATTGTATACAAGTTGGTTGAATTCATTCGTATAACGTATATAATTCATATACGCCATGCATTATAAGTTATATTCATTATATAATATGTTTACCATATATAAACATCACATACTATTTACATTATAAAAATTAGCAATTGCAATATTAACATATAAAAATCTTACAATGTACTGTACGAAATATATAACATTTATAATATACCTGTTACAGCTTTATATATAATTTAATGTATTATATTATAACTCATATATTATAGATACAGTTATGCACTGCATAATGTCTCAGTTAACAATGGACCATATACACAATAGTGGTCCCATAAGATTGTAGGTGTGTAGAAGGCCACACCTTCTAGGCATGTGTAAGTACAGTCTGTGATGTTCATGCAAGGACCAAATCGCCCAATGACACATTTCTCCCTGTCATTAAGCAATGTGTACCTGTATATAAATGTAAACAGTGATCCCCAGTATTTGAAAATTCTGTATTTGCTTGTTTGCCTCCTCACTAAAATTTACTTTTGACCCCAGCATCAACATTTGTGATATGTTTGTGGTCGTTTACAGACACGTGCAAAGTGGAGAAAAATTTGTGTTACCCAAGGTATCCATTCCCAGGGGACGTGTGTTAGTTCAGTGTCATTTTGGCATTAACTACAGTGCTGTTGGCCATGAGTTAAATGTTAACAGATCAACAACGTACATGAAATAAGGTGTCTTTAATCAGCGAGGCTACGTATCGATCGGTTGACAAAGACGTTGTGATCAGGGGAGTCACAGGAACCTAATCAATGGTTCAGTATTTACTAATTCAGTGACCAGGGTGACTTTATAGAACACAATTATCATGAACAATGAAAGTTAACTGTCTATACAAATTATGTATATACACACACACACATATACATATATATATAAATTAATTCAACCAACAGCTATTGAATGTCTATAATATTCCGGACACTTCACCAGGTACTAGGTAAGCAAAGATTTTTTAAAAAATAATCATGATGATGGTTCTTCCTTTCTGCATTTCCCAACTTTTAAAAAAATTATTCACATTTCTCATTTTTAACATAGTCTCATCAATAATATCTCTTAATGTTTCATCACACACAGCTATTGTCATTCAAATTTCCGATTTGGGTAATTGGGTAAAGGATGGTAATATTCATTGAGAAATTGGCCAGAGGAGGGATATGATGGATACAGTGTCGTTTTCTTGAGCATCAGGTGTATATAAGGCATTTACATAGAGGACTCCATCCTGTAGCTCAGAAGAGAGATTTGGGATGATGTTACAGATTTGGAGTCTTCAGTGCACTAAATATCTGCGAGAAATGTGCTCAGGGAGAGGATAACGGTGACAACAACCAGACATAGAGGCTCAAAGGAGAAAAAACGATCTAAGATGGGAATGAGATGTACAAAAAGATGAGAATGTTGCCCTAAAAACCAAAGTTGAAGAGAGATTTTTATAAGAGTCTGGGAATGTCAGAGCCGCAGAGATCAAAGTAAGAGAACCGTAACGCCTCTGGGGGATTAGGCAACATGAGTTACCAGTGACCTCAGAGAAATATATTTCACACGTGGTGAAGTAAGACTGCAGATTGAAACAGATGGCAGAAGGAGGGGGGAAAAGTGGAGGGAAAAGTTTTGGAAAAGAATTAAACACAGAGTTACCGTAGGACCCAGCTACTCCACCCCTGGGTATCTACTCAAGAGAAGTGAAAACATGTACCTGCACAAAAAAGTGTACCTGAATGTCCACAGCAACACTATTCACAATAGCTAAGAAATAGAAACAGCACAAATCTCCATCAGCTGATGAATAAATAGACGAAATGTGGTCTATCCATACAGAGGGGCGTTACTCTGCCATACAAATGAATGAATTACTAATAAATGCTACAACATGAATGAACCTTAAAAACATTATGCTAAGTGACAGAAGCCAGACACAAAGGCCACGTAGGACTTCATTTATATGAAATGCAAGAGGCAGAAAGTTGATTGATGGCTGCCTAGGGTTGTGGGGGAGGGGAACGGGCACTGACTGCACATGGGCACAGGGTTTGTTTTGGGGATGATGAGAGTATCCCAGAATTAGATCGTGGGGACATTTGCTCCACTTTGTGCATGCACTAAAAACCACTGAATTGTATACTTTCAGTGGATCCATTGTATGCTATCTGAAATATATCTCAATAATGCTGTTATTTAAAAAGTGGAGGAAAATGAACACTGTAATGGTTGAACAGGACTCTGGATTGCTCACCATGAAGAGCAGAAAGGCATTATAGCAGTAAGGAGATGAAGATGTATGACAGAGAGACAGGCTCCTCTCTTTAAACAAATGATTCGTCACTTTGGTTTAGTATGGTTGCTTTTATTTTAAGATGAAGGATGCTTGAACATAATAATATTCGGAGGTGGGAAATTCAGAGAGGATTACAAAAAAGAAAGAAGAAATAAAGAAGCAGATAAGATTTTAACACAAGGAGAGAGATTTGTCTTAGACTACAGGAAAGATCATTCATCCACAAGTTCAGAGAGAGGGTGTTCAAGAAGAAATGGTGGCCAATCATGGGATAAGGGTGAGGACCCCAATGCCACATAGAGTCTATGTTGTCTCTAAAGTAGGAAATAGACTCTACTGGGAGGAGGGCAGAGAAACAATGAGGTGATGGGGATCTAGAATTACCACTCTGAGGAACGCAGAAGGAGGTCCTAGTGTGAGGGTTGCTGATGCATTGAGGTCCACGTAAGTTGGAAGAAACTAAAGCAGTAAGATAACAATCTCCTTGAAACAGTCAGCAGTCAGTCTGAGAAGCTAGATGCTGTTTTTAGCCAGGGTTTGAGAAACTATGGAGCAGAGGAAACAGAAAAATGAGGGTTAACGAAAGGGATTGCACTAAGGAGAAGACACCTGACATGGAAAACTTGGGATTAAACAAGCTTATGGAAAGGAAGACACTTTGCATGGGAGGCAGGAGGCTGGAACGGAAAGCAAGGTTGATTTGGGTTGAGAAACCAGTCAGGACCTAGATCTATGGGTGAGGCAAGATTCATCAGCCACTGAGATAAACTATTTTTTCCTGGAAGAAAACTCAAGGAGAAATAATGAGTACAGTAAGTGTTTTTGCAATTGGTGCCATGAGTTACAAAATTTCCACTTTGATTTACAAATTATAAAGTCTGAACAAGGTTATACAAGAAATAGCGGACCCTGAAATTTAGATACGTACACAATAGGCACAGATGTCACTGGCCAGGAAAACAACAGAAGTTGATTTATATGTGTCTGTTAATGCCAAGTTTACAAATTTTAGGTCAAAATAAGCAATAAGTTCTGAACTGTTGGTACACAAGTCCTTTTTGGACAAATAAGTTTGTGCCACTACCGTTTCTGTGATTTCTGCATACTAGATACAACGCAATAGAATCATTCTCTAATGAGACCCAATGCTTTGACCACTGGGTGGTTTCAGTTGTGTGACACGCTATCAATTCCCAAAATGGACACCATTTTTATGTTCCAGGACAGTCCCTCATAAATCATCAAGAGTTATTTTATGTGTTGCTGAGAGATTTACTGAGAGACACATTTCCCATGAACTGCTTTGGAAAATAATTGTGTCAATTTAAAGATGGCTGAGATCATATCTAACTTCTCAAAGAAATACTTACCTTTAAAAAAAATTCAGCGTCAAGCTATCTTGGTTAAGTAACAATGAAATGATAGTAAACATTGAAAATGAATTCACCCTTTACTTGGCTACCAGCTAGAGCAGAGATTTAGCAAAGCATCCTTACTACAAGCAAAGGGATGTTAGATGATGTACGATGTGATTACGAGACCAGGAGCTGCCATGCACTCTCTACCACATTTGTACTTAATACTAGCAGAGAAAGGGGAGACATACAAGCAAAATTTCAGAGTTGTGTTCATCTATCTGTATTGCAGTCACTACGGTCATTCTGTGCCATGCTTAAGAGAAGCTGCCCCATCAAGGCATGATCAGAAAGCATAATAAGGACATAATGGTGCAGAATCCAGCCATGGGGCAGAGCCATTGGCCACAATGGAGAAATCCCTGGGGATGAGTCATGCTGTAGGGTTGTAATCACACACCAGCGGCTGGTATCACCCCACAGAGATTCCAGGTGAAAAGATAGAACTGCAAATAGTGCACAGCCCTACAACAGATGTTCACAGCTGCTAAACAGAGGACAGCTTACACGGAATGTCAGCCTGGCTCTTGGCTGTAGGCCTCCCTACTTAGATAGATTCTCTGACAAACATATCATCCCAGACTAGAGGGGACAACTTTAGAGTTATGCACATCTTCTCATTTAATTGGAGCCCAATGATTTGGTTATTCTCTTGTGTCCTGGGTCGTTAAATTGGTTCCCACGCAATCTGCTCACCACATATTTCAGGGCCTTTATGAACTCTAACAGGAGTTGGCATTAGCACACATTTTCTTTTCTTTGTCATTTTTCTTTTTGACACCTTTTACCAGCCAAATCTATTGCTTCACCCATTATGCCATAAATTCATAAGGAATAGAGTCTAACAGATCAAGCTTCTTCTAGTTGGTTCTCATGAAAGTTTCTTCTCTGCAGAGAGCAGGGTTTTTCAACATTGACATTAGTGACATTTGGGGCTGGATTATCCTCAGTTGTAGGGAGCTGTCCTGTGCATTTTAGGACATTGAGCAGCATCCCAGACCTCTCCCCACCAGATGCCAGTAGGACCTTCTCTCTTTCTGACCCAAATCATCCTGAATTGGGAACCCATAGCATAGACTACATTGACTCTTCAGTCTGCAGGTAATTTCCTCTTTTGCCTTCTTCTTTTTTTTCTTGTTTCCTTTGTGTTGCTGATTTTATTGATTGATCTATGATTTATTGAGGAGGTTTCAGGTGAATTAATGGAGATGAGCGGATCCAACTGCAAAGCTATGCAACATGTCTACCACGAACAGGAGCACAGTTAAGACAGACCCCATGCCAATTAACTTGTACGTGTAAAGCAAGAGCAGCAAAATTTGCTCAGCTGTCCTCTTCTACCAACTGGGAGTGAACTTATTCCACTCCCATCTGTCAGCCAGACTCTGGGTTGAACATCACGATTTGATTGACTTTCCTCTGAGCCCTGGAGGCTCTGTCCAACCCCAGCCCACTATGGTTTTGTGGCTTTGAATATGATAGTGATTTGAAGAGCATGCCAAAGCCTTGGAGCGAGGTAGAATCAGGCATTACCAGTTTGTCCAGACCCTAGTGGAGCCAATCTCTTCTGTTAAACTAGAGACGCTGGTAATGTTCCTCACGACGGGAGTCATAAGAAGCTACTTTGGCAGATGCAGAATCCATCCAGTCTGCACTCTGGTGGAAGTTTCACAGTCACACAACCATGTGTTCAGGTGCATTCTTAAATCAATTCAATGCCCAAAGTCAGAAAAGACCCGTCCTGTAAAGTCGCAGGTTATAAGTACAGTCCCGTAAGTGTTTCCCTTGAGGTGGGCACATTTCATGGGCAAAATGATTTCATTCTTCTTTTCTGCTCATGCTCTCTGACCCTTATCTTTAGCATACGGGATTTGCTACCTCTGAGACATTGCTTTTTAAAAAGGACCCTTCAGCATTAAATAAACAAGCATCACTACCTATAGTTCACATTTCTATGGTCGTGACTTGGGATCATTAACGGATTGGACTTAAACATGTTTCAATGGAATAATGATATTGAGACTGTGTTGGGTTCATAGATTATCTAATTGTTATTTTGGGTGCATGAGAATTGCTAGAGTAGACTCAGTTACTGGCTCCACTGTTAACAAGCTGTATGATCAAGAGTAAGTCAGTTTGGTTTCATTTTCCCAGGATTTGGTTTCTTCGTTTCAAGGACTGGGTGAAGCCAGTACTAAGCCCTTAACAGTTGTTTTGACAATTCAATGAGACTTTGCATGTAAAGCACTTAGGAGAGCTTAGCGGGTGGTATGGGATGAATTGGCGTGAACTTTGTAGAATTAGCATTTTTCCTGTTCCTCATGACCTCTCACCTACATGAAATAAAAGCAAGGGACTTAGCCACTGTGTATGCAGGGGATCGACAACGCATGGTTTTCCTAACAGGCAGTGTACAAAGTGTCTAGCTGCTGTCTGGCTTCCACTAAAAATGGGCTTTTGATATTCTTCCTCATTGTAACCTCCGTGACACTGTTTTCTAGCACCATCATGAATGCTCGGTCGGTTTCTTTTATTTACGACTACACCCCGATGCTTAATGCAGACAGTGCTAGTGCTTCTCTGGCTTGGAGCCCTATCTTCTTCATCGATTACAGCTAATTCAGGGCCACAGGAGAGGACGTGCTCGTGTAGGGCAGCCATTTGTTGATTCCCTACAGAGTGGCTAAGTCCCTTGTCTCTATGTCAGGTAGGGGAGAGGTCATGAAGAAGAAGATGGAGGCTAATGTCACACAGTTTATGCAAGTCCATCCCATACCACCTGCTAAGCTCTCCTAAGTGCTTTACATGCACAATCTCATTGAATTAATTTAAAACAGCACCTGTTGCAAAGGAGGTACTCAGTAAAGACTGACCACGTGAATCCACAGATATGCATCCGTAAGAATCCACTTGATGGGACAACTTCTGGATGCAGCAGGAACACCTGTCTGACCCGTGAGACTATATATCCTGATTGAAACTAAAAAATATCCTAATAGGACTTCACTTAGGGGAGCAGAAATTAGATGCAGATGGTTTTGAATAGAAGTGAGCCACACAGTTTATGCCACCACAATGCCACCGCATTGCCTTATTTTCACAGCTGGGGTGACGGCAGGTGATCTGCAGCAAAATAGTGAAGATTACATTAAAAAGAATATTTGGGATATATAGGTAGTCCAGGTATGTTTCCTCTGAGCCAAATGAAAATGTTGGCAAGAGAAGACAAGCTGCTTAAAGCCATCCTTCCTGCACATAGGATAAGAGATCTTGGCCCGGTGATGTTTATACAGTTCAGTGTATGTTAAAAGGAAATCAATTTTTAATCGTTTTTGGTATAGTTCAGATTTTTATTGGAAACTTCATAGTCACAACCTTGAGGGATCACTTGAGCACCAAGCCGTTAAATTAAGTCAGTAGCATTTGAAAACAGAGTACACGTTTCTATCTCCTTTTCCAATATAATTAATACGTTTAATATTTTTTTTCTTCTGTTTGCTCAAACTAGAACTTTAAAAAATGTTATCCATCGCTTCTCGGCCTTTTGGCTAAGATCAAGTGTAGTATCTGTTCTTATCAGTTTAAAATAAAAAATGTTATCCATGAGAGAGATTGTTGGGATTGAGAGGAGAAAAAGAAAAGGAGTAAAGAAATGAGTGAAGGACGCTCTGAAAATAAATGACAAACACCCCTGAAAGATGGAAACAAATGACAGAGAGAAGAAATAAATTTCAAAATACAGAAAACATTCTTCACATAGCAGGAGAAAAAAAAAACAGCTTGAGAGTAATTCTTTTAGAAGAGTATTTTTCAAACTAATGGTTCTTATTATAAAAATGATATTCATTATTCAAAAATAATGCTCACTTCTTATAAAGCATTTAGCAAACACAGAAAAGCATACAAAGGGAATAAAAATCATTCAAAGGCCATTCTAGAGAGAAAAGCATTTTAGTATTTTGGGGTATTTTTTTCCCAGTCCTTTGTATATTCCTTTATTTTTACAAAGTGGCGGAATACTCTAAAAATAACTTTGTAACCTACTTTTTTTTTTCATTTAATATTATGTTGTTAACATTTTCTCACGTAAAATAGTACTTGAAAACAGGATTTTATTAACTATATTGAGGTTCATAAGCCACAGCCCACAGGCCAAACATTGACCACCACCTGTTTTTGTATAGCTAGGTTTTTACATTTTTAAAAGGTTGAAAAAATCAAAATAAGAATAATAGTTTAAGACACATGAAAATTATATAAAACTCAAATTTCAGTGTTTTTAAATAAAGTTTTATTGAAACATAGCCATGTCCATTCCTTTACATGTTGACTATGGTGGCTTTTCAGATATAAGGGCTGAGTTGAGCAGTTGTAACAGAGGACATGTGGCCCACAAAGCCTAAAATATTCACTATTTGGCTCTTTACCAAACAGAAAGAGTTTGGTGACCCCTGAGCTATGTAATAACCAAAATTTAGTTAAATGTCACCGTGGGATTTTTTCCTTGCTAGTTTAGATTACATTCTTGTGAATCATTTCGACCTAAAAATCATGGTTGACATCTCTAAATATTCTTCTGGGTAATTAATTATGGGTCAAAGGTCATGTTTATTTTTATACCTCTTCAGAAAGGCAGAAAAGGTATACTTTGAGCACCGAGGATACTAACAAGAAACAGGATCTCCGAATTGGCACCATGACATTTTTCTTCATAGAAGTCTATATCTCCAGTCAACACACAATGAAGCAATTACTGGCTGTCGTCTTTATCGCTATAGATTTCTTTCAGCTCTTCCTTGTGGTATTGGTAGCTAGAACATGATCCTCACCCAGCTGTCTCAACCACCTAGAGTGTAGCAAAGCTTTATTCTTCACATCCAGCAGGGATTTTAACCTGTAAAATAACCCCCTTGTTTATTTAACCTTCAGAAAGCAATCAAACCAGACAGGCATCAGAAAATAGGATAATAAGGACAGAGAGACCCCTGCTAAGTTGACAGAGCAGACAGCTTGATGGGATAAAAGTTTACAAAGAAGGACTCAAGGCAGGGGGTGCCCCATTCCAGGTGGGGCAGGCGGGATTATAAGCAATTAGAACAAATTCCAGTGCAAGGCAGCTGTTTGAACAGAACATCAGAAATGAAGGCAACACTGGGTATCATCACGGTTTGGTTTATTAATTTAGTAAGTGAAAATGGTTTATTGGCTATTTGTGTTGCTTCTGTTAGATGCCTATTTTTCTACTGGGAAGTTCATCCTGTTTGTACTGCTTTGTAAGATCTCTTTATAGTTTAAGAATGTAAACACTTTGTCTACAAAGTGCAATTTATGTATAATTTCTATATATTTTTTTCATGCGTTTTTGGTATGTGTGACTTGCAGATGGGAAACACTAGACTGAGCAAGGGTAATTGGACTCTTTAATGCAGGACATCTCAAAGCCTTTAGCATGATTTGGTGAACTGTGAATCAGCAGGTGGGAGCTTCAAAAGTGGCATTTGCCAACATTATTAACCATGGCCAACTGTGTTTAGTAGGCATCTTTCAGAATATGCTTTAACCTGCATTGTAAGCTAAACTTTCGGCATCTATGGTAGGAAGTAAGGCATCTATTGGGGACATATTGAAAAGATACTGAATTCTACTGAAAATAACTAACATTAATTAAAAATTTTAATAAAACAATTAAATACAAAATTAATATAGTAAAGCAACAACAGTATTTCTATATTCAAAAACAACTAGTTTTAAAATGTTACATGAAAAGGGCCCATCTTAATAGCCATGAAAACAGAAGACATCTAGCAATAACTTTAAGAAATATGTTAAACCTATCTAGACAAATCTTAAATCTTTACCAAGCTATATAAAATTAGCCTTCCATAAACAAAAGAAAAATCATGCTTTAGAATAATCAAACCATGGATATTTTAATTATGTCCATTTTTTCCCAAATATATTGTAGATTTATACAATGGCAATAAAAATTCTAACTAAGTACCTTTTGGAACTTGTAAGGCTTTTTTTCTGAAATTTATCTAAAATAATCAGTAAGCAATTTTATTAATAAAAGCCTTTAAAAAAAAGCATCAAGAAAAGAGTCAGGTGAGATAGCAAAATATTTTATATAGAAAGACCATAGACAGTCTACACAGACCTAGCCAAGAAGTTATATCAATCAGACTCCCTTTTTGTGCATTCTCTGCAAGCTAGAATTACCCTTTAGAGATAACACAATTAGAAAAGAGAGGAGAAACAGGGTGGGGCTGAAAAAGTACTCAAAGAAATACTGGCTAAAAAATTTTCAAATTTGGCAAGAGACATAAACCAACAGATTCAAGAAGCTGAATGACAACCAGACAGGATAAACCCCAAGGAATCTATGCCAAGACACATCTTTATTAAACTTTTGAAAACGAAACAAAAAGAACCATCTTTCACAGGAAACAACACTTTACCGTTAGGAAAAAAAAATTATTCAAATGACAGCAAATTTCTCACCAGAAACCATGGAGTCTAGATGGAAGTGACACCATATTTTTCAGATGCTGAAAGAACTACCAACCTGGATCTCTATACTCAGAGCAAATATTCTTCAGGAATGAAAGAAAAATGGAGACATTTACAGAGAAGAAAGTGTAAGAGAATTTGACAATGGCAGACCTACACTCAAACAACTGGTAAAAAGAAGTTTTCTAAACAGAAGGAAAATGGTAAAAGAAGAAATCTCAGAATGCAAGAGAGGAAAATAATAACACAATATGCAAAAATATGAGTAAATAAATATACCTTCCTTCTGATCTTTAGTTTTCTAAATTATATTTGATTGTTAAGAAAAAATCAGAACATTATTTGATGTGGTCCTTAATGTCCACTGAAAAAGCATTTAAGATAATTATTATATAAATGGGGGAAAGGAAGGATTCTGCACTTCACTAAATCTGGTAAAATGGTGATATCAGTAGACTGTGATAGTTATGAATTCATAATATAATGTCTACAGAAACCACTAAAAAATATACAAGCAAATACACTTAAAATACATACACTAAAATGGAGAAAAATGTTCAAGTAGTCTGCAGGAAGACAGGAAAAAGAAAACAGAAAAATGAAAAATAGACATGACAAACAGAAAACCAAAATAGGGCATAATTAAGCCCTAACATATAAGAAATTACATTAAATATAAATAGTCTGAATACACCAATTAAAGGATAGAGATTGACATTTATTCATGATGAAAAAAAAAAAAAAAACTCTCCAAAAAGTAGAAGTAGAAGGAAACTTTGTCATCTATATAAAGAACATCTACAAGTGACTTGAAGCTAGTTGTACACCTAAAGATAAGAAGTGGAATGCTTCCTCTTAAGATCATAAACAAGGCAGGGATGTCCCCTCTCATCACTCTATTCAACATAGTGCTATAGAAGCTATAGCCAGGGCAATAAAAAAGTAAAAGGCACACAAATCAGAAAGGAAGAAATAAAACTATTCTTAGACCTGACACTAAAAGCAAGAATTGATAAAGAGAAATAATTGACAACTTAGTCCTCATCAAAATTTTAAATTTTGCTTTTTCAACAATCTTTGTTAGGAGGATGAAAAGGCAAACTGTACAGTTGGAGAAAATATTTGCCAACCATATATCTGACAAAACACTAGCATCTAAAATATATAAAGAGTTCTCAAAACTCAACAATAAAAAATCAAATAATCCAATTGGATCATGGGTAAAAGACATAAAGAGATATTTCCCTGAAGAAGAAATACAGGTGGCAAATAAGAGCATGAAAAGATGTCCAATGTTATTAGCCCTTAGGGGATTAGAACTTAAAGCTGCAATGAGATATCAGTACTGACCTATCAAAGTAGATAAAATAAAAAACAGTGACAACACCCAATGCTGGCACAGATGCAGAAAAATTGACCCACTTGTATACTGTTGTAATATGGTACAGATACTCTGGAAAACAGTGTGGCAGATTCTAAAATAATTTAATGTGCAACTAACATCCAACCCAGGAATTGGACTCCTGAGCATTTATCCCAGAGAAATGAGGATTTATGTTGACACAAAAGTCTGTAGACAATTTTTTTTCAACTTTTTAAATTTTTTTTATTTTGGGTGGTAGCTGGCCAGTGCAGGGATCTGAACCTGGGACCTTAGTGTTACAAAGCTGGACTCTAACCAGCTGAGCTAACTGAGCAGCCCTGTATACAATTGCAGCTTTATGCATAATAGTCACAAACTGGAAACAACCCAGATTACTTTCTGTGGGTGAACAGCAAAAACACTGTGGTACATCTATACAGTGAAATACTATTCAGAAATAAATGGAATGAACTCTTGACACTTGCAACAACCTGATGAGTCTCCAGAAAATTATGCTGAATGAAATAAGCCAATCCCAAAGGTTATGATTCCTTTTACATACTGTTTTTGAAATGATGATATTGAAGAAATTAAGAACAAATTAATGACTGCCAGGGGTTAAGGAGAGGCTGGGAGAAGCAGAAAAGTCAGTATGGCTGTAAAAGGGCAACATAATGGATCCTTATTGAGATAGAAATGCCCTATATCTTGATCATATCAATGAAAATATCCCAGTTATGACATTGTACTATCGTTTTGTAAAATAATACTCTTATAGGAAACTGGATAAAAAGTACACAGGATCTCTTTGTCTCCTGCCTTGCAATTATATGTCTATAATTGTCTTAAAATGAAAAATTTAATTAAAATAAGAAAGAATAAAGCTACCATTAACAACAGCAACCAAAAAAAGGAAAAAGCTTTTGATGAGATGGAAGAATACACGTTATATTCATTAAAATGGTCTATACCAGTTTTAAAATGGTAAGAAAGTATTGCAATTATATCAAGAATTTGTGAGATTTTTTTGCAACTTCTCCTTCTCCATATTTAAAAATGTTACATTCATCGCTAGCGAAATTATACACAAATGCATGGAATAGGCTCAGCATTGTAGGGCTGTGGAATCATTCAGCTTAGCTAGGCTAATGATACGTAAAGAATCTGGTGAACAGTAGCATGTGTTGGATCCATTGTTAACAAACCGAAGACCAGTGCCACTATTGTCTTCTAAGCACCTGCCAGAGAAAGGGCTTACTGGTGTTAGCCCTGCCGTTTGTCTACATTCCTTCTTTATTATGGAACTAGATCATTAATGAGGCCCCACATTGTCCTGAATGAAGACCTCCCAGGAGGAAAGATGCTTCCTGTTTTATTTTCCTCATTAGTCAGGTGGTAAATGTGGCGTACACAGCCATATGGAAATAATAACACACTTTAATGGGCTCACCTCGTTCCTAATGAAGACTTAGGATGAAGTCACTTCAGCCCTAGTAGCGGGTACCCTTTTCCCATGACGGGACATAGCACCACGGTCATTCCAGGGTTAGCTGTGTAACACAAATGGCCTTCCAAGCCAGCTTCCGCAGTACAAGTCTGGAGTACATGAGAAATAAATTAAGATTCAAACCTGCTTGAAGCTCTTTTTAATAATGGAGTGGACCTCTAGGGGAATAAGAAAGGAAATTCGGTTCTGTTTGTTTAAGCCTTTAAGAACCTCTGCGTGGAGTCTCTCTACCTTTTCATGCCCACCTTAATCCTTTGTTAGCAATTAACCTGTACGTGTGGTAGGAAGCAATGTCATTTCTTTCTCTTGTTTTTCTTTTGAAGGTTTCCTTATTCATTTTTATGGCTCTGATGTATTCTTTTTATCGATGTTCAACAATTTATTTAACCGGTGTCTTACTGAAGGACATTTAGGTTCCTTCCAATTCTTTGCCACCACAAAAATTCCACAGTGAATAACCTTGTGCCTACGTAATTTCTTACATGTGTGCATAGCTAACGAAGATATTCTTAGAAATGGGATTGCTGGTTCACGGGGTATAGACATTTGTGATTTTTTGTTTGTTTGTTTTATCTTAACCATTGTTTAAAATGTATTTACTTTTTAATCAACATCTACTTTTACATATGTGTGGGGTGCAGTGTTTATTTTGATATATGCATACAAGGTGTATGATCAGATCAGGGTAGTTAGTACATCCATTACCCCAAATCTTTATCATTTCTCTGTGTTCAGAACATTCAAATCCTCCCTTCTATCTATTTTGCAGAAAAGCAATGGATGAGTGTTTACTGTAGTTACCCTACAGTGCATGGAATACTGGGACTTAGTCTCTCTACCTAGCTGTTAGTTTGTACCTGTTGATCAACCTCTCCTCACCCCTTCCTTACCACCACCCTTTCTAGCCTCTGGTAACCATTACTCTACTCTCTACTTCTACAAGATCAACTTTTTTAGCTTCCACAAATGAGTGAGGACATGCGGTATTTACCTTTCTCTGAAGTCTGCCATTTCGAACTGCAACAAGTCCCTTGGTTCTCATTTCAGTCCGTTCAGAATCCGTGACTATTGCACACACTGGAGTTTCTGGGTTTGAACAGCCCTGCCCCGGTCTGTGTTTCCCCATTTCCTCGACCCAACTCTACCCCATTTGAAAAACTACCCTACCAATAGGAAGCCTGAAGAGAAACCATATGAATTTGCCATTTTTGCAGGTGAGAAATAATCACACGTCGGCCATTTCATGTGGTTCAGCCCAGTGGTTCTCAACATCTGGCCATGTCTCAAGCCATTTTTGGTTATCACAGCTGGGAGGTGGGTGGTGCTGGCATCTGGTGGGTGGAGGCTGGGATGCTGCTAAACGTCCTACAGTGCACAGAACAGGCCTCCACCACAAAGAAGCATCCTACCTCAAATGTCAGGAGTGCCCCGCTGAACAAACCGTGGTCCTACCCAACATCATGTAGGATTTAAGAACCTGGACTCAAAGCCAGCTGCCTGACCTCCACAGCTTCACTGCTTACTTGTCTACTTGAGAACATTAGCTAAAATGATACTAATGATGATTTTTGTCTCAGGGATGCAGGGAAGATTGAGTAAATAAATAATTATAAATGCACACACACACACACACACACACACACACACACACACACATATTGAATGCCCTTTGAATAGTGTTCAGGACACCGGTGTTGGCTATTATTATCTACAGAACTCTTTTTGACATTAAGAATTGCAAGATCCAGAATTCATAGAAAATTGATCAAAAATATCTACATGGCTGGCATTAATTGAAGATTCTGATTTTTGCATTTTTGGGTTGTTTTGGCCATGATAGATAGCATTCCCTTTTCACCAACATATATGTAGCACGCTCCAAAAGAAAATAATTTTCCACAAGAAGTTCATGATGGCAGAACCTTTTTCTGCAAATTTTAAATATAGAGAAATAGCTCGTCACCAAAAAGCAATGGCTTTTATTTGTGTTGTTTATTCTTGCTTCAGAGAGACAGTCACTTGTTTGAAATCAGCGAAGGCTACACTTTATTAAAAGTGATACAGCTTAGACCGAAGCACCACATGTTTGTCTGTAGAAAGGGTGTTCACTAGGACAGCGCTCAAAATAGATCGTGCCCACACTCCTGAGAATGGATCCTGAACATGGCGTGTAAATGGATGCTGGTCTCCATCTCATGCATCCCCCTGCAAGTCTGTGTGTCTGTTCCCATCTGACTCTCTGCAGTCTGCTGAAGATAAGCCACACGGGAGGGGCTTCTGCTGGATTTCAATACAGAAGAAGATTTTGCAGCAATGACTTGGATGAGAAACAAAGAAGACAGCTGGTGAATAAACAGGTCAGTTTTTCTCATTAAGGCGTGGGGAAAACAGCCTGCCACATTCTGCACACCCTGCTCACCTTTAGTGGTGAAGGCAGAAGAATCTTATCAGGTAAGGTCATTCTGGATGGCAGCTCTGCAATTCCTGCCGTGCCCTTCATTAATCCACGGGGGCAGGCACGAGGAAACCCGTGACTCTTCATCACCGAGACATCGGCAGCATCAAGGCAGCCTGTCAGCAGCCGCAGGAGCCTCTATTTCCATTCCACAATTCAAAACTCAGGACTATTTTTTTCCTTTGCTGCTTGCTTCTTGTTTATGTCAAAGTGGAGGTGTTCATCCAGTCACCGGCGTTTTGAGTTGTCTTTTTCATTGTTGGAGCTTTATCGTATCTGAGAAAATTGCAAAGGTATATTATCATTGCAGCATCTCCTTGTTGCTTAGAGAGCTGCTTTACAGAATAATCACAAACTCATCGAGTCTGTTGGACAGGATGCCGGGTGAGACTGGCATCTGGGCTCTCGGTCATACTTAAATAAATAGCAATTTTGATGGCAAGAAAATACTGATATGAAGAAAGACTTTCCAATCATGCACTGGAGGTTGTGTGCACTGTGGAGTCTGAACAATCTCAGTTGAGGACAAATTGGGAACAGTCTGTTGTGCAGATGGTCTGCAAAGCCCTTCAGTCTGTCTTGGGTATGACAAGTTTATAGTATAGGCGATTGGGATGACTTAAAGGGACTCCTCTCTACTATACAGGTTTGCATTTTGATTTTGTATGTTTCCCCATTCAGAGCCTTTACCATAACAAAAGGAAGCTCTATCCCATGAAAGGAAATAGAAAGCTCCAGCACATTCTGAATTCCACTCTACCCCTGACTTCCCATCACAGGTCATTAGATCTGGAAGAGTGATTTAGTGCAGGGATGAGTACATTTCAGTGAGCTGGCCAAATCTGGCCACACCCAGACCTTTCCATCTTGTCTGTGACTGCTTTGGCTTTACCAGGGCAGAGTTGAGTAAATGGGACAGAGATCCCATAGCCTGAAGAGCCGAACCCTTTTATGATCTTGCCCTTCACAGAAGCAGCTTGCTGACAGCTTGTCTTAGAGTCAAGGAACCACAGACCACAGTGGTAAGATAAATCGTCAAGACCACACAGACAGGTGATGATGGGTGTAGGAACCATGTCTGTTTTTTGGGCTTCATCATGGAACCATGTCTTTCCACTGACATATCTACTGAAAGGTTAGCGTACATCACACAGCGACACATTCTCTAACACAAACTAATCTATAGGAAATGTATTTGTCCCATGATACGCGAGGAAGAAAGGACATACATAGGACTGTTGGCTTTGACGTGGGCTGTTTCCTCCCAGACAATATTTTATATCACCACGTCATTGACACTGTGTCCACCTGCATTAAGAACAGAAAGCCAGCTCCTAAATCATTCAGAACCTGACCAAAGGATACGCCATGTCAGGCTGCTTGGTGAATGTGAACAGAAGACCCACCTGAAAGCAAATATCTCTCATTAGGTCTCAAATGATGAGGAAAAAATGATGATAGCCTAACATCTCATGGCAAAAATCATCTTGAGATGGAAAATTTCCCTGACAGGAGAGAAGGCTACCCTCCCAACCCCTTCCAATTCAACCTACTGCTATAAAAAAGTTAAATCATTCTAAGTAGTCTGTTGCTTCACTATTAAAAAGTCTTACTCCGAGTTATACGCAAACTCCTTGGTTTAAGGTGTAAAATCTGCCCCATCCAATCTCACCTCTATTTGCCTTATTTCCTACCCTTTTCTGACACACATCCCAGGCTTGGGGACTTGGGGCTTTGCACAATGACAGAGAATGCACAGGGAGGTCCCCCTTGGACATGTGCCACCCAGAAGTCTTATTCTGCTCCAGAAACCCACTTCATTGATCTATCTCTACACTCTTGCACTGTCCAACTTCCATTCTTAGCACCCTGGAATACCCTCATTTCATGCATTTCAAGACTATTTGAAATGCAACCTCCCTTATGAAGTCTTGTGCAACTCCTGGACTACCATGGGTTGAATTTCTCTTTAATCGTGACCCAGTGTAGAACTTTGTGAACATCTCTCAAAGCATGTCCAAAACTCCACTTAAGTTAATAGTTATGTACCGTTCACCTGTTAGAAAATCTTTAGAGTTTTTTCTCGCCTTCCTAATCCTCACCTTGCCTTTCACAGACGCTCAAAAAAGGTTTATGGAATTGAGCTATAAAAGTTTTTTTTTAAAAAAAAAAACCTCAATAGATACATGTTTTTTAACATCACAGGTGGAAATGATATGATTCTTTATTGGCATTTAAGCTCTCCCTATCATGAAATTTCTTCAGCAATAACGTCATACACAGAATTACCTTAGGGCAGGGGTTGGTGAACTTTTCTGCCAAAGATCAGATAGTTGATATCATAAGCTTTGCTGGTTTCTGTTGCAACTACCCAACTCTGCCACTGCAGCATGAAAGCAGCCACTGATGACATGTAAATGAATGGGTGTGGCTGTGTTCCAATAAAGCTTTATTTATAAAACCAGGAGGTGGGTTGATTAGGTCCACAGGTTGCAGTTTGCCAACCCCTCCAAAACAATCAACAAAGAAATCCTGCACGATCCCTGTGACATAGAACCCAATGAAAGTTGAATGGAAGATACATTGACACTTGTTTTTATGCAGGAAATAAAGCTACAGATGTTAATTTTCTCTCAATAAAAGCTTTTTAAAAAACATTTTGCCCAATGCCTTGTATCTTAATAGCAGCCAGCATCAATCCTCTGGCTTTAACTTGCTTTCATTCCCTTGTCCATTAGTAAAATGTGTTTGGGAACCACTTGTTTTATGTTTCTGTTCAATCTATGGAAATCAGTTTGAGTTCAGAAATGTGGGCTTGGGCTGAGGTGTTTTTTTTGGACTATACTAAAAGGGGAAATTTTTTTCTCATTCTTCCAAAATGGTTATTCTAGTCAATTCATGAGTTTTCTGGAGATGTGAAAACTAAGGGTATCTTTGGTTTAAAGGGCTACAGAGGAAATAATTTTCCATCACACTCAATATTGTAACCATCTTTGAGCTTTAATACCCTTATCCGTTCAATTTCTTGAATATATCACATCAGGTTAATAATTATGTCAGTATTTTCAGCCATTTACAGAAAAACAAATCTGATTATGGTTTATCGGACTTTTAAAGAAATACAAAGAGGTAAAGAAAAAAAAGTTCATCAATCTGACAAGCAAAGCAGCTGATACTCTCTCCACAGGCTCATGAGCTTTCTTTCCTATCTGGGTAGTTTTATTATTTATAGAAATTGAGTCCATTGCAAGACAGATTTGCAAAACATATTAAACTTTTTAAGAAAAAAAAAGTGCATCAATCTGACAAGCAAAGCAGCTGATACTCTCTCCACAGGCTCATGAGCTTTCTTTCCTATCTGGGTAGTTTTATTATTTATAGAAATTGAGTCCATTGCAAGACAGATTTGCAAAACATATTAAACTTTTTCTAAGATGTTAGTTAAGCCAACTGTAACCCAGAAAGATTTAATAGAGATGTCCATGTTGCTTGGAGATGAGTGGAAAGTTGAGAATGTCACAGGAACCTGTTCAGCGTAGGTGCATAAATCACCTTTCCAACGTACCTTGAGTCTGAGGATGAAAGTTCCAAGATTTGGTGGAGGATAACAAAGAGCCATCTTGACAGGGCACCCCGCTCCTTTTCTACATTTGTTGTTGTTGTTGTTGTTGTTGTTGTTGTTGTTTTAAGACACAGATTTCAGTGCAGTCTGTGCAATATCCATGTCTGCTGCTTCTCACTCAATCTCCTTTGCGTACTGAAATTTAGGATCCCTCTCAAAGTTTTACCAAATTCAGGATGGTTTCTGAATTTTACTTTGGACTTCTAACTGCCCTGGGGCAACATATCCCAGAGCGTGCCCTGCAATGTCATCAGGTATTTCTTTCAAAGAAGTTCCACTTTTCAAATAGTTCGGGACATGATGGCATATCAAACCAGACAACGCTCAGGGAGTGTTGCGGGGTCCAGGAACTTCTCAAAGACTCAGAGCAATCCTGAGGGATCCAACCAGTGTTTCCTAAACCACTTGGATGGTAAAAGCCCTTTAGCTCAGGACACGGAGCAATAACTCTGCACATTAGTGTTTCATGAAACACGATGTTGGAGAGACCGGGCAACCTCTCCAGTGCCTCTGAAGTCTTGATGCACATCTAAACCATGAGGATCTTATGGAAAGGCAGGTCTGATTCAGGAGGTCTGTGGCGGGGCTGGAGAGTTTGTGCTTCTGACAAGGTCCCAGGTGGGTCCAATGCTCCTGGCCCATGGCATAACAAAGTGATCGCACCCATCCACTGGAACTGCTCCTTCCTTCTTCCCATGCTCGGATGCTCTTCATGAAAACACACTAGGTAAATACTCAGAGGCACCCACCCTTAATGACCACTGTTTGAATTCCCCTCAGGTCTGTGGTTACTAGTCATGACCAGCTGCACGTTAGAATCAGCCGCAGACTTTTTTCATAGACAAATGTCTAGTCCCAGAACTATGATATCTGAATCTCGAGGGTGCTGTCTGGACTTATTTTTTTAAGTGAGATAAAATTCATATAACCTTGAATTAACCATTGAAGTGTACAATTCAGTGGCTTCTAGTACATTTGCCATGTAGTATAATCATCACATTTTCATGACCCCAAAAAGAAACCCAGTACCCATTAGCAGCTACTGCCTATTCCCACCTGTCCTCCAACCCTGGCAACCACTGATCTACTTTCTGTCTCTATGGCTTTGCCTATTCTGGATATTTGATGTAAATAAAATCACATAATATGTAGTCTTTTGTGTCTGGCTTCTTTCATTTGGTCTAATGTTTTCAAGGGTTATCCAGGCACAGTATATGCCCGTTCTTTATTTCTTTTTATGGCTGACTACTATTCCACTGTATAGACATGCCACATTTTGTTTATCCATTAATCTGTTGATAGATATTTGGGTTGCTTCTACCTTTGGACGTTTGTGAAGAACACTGCTATTAGCAGTCATTTCCGTGCCTCTGTTTGAGCACCTGTTTTCAATCCATTTGTGTATATATGAGCACACACTTAGGACTGGAATTGCTGAGTCACATAGTACTGTAGACAGAATGTGTGTGTCTCCAAATTCAAATGTTGAAATCTTAACCCCCAATGCGACGGTACCAGAAGGTGGGGCTTTTGGGAGGTGATTAGGTCATGATAGTGGAGCCTTCGGGAATTGGATTAATGTCCTTATAAAAGAGACCCCAAGAGCTCCATTGTCCCTTCCACCATGTGAGGACACAGAGAGAAGGTGCCATCTATGAACCAGGAAGCAGGCCCTCCCCTCACACTGCATCTGCCACACCTTGATCTTAGACTTCTTGCCTCCAGACTGGGAGAAATAAACATTTGTTGTTTATAAGCCACGCTGCCTACCGTAGTCTGTTATAGCAGCCCAAATGGACTAAGACATATGGTAATTCTATTTTTAACTTATTGAGGAACTGCCAAACTCTTTTTTTTTTTTTTCCTTTTCATGAAGGTTAATTCTAGATCTCAACTTGATTATTTGAAGGAATGCCGAGAAACCTCATGAAGCTGTTTTTTTAGGTGTGTCCATGATGGTGTTTCCAGCAGAGATTATCATGAAAGCCTGAGCAGACTGGGTGGGAAAGACCCAACCTCAATGTGGGTGGAAACCATCCAATCCACTGGAGTCCCAGAAAGAACAAAAGACAAAGAAAAAAGGTGAATCTCTCTCTCTATCCGCTGGAGTTGGGATACACTCTTCTCTCCTGTTCGTGGACATCAGAGCTCAAGACTGTTCAGCTTTTGGGCTCCAGGACTTACACTAAGGACACCATTGGCTTCCCTGGCTTTGAGACCTTCGGACTTGGATTAGCCACACTATTGGCATCCAGTTTGCAGACGGCCTATCATGGGACTTCTCTTCACAATTGCATGAGCTAATTCCCCTAATAAATCCCCTCTGAAGTATTTATGATATATCCTACTGGTTCTGTCTTTCTGGAGAACCCTAACACACTTTCAAAAAAAATTTTTTTTAATTTATTGTTTTCATTGAACATATTTATGGGGTACAGTGTGTTGTTTCAATCCATGCATATATTATATAATGATCTAATCAGAAGTTAGCATATCGATCACCTAAACATTTGTCACTTTTTTGTGACTATAAAAAAAGATGTTCTTTAATGGCTGTCTTGAAATATACAATACACTATTGTTAGCTATTGTCACTCTAGGGCACCAGAACTTATTCTTCCTATCTACCTGTAACTTTGTAACTTTGTGCCAGTCTACCAACCTTTGTCCACCCCTGTCCCTCCCCTCCCCCCTGCCCTGCCTCTGGTATCCACTATTTTGCTCTCTACAGCTCTCTTTCCTTCCCTCTATTTAATTTACTTCTCTTAATTGACCCATGATTATTGCATATATTTATGGATATTATATATGTATGATTATTGCATATATATATATATATATATATCCATTGCATATATTTATCATAAATACAATATCTGGGTACATTCACACTATGTCGCAGTGGTTGGACCACTACACATTCCCACCGGACATTCACATTTTTTTAAAAGTTCCCCACTGAGTCCAATTCCAAGCCAGTGTAGACAACCACTGCCCAACAAGCAAGGATAGCCTTATCAATGCACTTAATACATATTTATTTAATTCAATGGGGTTCCCAAACCAGCAGTATGAGCATCACCTGGGAACTTGCTAGAGATACAAATTCTTGTCCCTTTCCCAGACCCAGCAAACCAAAAACTCTGGAGGCAGAAAGTGGTAGCCACCTGTTTCAGCAAGCCCTCCGAGGACTGGTGCTCAATAGACAATTTCGTAACTTGTAATATTTTTACTTAACCCTACATCATGTGCATTTTTTCCACATCATGAGTTATTATTTGAAAATATAATTTGATGTCTATATATAATATTCTAACACAAAAGAAGCTCATTATTCACTTAATCACTTCTTTATTTGGGGCCATTTGATTTTTCCCATTTTTTCCCCCAATGTGAAAAGTACTCAATTAATACTCTTGACAGCAAATATTTGCCCAAATTTCTGAGTATTTCCCCTGGTTAAATTTAGAATTATAATGACCAGATTGTAGAGTTTAGACACTTTTATCTTTCTGTCATGTTGGCTTTGTCACTGGGTATGAGCTCTTTCTGTGGATTGAAAATCAATATTTTAATATGTCACAAACAAGGAAGACTATTGGCTCTTTTTATTAAATTGCAAATATTGCTGTATCATCAATTCTGGGTTGATTTTCCTCCCAAATCAGGGGAAAGACACTCTGTAGAATTCCATTCTCACTGCTTCCTCACTATTTGTTATGTTTTGACCAGCTTTTTAATTTCTCAGTCCTCAACTTCTGTACCTATATTTTAAGGGTAAAAAAAACAAAACAAACAAACAAAAAAAACCCTGCCTACTTTGTAGGGCTGTTTCAGAATCATCAGATGATAGAACGTGTGCAGAAAGCATCCAGTAACTGCAGAGAACAATACAACATGTGTGGTATTTTTATAACTATCTTCAGTGCTTTGAAACGTTCAGTCACAGAGGATTCCCCCTATGGAAATATCCTCATTTTCTTTGAGCTGTAGCTTTCATAAGCCTGACCTAAGCTGTATTATTTGCTCTGAATTCTTAAGGGGCCGAGAAGCTTTACTATTCACATATGCATATTTTTGCAACTTTATGAAGGTACTGTTTAAATTTCTAAGTGTCAGTTCACCTCAAGTAGAACATGTAAATAGTATATTCCTAGCTTAACGAGCCATAGTCTGCAGTAGTGCTGCTTTAACAGCAAAAGAAACCTGGTCCACCCACCCACCCCACCCCCTCCCACACCCGTGCCACAAACACCATTTCTCCCAGTGAAGACGTATTTTGAAAGGACTACTCTGAAGCCAATAAGAGAAGCTGTTGGCCTGTTTTAATGAGGCCAAATAAGAAGTGAGGGAGCTGTGAAAACAGGAGCTGGTGGACAGACCACCTATCAGAGCAGAAGGGTGTTCATGTGTTTGTATACTCATGCTGGCCCCCCTGCGTCCCTAAAATACTCTCTCCCCGCAAAGTTTCAAAGGCAGGACTTGCTAAGCTGACAGTGTCTATCTGCAGCAGGACCTCCCCATGCTGTCATGGAGAATAGGGTATCTATGTGTTCCTACTGGGAGACCGAGTGGCAAAGCCAGCCCAAGGAGCACGCAGATCTGTTTGTGACCTTCGGCAGCTCTCAAGGTCAGCCACCCTGAGACCTGCTGCCCTCCCCTCTTGGATTTCAAGGGAAATAAGACTCCCCACGTGCACCTGTGCGTCACCTCAGCCTGGAAGAATCATGGTGTCTTTGGGCTCACTGCAAGGAACATGATGGATGATTCAGCCCCTTTAGATATAGGAAGCAGAGGTTGAGGCGCCATTTGCATCCACAGTGCTGAAGGCAGCTCTCCAGAGAGAGCTGGTGGTAGCCCAGGCTTCCTCGGTTGGAGGGGACCCCTGCTTGGTTTTGAACTCAGAGCGGGGAGAGAGTGAGAGAGAAGAAAAAAGAAAAAAAAAATCAACTTCCAGCAGAGCTGACAAATGCAGGGTCAAATGAAAACAGTGGTATTCGTGGAGGAGCAAAGAGAGACACTGGGTGAAGCCTTTATTTCATGTTAATCACTTCGTGTTTGCTGCAGCCTGAGAAAGACAGGTCTGTCATGCAGAGGGTGTTCACTGTCCACGGCTGATCGGGAATGCAGGCATGCCTGCCACGAGATGAATTAGCTCTCTGGATACCAAACAGGAAATCCGATGCAAGCCAGAGCACAGTACATGGAGTCCACCAGGATTCAAATATACTGGTGCCCATAAGAGCTTGCATTGTGACCACTGCTAATTATCTGCTATTTTTAGGAGTGACATTGAGAAAGGAAAGGTCTGGGAGAGGGGAACTCGGCAGCCCAACAACAGGGCTCACTTAGGATGCCGGGGGTTCGCAGTCCTCTGTCCTCATCAGCGATTTTCCATGCTCTGGAGCTGCCTCTATTTTTTAACTCAATAATTTATTTATCCTCCTTATGAATGTTGGGAATGTCAGCAATTCTGAGCATGCCACAAAAGAAGACATGTGCTATGCAAAGGGAATGAAAGCAAAACACTGTGGAAGCAAAGCTTCGCTGTGCCCAGAAATAGCACAGATGCAGGGCAAAGGCCCAATAACAGGCAGAGGGTCTTTTCTAAGGGGGCACCCACTGACCCTGTGAGCCACGTGGGCTGGTCATCTGCCATCCACTTCCAGTCACTTCCAACCAGAATATAAAGCCCAGATCTCAAGCATTTCAGCTGCCATTTGACTAGACTTACCATCACCTGGTTTCTGTTAGGTTTCCCCACCTGAATAAAGGCATGGTAGCTTCTAAGTCATTGCCCATTGCCACAGTGCTGTCTTGAATTAAAGAAGGCACTCCATCTTTAAGTTCTGTAGCATGGTCTTGCATTTACATTGATAATTCCTTAAAAAAAAAAAGATGCAGTAGGAACAGAATGGTGTAAATCACAGGCGACGCTGCTGGAACCAAAGACAGGTTAGCAAGGGAAGAGCGTAACAAATTTATTCAATCAAAGTCGTACGTGATTCAAAGTTGTATGGGAGCCTTCAGAAATGAAGACCCAAATACCCAGGGAAAACCCTGTTTTTATGTTTAGGTTTGATGAGGAACGGACAGCTGTGTAGAAATGTGATTGGACAAAAGGGGAGTGATCTAGTGCTAATCAATTGAGAATGGAAACCCAGCGGAGCCTGTGTGTTCAGATTCTTCCTGGGCTCTCTGTTTAGCATTCTTTCCTCCTGGGTACAGGGTAGGACCTCCCTGGGACAAGGGGCTTGTGACCGACTATCAGACAAGGTAGGTCAGAGAATGTCTTTATGGCCAGTTCCTACATAGGAAACCAGGGCAAGGTTAGAATAGTATTTCTAGGTTTTTTAGCTAGACTTGAGGAAGAGGAGTTCTAGTTTCTATGATCCGCCTTGGGGAAGAAAGAGGAGAGAGAGACAAGTGGCAGGAGAAGGTCAGAGAGAACTTGCTTCTAAAGCCTCTAATTTCCTTTAGTTCAGAATCCTCAGTAAGCCAAAGTGCAGTACTTTGGGGTATTATCTTCTGAGCTCCAACAATAGGTAGACACAATTTTCTCTTTAAAACCTCCAAAATGTTCCGGAAAAGAAAAGATGAAAATCTTCTGTAAATGAAATTTTTGATCTGTTCAGGCGCTGTATCACTAAACAAAGCTGCATGGATTTTCACCCAGTGAAGGAGGCAGGTTTGGGATGGTCCAATACAGGCTTCCTGGCTTCCATGGAAGAGACAGATGGTCATCCCTCAGAACAGCCAAAAAGTGGGTTTGCAACTGAGCTTCTTTACATACAAGCAAACCTACATCACGGGCTCATTTGATTAGTGATGGGGAAGGAATCCCCCAAGTACCTCATTTCAGGAGGACAGGCCAGCTGGATAAATATGTGCACACACGGCCATCGCCACCACCACCAGCACCAAAAGCAACAATAAAAATCCAACTAGGAGGGAGGGAGCATTGTGACAGTAACTGCTAGGAGGAAATGTTATCCACTCATCAAACTACACACACATACACACACACGCACAACAATGACAATCACATGTTGTACTGGGCAGAAGGGAGAATTATAGCATGACCTATGGGGAAAGATATTCATCCATCAAACTTTTTGGGTATGGCATTATAATGTGTCCAAGTAATACAAATTTGGCTTGTTCTGGAGAGATGCATATTTGTCCAAAAGGCTGTGGGTCACCCACTACAGCACCCTGTGTTATGATTATTATGATATAACGACTTGGTATCATGTGGTGGTTTCCTGGGATGACATTACACACAACATTTCTAAAATGCTTTTTTTCCTGCCATTTTTGACCAAGAGATGAAAGGGCTGATACACAGCCAGACAAGGACCAGGTAGATTCCCACCTCTCAAAATCCTCTTGAGGGTATAAGGTATGTTTGTGAGCTGCCTGTGTCTGCATTCCAGGTTTGGCTTTTGATTGTGTTGTAAGAACAGAAATGACATGCCATCAACCACCCAGAAGTCTCTTCCCAGAGGATGAGTTTGATAAGTCTCAATAAATTCTCTGCTGCCTTCACAAAGTCCCACAGGAAATAATTCCACCAGGGAAGCCGTTCCCAAGTAGGGGAACTTTAGCAATGTTTAGGAATATTTTAGGGTTTCAAGAATTGTTGAGATTGGAAGATTGCTACTGCTAACAGATTTTACTGCAAAAGATTTTGGAGATATAGAGAGACTTTATTTCATTGAGCCATTTTGTAAACCAGGGAGAGTTTGCAAACTGGGGAGGTGCAGGCTTTGGTACAAAATGAAAGTGTGCTCCTCCAAAAGAAAGAGAGGGGATGTCTCATAAAGCGAAAGTTCCCACCTCGGTTCCCATTCTGGACCTCCTGTGCAAAAGAAGGATTCGAACTTGCTGAGTTTTAGTCTATAGATTAAGTTCAGGTGGCACAGTGAAGCTTTCTTGCAGCACTTACCAGTGACATAGACAGGAACAGGTTGCTTATGAAAACCTCATACAGAATACGTGTGTAACCTCCAGTCAGCAAATGTCTACTCAGTTCCATTCAGAATTTCGACCCAGTTTGTCACTCAGGATCTGCCTTGAGGAATTGGCTCTTTCAGGATTCACATTGCTGACATCTAGCAGCCAGGGATTCTGCTAAATGTCTTACAATGCACAGGACAGACCCTCCTCAATTTCTTGATTATCTAGCCTAAAATGTTTCTCATGCCAAGGTTGAGAAACTCTGCTCTGATTATATACAAATACCTGGACGGATTGGGTCTTCCCTGAAATAATGATGCCTGAAGTTGAGGAAGCTGGTAAGCAGAAACATTCATGAGTCCTTTTTCAAGAGGATTACTTTTTCCAAATTATCCTTATGAACGTTTAGAAGCCCATAAAACCATATCATGTCTACACTACCGAAGACAAAATTTAGGCACATGGCTTAAACTATAGAGCGTTAGAAAGATGGACATAATTCCTTGGAATATAGATAACATTGGGTGCTGTTGGGTCTATGCCAGGAAGAGAAATTGCGGTGCCTGTGTCTCTTCTCCCATTTCCTCTCTGAATGTCAACCCTGTCTTTAGACAGTACAACTCTACCCCTGGACACCAGAAAGATTTCAAAATGCATATGAGACTTCCTGGCAATGCTCTGCCTTAGGACTGGCTTTCCCTGTCATCTGATCTTCTAAAATTAGTGTTAAATCTTCTAACACACAATGGCCAGTCCAGAAGCTCATCATCTTTAAAAATGTCTTACAAGCATCATTTATAGGAACTTTAATTAACGTATTTTCTGTTTCATGTGGAATGAAGTGAGACAGAATTTTCCAAGGAAGAGGTTTGGCTGGTTCACCAGGAAGTCTGAGTTTGCCTTGTCAAAATGAGATAATTTATCAATGATTTCTCTCCTGCTGTAAAGCGTGTTGGCATCTTTTCCAAAGAGAGTGGCCCAAGATCCTACAAATATACCATCCCCACCCCTCACTCAGAAAACTGAGGGAAAATGGATTTGGTGAACACTGGGTTTCATGAGCTCCCAGAAAGGAGTACACGATTCCTCATCACCAGGCATCAGTGAGGCAAGGAACGTGAGTGGTCATATTTTTCAACATGTGAGCAATTAAGCAATGAACGGGCTTCTTACTGATGGAATGTTAGAGTTAACTATAGTTTTCCAGGGAAGATTCAGGGATGGATTGTATTAGGATTCTTGAGAGAAACAGAACCAATAGGATTTCTATAGTGAGATTTGACAGATAGATAGATACGGACAAGAGATTTATTCTAGAAATTGGCTCATGTGGTTATGGAAGCTGAGAAGTCCCACAATAATGCCATCTGCCAGGAAAACCAGTGGTGTAATTCAGTCCACGTCCAAAGGCATGAGAATCAAGAGCACTAGCATCCAACGGGGGGAGAAGATGAATGTTCCAGCTCAAGAAGAGCAACCAAATTCACCGTTTCTCTGCTGTTTTGTCCAATTCAGGCCCTCAATGGATTGGGGGATGCCCACCCACATTGGTGAGGGTTACTCTTCTTCACTCAGTCTACTGATATAAATGCAAATCTCTTCCAGAAACACCTACACAGACACACCCCCAAATAATATTTTACCAGCTATCTGGTCGTTCCTTAGCCCAGTAAACTTGACAGATGAAATTAACCACAGATTAATCACATAGATTGTCTCTGTTTTTCAGGCACTTTAGTTAGGTGCCTTCCAGCAGAAGTTCACAAATGCATTTGCATAATCATCTTCTGGTCACTGGATGGTGTGCACTTCATTCTACTCTAATCGTGGGCTTTTATTCATGTATTATATTTAGAAGAAGGGTGCATATGTCATTTGTGTTTTATGCTGCTTGGCTGTAAGCACTGGATTATATAAATAGTCATTATTGGACATATCTTTATTCTCAGCAATGTATGTCCTGGAGGTTAGGGCTGGCATCATCCTGGAATTAGATTCCATTCCTGGGACACTTCACAGAGCCAATTTACTAGATATGAGAGGGTGGAGATTCTAAAGAATGAAAATGTCTCTCAGGCATCAGTACCATTAGCAATCCTTACCTAATGGAAAAGAACAGCCTGTTGGGCCGAGCCCGTGGTGCACTTGGGAGAGTGCAGCACTGGGAGCACAGGGACGCTCCCGCCGTGGGTTCGGATCCTATATAGGAATGGCCGGTGCACTAACTGGCTGAGTGCCGGTCACTAAAAAGAGAGAAAAAAAAAAAAAAAAAAGAACAGCCTGTTCATCTTAGTAGACCTGCAAATTCCATCTCATGTAGCATAGTATATATGTAGCCTCTTCTTTAGCCTGACTTTGACTTCAAGGGAGCTACTTTCTAGTCAACAAAAATATTTGCTTCCTGACAGGTTGTCAGAATCTCAGTTTATGTACTTTCTGTCCATGCATTTTTCTAGTTACCCTGACTCCCTGCAACAATGTGTTTTTCAGGTCAATGATTAATCTCTGCATGCTGCAGAATAAAAATGAATGTGGGACTTGTGTGGGCATGCCTTTCATTTTCAACAGTATCAGAGACATCTAAGAACATCTTTGTGAGGCAGCAATTGAATGCCCCAAAATACAGATGCATGAATAAGTGAGAAACACTGAGAAAAATGCAGGGAAAGAATGAAAGGCAAAACTCAAAGACCCTATCACAATCATGGGCAACAGCTTCACAGATCTTCAACCAGCACTAACCAGAACCTGAAGTCTCTCCGCAACATTATATTGTACATAATGGCTGTGAATAACTAAATTTAATTACCTCTCAGAGATGCATGTCATAGCATCAACTGCCATTAATTTGAACATATCAGTAAAAAATTATTTATTGCTGGTTTGATTGGATTCAATCTATGATCCCTCAGAAGTGTTTTTTGTCTTACACTCACTATCGGCTAGTTTGAGAAGTGGCCCTTTCTGTACCGGAACCTACTTAAATTACTGAATCAAAAAATATTGCATTACCTGTGATTTTACTTTGTTTTACTTTTAAGATTCCTCTGCTCTGCAAATGCTTTACATAAAGTTTAAAAAAATCATTAGCTAGTTTCCTTACTATTCAGGGATATGTTTCCAAGAGACTTCCCATCTCAATATTTGAACATTCCTCTTCAAATTATATTTATTTTCTTAATGTTTCATGGAAATTGACACTTCCTGCACCTTAATAGTGTTATCTCCCAGGATGTCATTCCCATCTCACACACATCTCACACACTTGATATTTCTTCCCATTAAAGCATAATTATTAGGTAACTTTACTCTGAAAAAAAAATCACTTTAATTCTTTAATGTTACAAAACTGATAACGTAACTTAATTTTCCCTTGGTAGGTTAACCCAGATTAAGAAATTAAGAATTAAGAAGCATGGCAAACACTGAGTTCTTAATACGCTTCTCTTACACCTTCCATATACCCACCACCACTACCAAAAAAGTATCCTAACAACTTTATAAGGAAGAAATTTTATATGTAATGACAAATTGGGCAGCATCTGTTATAAACAAATGTGGGTTTTACGGCAAGGCATTTGTAGGGCTCTGGTTTCCTGCTCATCGTATGCTTCTCTCTTTAAAGGTAATGACAGGATTTCTCTTCCATTTCCATTCATAATGTAATCTGAACACACCTGCTCATTTTCATCTGGGGATGCCTGGGTTCTTTCTCTGTAAATCACATCCATCATTTAAGGTCTTCACCAAGTCCAACCACCTCCACGAATATTCAACTCACTGCTCTCTTACTTTATAAATCCCCATTAATACTGACTGTATAGGTCCCTTGTTGACTTATATGATAGTCGGTGCAATGCCATTTTGGTCTTCGTTCACTTTGTAAATCACTATGTATTGACAATCTACTATGTGCTTAACAAAATGCTTGGCACCAAGGATACAGAAGTGGGAGTGATAGACCGTGTGGCCTGGTTCTTGTAATTTAAAATCTTGAAGCAGAAAAGCACATGAGGTATTTATTTATCAATATCATGAGTCCCATATTAAGCATGGTTGGCACATATCTCAAGAGGTCAAGGGACCTGTCATATAGATAAGAGCTCCTTTGAGCAAAATTCCCAGCAGTTGCTCAAAACAACACACCAAAACAAAAAAGAAAACCTCTGGGTGTACAGCCTTGGTACTGTGCATAGAATCCCTTTTTTCCACAACAGCATCCACCCCTCTGGAGTTTCCTGTTGTCAATTATTCTTAACACAGATTTTAGATACTTCAAACTTCCTTTGCTACCTTGAGTCTCTGCATGTGCAGACATCCTAGTTGTTTGGGAGTGTACATCTCACTCTTCTGGACATCAGATAAAAGCATACAATCCACTTTAAATTTCAGGCATCCCTCACTCACCCACTTGCATTATTTTTACTGACTTTTTTTTCCCCGTAGCCTTCATTCAATTACATCCACCTTATTCCTGGGACTCATTTCACAGGATCTTATAAAATATTCTACCACTACTGTCTAAGTCTTATTAAGTCGACATAAACTCATTCTAGTTTTTTCCCCAAAACCCATGTTTTTCACAATTTCCCCCCTCTTTACTAACCTGGGGGACATTTCTAGCAGATTCTTCCTTTCAATCTTGAACACTGCATGCTCTTTCTCTCTCCCTCTCTCTTCAGGTTGATTTACACTGGGAGATTATAACAATGACCTGTCAGCATGTCACTGGTCAAATTCCCATGGTTCATCTGGTATATGTGACTTTATCTCAGTAGACAGAGATCAGAAATGATTTGATGACTACTTGAAAATCCATTAAAAAATCAACCAAGATGTAGTCAGAATCTTGAATAGGCTAAAATAAAACGCAATGTCAATTATGACATGAGAACATAAAATTCCTTGCTTCTGTTCCCCCGAAACATGGACCCTTAAGACCTTGGGCTAGATGCTAAATACAAGCAGAAGCATCTGTGTCTCTGCTAGTTTGTGGCTGTGTGCATTGGTACAGATCACCTAGCAAAATGCACCGCCTGCCAACCTCTATTTAGGCAGACACCCAAGGAAGAAACAGAAAGTTTGTGTCATTGTTGGAGAGATCTTCACATTTCTCGGTCTCTTGTCACATTGTGTTTTGCTTTCTGTGCTGTGGAATATTATTATTTTTTTAATTCTGTGGCATTTGTGCCGAATCCAATCCAATTGATGCAGTCCTTAATGTAACCGAAGGTAATTATCTTTCCCTGGCATACTTTTCCACAATTTCCTGGTGTTTCACAGCACCATTACCTGCGACCAAAGTGTGAAACATGATTTCTTATCTGTGAAGGATGAAACAGTGTGGTCATTAATTTCTTTCTTTTAAATACTAATTGGTTCTGACACTTGTATTAGTCCATTTCTGCTGCTTAGAACAAAATTCCTGGAACTGGGTGCTTTGTAAGAAAATGAAATTGATTGCTTACAGTTTCAGAGGCTGGGAATTCCAAAGTGCAGGGAAATTATCTGGTGAGGGTCTTCTTTGGTGGTGGCTTTACAGCAATGTAGTGGTCTCACATGCAGAAAATGGTGGAGCAGGTGGAGACATAGTTACTCACTCTTCTTTTAAAGCCCTCAGACCCACACTCCTGACCACCATTATTAAGCCATTCACTACAACACGGTCCTGCCATCTAATAACCTCTTCAAGGCCCCACCTTTCAATTACCATAATAAGATTTCCCACCCTCAAAAGTTACAGTGGGGACTAAGTTTTGTGGTGACATTCAATCGAAGGCAATACTGGAACTTATTATATACTTATGGGTAAATTGTTTGCTTTGATTTTAAGCTTCAAACTCAAGGATTATCTTCCTAGTCACTGCCAAAAGCTTGGAAAAAGATACATTTATGAATCTTGAGGCACACCAATATATTGTTATGCATTTTGGCTTCTTCAATTTTTTTCCTAAGGCCTATGTTTATTAGAGAAAAAAAAATACTAATTTATATGTAACCTCAGTTTTTTATGTTTTCCTATTTCATTAAACATTCATTTAATAATATTTGACAAGCCCCAGCTGTGCAGTGATAAATGTTCTAAGTGCTGAAGAGAGGGCACTGAAGATCATAGGTAAAGCCTCTCTCTTATAAAGCCTATGTATTGAAGCAGGAGCAGGCAATAAAAAAGTAAACAGATACATAAGCAAAATTGATTTATATCACCTCATTGTTTCATGTGATAGAGAAAATAAAGGAAAGAAATTAAATAAAGAGTCACAGTGGGTAAGAAGATAAAGAGGGAAGCTGGGTTGGCAGGTGGAGGAAATATTCCCAACAAAAGTGGTCGAGGGAGGCCTCCCTGGAGAGATGATACCTAAACTACCTTAATGGTGAGAAGAAGTCAGGAAAGTGCACAGCCAGCAGAAGGTGGATCTGTTGGTTAGGAAACAGAATAAAGGACAGAGAGGTCAGAGGTTAGTGGGCAGGGAGAAGAGAAGAAAGAGGTGAGGTTCAAACAGTAGACAGGGAGTGAGGGTCACTCAGAACTTTGGGGTCTTGGGAAGGAATTTGCATTTTGTCCTGAGTTTAATGGGAAGCCATTGGAGGGTTTTTAGCAGAGATCTGCACTTGCAAGGAATTACTCCATCTGCAGTGTGGACAAGTAGAGAGGGAAGGATGAGTGGAAGCCGTGAGAGACAGGTGGGCACAGTGGTCCAAGAATGAGCTCATGGTCAGAGAGGCAGTTTTTGGCTAGGGAGAAAACAGGTAAGAAGAGCAGAGCCAAATCCTGGATTGGGCATAGGGTGTGAAGGAAAGGAAAAAATTGAGGTCTGGTAGGGTTTTTGGTTAGTTAAGGTAGAGGTGTACATAGGTAGGTGGATGGATGAATGGATGGATGGATGGATGAATGGGTGGTTGCATGGATGGATGGATGGATGTTGCATGGATGGATGGATGGATGGTTGCATGGATGGATGGATGGATGGTTGCATGGATGGATGGATGGTTGCATGGATGGATGGATGATTGCAGGATGGATGGTTGCATGGATGGATGGATGGTTGCATGGATGGATGGATGGTTGCATGGATGGATGGATGGATGGTTGCATGGATGGATGGATGGTTGCATGGATGGATGGATGGTTGCATGGATGGATGGATGGTTGCATGGATGGATGGGTGGTTGCATGGATGGATGGATGGTTGCAGGATGGATGGTTGCATGGATGAATGGTTAGATGGAAGGATGGTTGGATGAATGAATGGTTGGGTGGATGGACAGAATAGATAGATAGATGATTAAATACATAGGTGGATAGATAGATGATTATTAAATAGATGGACAGATAGATTGATAGATGATTAAATAAATGATTGACAAGTAAATAATAGAGAGATAATTGATAGATAGTAGACAGATTTAGAAGAATAGCAAGGAAGTCAGACTGATAAAAAGATGGATAGATAAGAGATAGATACACAGATACATAAATATACCTTCATGTAAGGATTTGATTTCTTTTTTTCTTTCTTCCTCATTCCCTCCCATCCTCCCTTTCTTTCTTCCTTTTTCCCTCGCTCCCTTCCTTTCTGTATTTCTTTCTGTCTTTCTTTCTTTGTAGTGTGTAGATAGAAAACTTAAAATGGCTATCTTCATTTGCCAATCAGGTGATGAGATATTTACTGGTTTCAGCAATTCTGACCTGGTCCAGACAAAGCTAGTTTCAGCTAAATAGCAAACTACCTTCTGAGAAGGCTCATCACTACAAAATGAAAGAAGTAAAAGAAATTTGTTTTAATTCAGAGCTCACCAAATTAGTATCCCCCTTTTTGTTGTCCAGTAGGGACTTGCTAGCTAACGCCCAAAGCATGTGCCTGTGGACAAAACCTCACTGACTTAGAAGAGCAAACCTGTCCTGGAGAAGAGCTCCAGCAACATTGACCTGCCCTTCAGAAAAGACACAGTTGTCCTGACATTGTTCTGAATTAGTGGTAGCTTTTTATTTATTTTTTTAAACTATAAATAACTATGAATTCTTCCAAAGACTAATTTTACATTTTCACGAGTTGTGCATGACCCACAGTGTTCCTAATAGTATTTGATAGAGCTTGGTGTCTCAGGTTGGGCTCTGCTGGAAGCAGACTGAGATGTGATTAGCATGCACAAGGTTTATCAAGATCAACACCTCTGGAAAGAAAAGGGAGAAAGCAGGATGGGGCAGAGGAAGAAGTCTGAGCCAATGATGCAGTCTAAATGGGTCATCTCTATCAACTCTTCAGGAAGTTCTGAAGATCAGATGACCCATCAGAATTGTCCTAAGTGGGACTGAGGGGGCCAGATCTTTATACCTCTGTGTCCATCACTCATTGGATGTGAGATTCCTACAAAGAGGGTGTAAGTTAGGGCTGAGTGGTTCTCTCTGGTTGTGAGTATTAAAAGCAGTGTCTGGGAGAGTAAGTTCCTCATTCCTCAAGGGGAACATCAGTAACACATCACAGCATTCACTACACATGACATGGAGTAATGAGAAGCAGTCTGGCCAGACTTTAAATACTTGGGTCCTGGTAACATCTCTGCTAGTGATGGTTACATGAGTATCAGCAGGGTCCTTCCACTCTCTGGTCAATTTTCTCATCATTAAAAGAAGCTGATTTCTTGAGACTCTTCCTTCATAATCATCTACAAAGTCTTGGGGGTCTGTTGAATCTTCCTCAACCCATTCCAAGAATCAAGGAAACAATCATCTCAGAAGTTATTAGACAACACTTTGAAAATAAATTTGTATTAATATGAAGTTTAGGAAGGTTGGTGGTGGTGGACGTGGTAATGTTTTAGGGATGTGGAGATATTAAAGAGAAGGAAGAAATGTGAGTCCCAGACAAAAAAATTGCAGGAAATTCAGATAATCCAGAGGATTTCACGCTGACATAGTTAAGTGGACAGTGTCGTTCAAAGAGGTCTTCTATTGCATTGGATGAAGAGAGTCAGTAGGCTGCTAAGCAATCTATGGGAAGTCAGAAAATTTAGAGAAAGGTATGCATGTGTCCAAGACCTTTTGGTGAAATGGAACAAAATAAGGAGGGGAAAAAATAATGTGTATATTCTTATGACCAGTACAGTGAGGCTGGTCGAGAACATGATTGGAGTTGCATTAAAGGAGAAAGAGGATCCCACTGAGTCTGACCTGCATGTGCCCTACCCATACACTCCCTTGCTACAGAATACCCTCTAACCACCCATGCTATGTAGATTTTAATAAGAGCAATGCATGCGGCAGGGGTCAGGACATGCAACCCCCAAATACAGCACCTTGGAATTTGAGAAAACTGCAGGAGCAGGAAGGTCACTCTCACCTTCCCCTTGCTCTTCTTCCCTGATGCAGGTCATGAGACCTAGGAAGGACTCTCCAACCTTCCCCTGAAGCAAATCATAAGACCTAGTGTGGATTCTCCAACCCTCCCCTGAATCAGGTCACAGACCCTCATTCGAGAGGTGTGCTCCCTATACCAGGAAGAAAGAAACATCCTCATTTCGGAAGACACAGGACACAGAGAAGAATCTGAACACATAGGCGTGGCCAAGTCCCCCAGTTTATTTCCATTAGCTCATACCCACTTTTGTCCAATCATACTTCTACCCAATTGTTCACTCTTCATCAAACCTGAGAATAAAAATACACAGTTCTCCCTGTTTCTCTGTCTTCATTTCTGAAGGCTCCTATGTCATGTAAAACTTACATTGAATAAAGTTGTGTGCTTCTTTTCTTGTTAATCTGAATTTTGTTATAGGGGTCTCCGACAAGAACCTTACGATGGGTGAAAAATATTTTCCCCCCTCTTGCATGTGTAACATGCAAGGAATTAGAATTGGAATTAGAATTGGAGCTGCACTGGTTTACTTAAGGCTACCAGAGGTAACATCCTAGACAGCAGGTCAGGAGGTGTATAGGACGTTTGACGAGAATGACGTTGTCTTAGTTCATTTGTGCTGCTTAACAGAACACCTCAGATTGGATAAATTATAAATAGCAGAAATTTATTTCTCATAGTTCTGGAGTCTGGGAAGTCCAAGATCAAGGTGCCAGTAGATTCAGTGTCTGGTGAGGGCCAGTCTCAGCTTCCAAGATGGTGCCTTGTTGCTGCACTCTCTGGACAGGATGAACATTGTGTCCTCACAAGAGAAGGTATGGAAGGGGCAAAAAAGGAAACACTCACTGTCTCAAGCCCTTTTATGAAGGCATTAACTCCATCCGTAAGGAGGGAACTGCCATGGCCAAATCACCTCCTAAAGGTCTTAATGCTATTGCATTGTAAATTAAGGTTCAACATGCATTTTGGAGGGATATAAGCATTCAAACCATAGTTGAAGGAATGCACTCAAAGTACAACACATGAAGTAGTTAAAGAGTTCTTGTGACGTGATGCTTCTTCAATCAACGTTGGTCAAGCAAAGCTGAGAAATAAAGGATAATGTTTTGTACCCATGTTACTTTACCTATTCTTCTCTCTGGCATCATTGCTCGGAAGGACCGCCATCTACGGAAGGGGCAGATTGCCGCTTAGGTGCCCACTCCTTGTTCCCTTATTTCCACCATGGCTAATGACTGTTCAGTGGTGAGACAGGACAGTAAAGATTGTCATGAGGATTATAAAACATGTTAATAGAGAATGATGGGGTGGGGAAGTCTTAAACCCCAGGCGCCTCATAACTAGTTGGAAAAGAGTTGACATTGACTGGACATGGAGGCGTCACAAACATCAACTGAAATGACTATGAAATATTGGAATTATTAGCCACAAACAGGGAAAAACCTAGCTGTGAGAGGAACTGTTTCTTCCTCTGTAGAAGTTAGTTTAAAATGGAGATTTCTACCAAATAAGATTTATATAATTTTATTTCTCCTTGATCTTCAGTGGGGGTTCTTTGTTAAAATCTGTGAAGGGTCTGAAATTTTACCTACTTTCAGGCTCACAAGTCAGCCTGCTAGAGCTTCATAGAAAGCGGCAGAAGACACAAAACCCCTTGTTCAGAGACAAAGGATGGTTTTTACGCATAGTAACAGCAGTAGCCAGAGTAGCAGGGTCTGTAGGGTTTCCTAGACTGCAATTCCCACTGGGAACTATGGAAATTGCTGAGTGATGCCTGCACACAAAGTGGACTGCATCTCAGGAGAGGAACCCTGTGCTCAGAAACCCATATGCAGATGGTCCCCAACCTACCATGGTTTAACTTAGGATTTTTCAATTTTATGATGATACAAAAGCAGTGTGCATTCATTAGAAATTCTACTTTGAGTACACATACGACCATTCTGTTTTTCACTTTCAGTACAGTCTTCAATAAATCACATGAGATATTTAACACGCTTTTGTAAAGTAGACTTTGTGTTAGATGACTTTGCCCCACTATAAGCTAATGTAAGTGTTCTGAGAATGTCTAAAACAAGCTAGGCTAAGCTATGATGTTGGGTAGGTCAGGTGTACTGAATGCATTTTCGACTTAAGATGTTTTCAGCTTACGATGGGTTTATTGGGACATAACCTCATGGTGAACCCATAGTAGGTAGAGATCCATACTTATAACGACCAGTGAGCCTTTATGACCTTTCCTCTAGGGGGAGACATTATCTTTACTATAGTGGCAAACAAGCAAACCTGCCATTTGCTTTAAGTGAAGACACCCATCTCTGTCTTCCAAGGCTTTTACCTGCACAGACATCCACAAAAAGGTAACCCAGAAAAAAGACTATCTACACCACACTTGCAATATAAGCAGAAATGCAAGAGACACAGCAAACATTGTCTTCCCACGTATTTTCTATTTGACGTCTTAAGTAAGAAAATGACTTTGATGTATAATAAAGCCCATGCTATGTCAAAAGCTATGACATAGTAACTCTCAGTCCCCACAGAAAATGGGGCGAAAGACTCCCCATGGGCCAGACTCTTTCCTTGAAGGTAGGCCTTTATCTCTTTTCAGCAGGTTTTGCCACTGGATGAAAGCTTTCCAGCGCAATCCTAAAAGAAAATTGATCTTTGGACAACTTAGCGGCTTTCAATTGTGAGTCATCTTGACCATCTGGATTGTGAAGTTAATTGCTGCCATAACCTCCCTGAAAAGAAGTGAAGTACAGAGATTCCACATCATTAACCATCCCAAACCCACGTCTCATTCATTGCTTTAGTGCCAGCTCTCTGGACTACAAGAAGGCCTCAAATGGAAGTTCTTTATTACCTATCAGCTGTGACACTTTTTTATATCATTAGAGATGCCTGAGAAATTGAAATTGGTAATAGTTTGCTTTAGTTAGGTTGCATGCATGTGTGTATATGTATGTCTATTTATAAGCAAGTGTTTATCAGCATGTCCCTTTATTATGACTGAGTTTTTTGGACTGAAGTTATTCCTTAAAGGCAATTAGATCATGGGTGAGGAAGAGTGAATAAAAGAAGAGATTAAAGTTTACTGGCAGGGCCGAGCCCGCGGCGCACTCGGGAGAGTGCGGCGCTGGGAGCGCAGCAACGCTCCCGCCGCGGGTTCGGATCCTACATAGGACTGGCCGGTGCAATCACTGGCTGAGTGCCGGTCACGAAAAAGACAAAAAAAAAAAAAAAAAAAAGTTTACTGGCAAATAAGTTAAACCATAAACACCCTAAAGTGCTTCCTTCATCAATTTTTTTTTCTATTTGGTTACTTTCTACCAATCTATTATCTCAACATCCCTAATTATGGCATATAGAATTTGATTAAAAAAAAAATTTACCTTGAAACAAGTTATAGTTTGCAGTTTATATACACCCCAATCACTGGATAGTTCAATTCTTTCTAAATTATGTACTCACATGCACGTATGTTTGTGTATGCTCGTAATCCAAAACAGACTGAAGGGGAGAAAGAGAGAGAGAGGGGGAGAGAGACAGAGAGAGAGAGAATCCAAACAGGACAAAAAGCCATATCACTCAACCATTTCTTAAGGTTATTTATCTCATCTGAGTTTTTAGGAACAAAGTAGGGGTTTTATAAATGGACAGTATGTGGCCAGAAAAAGGAAGTATTTGTCCAGATTGCTGAAAATGTTCATCATGTCATCCCTGTTGAGTACATATGAGATGGTGTAATCTCTGGTGCCTTTGACAGAAACAATTGGTCTAGGAAAATGATTTTCAACCTAAGTGAGGAGAAAAAAATTCAATCATTAAACTTTTTAAAAATTAGGTTAAAAAAGAAATTGATAAATTAAGAGACTGCTGTTAGAGCAAACCTAAAGGTTATTATAATGAACACATTTATAAATGTGATTATTATAGGGTAATAAATTGCTCATAGTAGCCATGGTATCAGATTATGAAAGGAAATCACTAGACCATATGGAATTGAAGATGTGAATAAAAATGATCTGTCTTTGGCTCCAGAGTGAGAACTGAAAGTATCAGTTCTTAATCACTATGGTAGCTAGCTCTAAAATGGTCCCCAATGATCCCTGCTCCTCTGCTATGCATACCCTTCTATGGTCCTCTCCTGCATTGTATTAGGGTTGGTTTGTTGCACCAATATAATACTATTGTTTGTATCATAATGCTACATGACTCTCAAGACTAGATCGTAAAAGATGTGATAGTTTCTGTCTTGCTCCCTCTTGGGTTGTTCATTCTGAAAAAAGCCATCAGCCATCTTGTAAGGACACTCAAGCAGCCCAATGGAGAAGGCTGCCTGGGGAGAAACCAAGGTCTTCTCCCAACAGAGGATAAAGAACTGAGACCTCACATTAACAGCCGTATATGTGAGTCATCTTGCAAAGCCATTCCTCCAGCCCCAGTCAAGTCTTCTAATGACATCAGCCCCAGCTAATATCTTGACCGAAATCTCATGAGATACCCTGATCCACAAATACAGAGCTCAACCACTCCAGGATTACTGAATCGTAGAAACTGTGAGAGAATGAATATGTGTTGTTGTAAGCCACTACATTTTGAGTTCCTCTGTTTCACAGCATTAGACAACTGATACAACAACCAATACCATCTTCCACTTTGAAAAATGAGATTATTATGACGGTAGCTGTTGTGAGCACTATTCAGTACAAAAATTTCAACACTGTTTGACATTTGTGTCAATGGAATTGATACCAATAATGTTGATCAGACTATTATAATAACATTCTTGTACGGGCAACTCATCTGCTGGCATAATCCCATTCTTCCAGAGTCTATAGCCAATTTATTACAGTGTAGAATCTTCCCAAAATAAAGTACCAGAGGATGAAATATTTTTACTTTTTATCATTCTCACAGGTCATTTTCACATTTGAGAAAAAGATACGATAAATCAGATGTATATTTGAAATAGACAAGCTGATTCTGAGGTCCAAAGGGGAAAAAAACATGCAAAAAAGCCAGTAAAAATTAGGAAAAGAAAGGTAATTAAGAGGAAAAATGATGCCTCACAGATATTAAAGTATGTGTTAAAGCTATTATAATTAAAACACTTTGGTTCTGGCTTATAAAATATAGCAAGAATATCATATAATTGTTTATAGCAATAAAAATTCGGAAATATTGTTCACCAATAGAGTAATGATTAAGTAAATTATGGTATATCCTTTCAATAAAATATCATGAAAGCATTTAAAAGAATGAATCATCTCAGTACAACTATGGAGCAATCTCCAAGTGATCTCTTCATGTGGCTAAAATAAGATGCAAAAGGGATGAGATATGATATGTGGTTAACTGCTAAACTTTAACATTGTTCATATACAATGAGTTCTTAAGCTCACAATGATGTAGTAGAATTTATTTTTTTATTATGCCATTTGATTCTAACTTATATGAAGGATTTAGAGGAAGTGTGGACCCATGAGTGGATAGTTTTAGTGTTTGAAATAAACCAAATTATTTTAGGAAGAATTCAGAATTCTCTTGGCTACACTTGCAAAATAAATACATAAATAAGGGTATTCTAAGGTTAAATGTGGATATTTATAACACAGCTTGAAGAGTTTTTTGTTTTTTAAGTCTTTACTTCTTTGTATTCAAACATAATACCACACTGAAAGATAAACAGCATGTTTGGCTATGAAACCAGCCCCAAATAAGCAAGGCAGACTCTATTTCTTTTTTAAAAACTTCATGGGAAGAGAGAAACAGGAGTTAGATATATATTAGTTAAACACACACACCCACACCAACGCACACACACACACACACACAAAATCTCATCACTCTTATGTCAGAGTTCAAAAATTTGAAGTATTGGGCTTAGAACTATGACTCACAAATTACTTTCAGACCATCCTGTTAGTAATCAATTCAGCATAAAACTCTTTTTTTCTCCTAATTAGTTTCTCAAGAAAGAAACCTCTGAAATTCTAATAAAGAAGACCTACTTAATTAAAGAGGTGCATCACTGATAAATTAGACTGCAAACTCTTTTACACAGAACTGAATTTTACACAAATGCAGATGCAAAGACAGGTCTGGCAACTAAAAGATCCAAATAATGGATTATGTTTTCTTCTTTTAGACCCCACTCTACATGTAGAGTTCAAAACATCCCTCTCTACTCCTCCTTCCACAATATTAAATAATGAACTCTAAATTCTAATAATCTTACTCCCCTAATGCTACCAAAGTATCCTAAATCTGTATCCCCTGCTACCTTTATCACATAGTGGAAAAGTCTTCATTCTCATTAGATGAAAAATGAGAAAGAAAATTGCAACCACCACCACCAATTCTCAATACTAGTTCTTTTAGATAACAATTAGTTATCGTATATAAAAATCGGCTGTCGGCTATAGGTAGAAATTGAAGTGTTTATTCTTCTGACTTGTTCTTGCAAACTCTTTTAAAATCCACGTCCTTTTTACTCTGAAATGTTTCCGTTCTCAAGAGGACTCCCGCTCCCTACCACTTAAACACAATTTCCCACTATCAGGTGAAGGGTGCTCAGACAGCACTGCGTTAATTTCAGCGGACACTAAATTATATCTAATTCAGAAGGCAGGCCGGTACTAATTAGGCCTCCCAGGACAAGGGATGGTGAAAAATCTCCTCCAATGTCATGATCAATCCTCACAATTCAAGTAGTTCAAGCAGTCAATTACTTGGGCTTTTGAGTAAGAAGAGGGTCCTATTCTTAACAACCTACACTTGCCTAAAATCACAAGGTGCTGCCGCCTTGCCTATGGAGGCCATTGGTTGCATACAAATTGTGTCTCTCCCTCTCTTGCTCTGCATCTTCACCCACTGCAGGAACTTCCAGAGGCAAACCCTCCCAACCACCCCTCCCAGGCTGGGAATACCAGCGAAGATCCACTGTTTGATCCTGGGCCTCAAGCCTCATCTGATGAGGCCCCAGGAGAATTAGGACATGCATCTAATCTAATGAAATACCACTCTGCAGTGACTTAAAAAGAAAAAAAAAAAAGAAAAGGATATTAAAAGCCCACACAATTTTGTTTCCTTCCTTGCCAACATTCTCTGCAAAGAGCCCTATGCCCAGTAACTTTGGGGCCAGAGATCACCCATGCTGAGGGTTTAAAAATCCGACTATGATGGGGCAGACACCAGTTCCAGCTGGCATTTCTGTACAGGGAACAATGCAAAGAAACACCATCATAAACTAAACAAAATACTCATGTAGTGTTGCCTGACACATAGAGAACAGATTACGGCCAGCCGTGCTAAAGAGTTGTCTTTGGAAAAGTGGAGGGGGACGGGCAGAGAAAAGACCAATGATCACAGGGCAGAAAGTATCATTGTTCATTTAAGTTGCTTTTATTTTCAAAAAAGAAAAGGGCCAGCAATGTGTCAGCCCATCACGTGCCTTCGTGCATTATGACAGGCGATTTTCTCTTGAACGTCTAGCCTGTGCTCCCCTGGCCATCAGCATTCTGCATCCCACCACTGGTCCTCTTTTCTCAAAAAGAGCAAATCCTGGTCAAAATTAACTCCTATTGCAGGTTCATGTGTATCTCTTCATAACTCATTTCAAATATGCAAAGGCTCTTTTATGTGTGCCCATGTTAATGAAACTCTTTAGTAGCTGGTACTGTGTGCCTTCTGGCGGTGAATTTGGTTCCAAAGGGAGTGACGGGCAGAGATCCAGTGGCTGTCGGCAAGAGGGCACAGCATAAGAAGAAAAACATGCAGGGGGAAATGGGAAGTTTTAAGGTGAGTGAAAGCAACACGGGGTGTGATTAATGCAGTATTGTCCTTTTTCCCAGACTCTCATGATGAGCCAAAGACCAGAAACATGTATGTGCGTATTTACTTCAATAATAATACGTACCTCAAGAATAATAGTAATTAGTCTGTGCTTCATATTTTTCAGTTTACAAAGCACAAATGCTTCCATGATCTCACGTGAGCCCCACGGTGATCATGTGAAGAAGGTAAATTATCATCCACATTTTACAGGTGGGTAACTGAGGCTCAGAGAGTGAATAGCCCCACCATGCTGCACCTTAGACGAGGAAGGAACATGTCAAAGAGATACTTATTGCAGTGGAAATCCTTAAAGAATTTTTTCAAGAAAAGGAGTAGAAAATCTAGACTAAGACAAAGCTGGGCTAAAATACATTTTTCAGTTTTTAGCCAATAAATATATGACACCCCCAACACCGTCCCCACTTCTAAAACATGTGCTTTGCATGTAAGCTAGTTTAAGCATGAAACAAAAGTTTAGTGACTGCAGTAGGGGAAAGTAGTATTTTTTAAAAGACTGTCTTATAGGAATTCAACCTTATCTTAAGAACGTGATAATTCCTAAAATATTGATAAGAAGCGATTTACATATCTCTGAGCTTGATGCATTTCTTCAGTAGCAGAGAAAACAGGCAAAATCCTATTTTACGGGGCTGAGGAATTTACAACACTGGGAGATAAGAAAAATGGGTCGGGTGTCTGAAACACAGGGATTAACAGTCTGCACCGATCAATTCTCCAGATAATTGGACCACCCTTCACGTCACTTTGTGTAGCCATAGCTTCAAGGTAAAAACTATTTGATGCTTTGTCTTTTGCGATATTTTAACTATAACTGTGAGAATTTTATTGGTAGGGATTTAATTCAGAGGGAATGCTTTTATCAGTTCAATACTAAAATGCATATTTTTTCACTGATTGTTTTGATGTTATATGCAGTGCATGCAGTATAGAAATTTAGAAAAGAATGATATTGTTTGAGAAGATGTGATCAGAGAGGCTACAGAATTAATGGCATGTAAGAGAAAAGAGCATGAAGGAATTGTGTGGGCTGAAAGAAATGCAAACGCGCAGGCACCAGGCACAGCAGCGTACATGTATCTGCACCATTACTGGTAATTAGTGAAGAATTCAGGTAATAAAACACCAAGACCCTTTTGCTTGGTGTTTGCACATCTGAATAAAGTCCTCTCAAAGCCGGAAGAACCGTGGAGCTTGTAGTAAAGGCAGCACAAACCTAAAACCAAGAAACCTGGTTCTACTCCCTGCTTTGCTTTGAGGTCTTAGAAAAGATATTTAACTTGACAGTAGCTAAATTTCCTCACTTACCAAATGTGAATCATCCTTTCTGCTTCTCCAAATTTACAGTGCCTATTGCATGGGGAAACAATGTGCTTCGGAAACAGAAGAATTCCTCTGACAGTGTGATGAAAGCGCTGGAGATCTTCAAGGTCTGAATTCCACATTCTTTATGGCTTCATGCAGAGGGGTCACCTGGCTATGTGTTGAGTGTTCCAATCTGCTGGAAGTCTGGAATCTATGCAGATCACAGACCGCATCCTTGATTCCCAGAGAAATCCGCTTCCTTTGAGGACAGTTGGCCCCTACATGGCAGTTGATGCTCTAAAAATTCACACAGCCTCTCTGCCACATGGCCGTCTTCACTCATTTAATTCAGGATTTTGCTCCCCTCGGCACCACTGACATTTGGGGCCGGGTGACTCTTTAGGTGGGGCTGTGCTTTTTATTTATTTATTTATTTTCATTTTTTATTTTTGGCGTGCACTGTAGGATGTTTAGAACATTGCAGGTCTCTCTATTCTCTGAATACCATTAACATCCACCCAGTTCTGATAACCAACTTCTCTGGGTGTTGCCAAATATCCCCCAACATCTCTTTTTCAGGATAACTCATGGTTGAGAGGAGTACAAAATCTCCAGCAATTGAGAACGATTGATTTAATTCAAGCAACATTTCTTGTGCTTTGGTGCATGCGGTACTGTGCTAGGTGCTGAACAGACAGAGTGAAACCACATAGATGTTGGTTCTGTCCTTACAGCCCAGGGAGAATGTGGTGGGGAGGGAGAGACATCTAACTGCAGAAGCACAGAAGTATTCACAGACGAGAGATTATGATAAGGAGAGCACGGGGAGAACTGGACAGGGACCTCGTGGATAGGGAAGAACCCAACCGTAAGAGCTTTCTGAGGAAATGAGAGTTGATTGTTGAAAGATGAATGCAAGTTCCTGGAGAAGAGGCAGGTGAAAAACTTCCAGCCAAGAGGACAGCCTGCTCGAGGGTCTTACGGGCAGAAAGAGAGAAGCATATTTAACAGAGTGAAAGAGGGTGGATGGGCACGGGGCACACAGAGCTGCACAGAGAGAGGCAGGAGAGAAAGCTGGAAGGGAGTTGGGAGCCGAGTTTTGCACAGCAAGGTAGACCATGTCGTGAATCTTATATTTTGTTCCACGTGCAGTGGGGGGGCAAGGGTGATGTTTGAGCAGAGGAATTCCATGATGGAGTGGCACGTTTAAATAATCATCATGGATGCTGGGTGCAACGTGGACCATGAAGGGAAAAGAAAGCCCAGATGGGAAGTTTTCTGCAGTAAAGATGGGGGGACAGGCCCTGCGGTGGAAGCAGTAGAAAGGAGAGAAACAGGTCAGACAAGCACCTACGGCCCTTAGGTAAGTGTCGTCGCCTCCTCCGCTCTTCCAGTGCTCCATGTACCACCCTGTACTTATACCTCAGGGCACTTACAACTTATTTTGTGATTCCTTTAATATTTTTCTCCCTTCCCAAGCATTTTCTAGCCACACCCTCAACCCAAAACTGGGGCACATTTTGAGAGTAGACTAGGATTTTGTGATGGATTTGAGGTAAGAAAGAGGAGCAGTGAGATTTGAAAAAGGTGTGGAGGTTGACTCCCAGGTAGCATGAGTACCAGATCCATGAATCTGTAGAGAGAGAATACAAAGGAGGATCCATACGGTGTGAAAGCAGAGAAGTCCGGGAATTAAGCTTGGAAATTGTGAAGGCTGAGGGTCCTCTGAGGCATCAAGGTAGATATGTTACCTGGTCATGGCATGTAGAGTTTTGCAGCTCTCCAGAGAGAGATCTGGACTGCAGACCTGAGCAGAGGATTCTGTTAGCATGCAGGAGGTAGGGAGCCACAGGACACCTGTCAGAAAACACAGAGCCAGGACGTATCTCTGAGAACGCCACCACTCACTGGACAGACAGACAACGAAGAGCAGAAAGTGAAGGCTGAGGAGCCATCTGAAAGGTCGCCAATTGCACATTTGTGTATGTTTCTCTTTTAACAATCTAGAGAATCTTTATACAGCTGTGTTAACAAGATGTTTTCACTTAAGAGCCCTTAAAGGAAGTAGTCCTTATTTTTTGTTGGTTTCTGGTTTGCTTTTATCTCCTTTGCTGACCTTCTCATTTCTAATAAAGGTCACTCCATAAATGTTTAACAGTGATTGATATCTAGGAATAGACACAGTTGTCTTAGCCTACGTTAGCTCTTTGTAATTGCTTTCTCAGGCATTAGGTAATCAATTGCAACATAAGACAACTGTTAATAAACATCAATAATTTCCTTTTTTACCTGATAATTGGAACACTCATCCAAACTAAATTGCTGACTGAATTATTTGTGAGTCAAATTTAGTTTTTACCCTCTCACCATTAATGCTGTTTCAGAGTTTTTTCCACTTGCATTTGCAAGAGAAATTGTGTCCCTGCCCCTCCAGGTTTGGCCATGAATACAGAGGATGTTTGGGCTTGAGTGAATTTTAATGCATGTGACATTGGTAGAAAAGGTGTGGTGTGTACGGCCAGAGCTATTGCTGGGGAAGAAGACAACACATGACATCTCTTTTCAGGACAACTAGAGCAAGTCAGCCCCATCCTGGAGAAAGACCAGCTGCTGGCCCAAGGATCAAAGGTGTCCCCTGAGGCTGGTTGTCACGGGATAGTGCACAGTGTTTGTCTTCATCTCTATGTATGAGGACAGATATGCAAAGCGATGCTCCGATTGGCTGAAATTTCCATTTGCCTTATGCAGATAGATGGAAATATATGCATCTCTATTATAGATACCAGGAAGCATTTGTTAACGAGGAGAGACAAGTAAAAGTGGCTAAATTTGATGATGGAAGAAATGTTCATGAAGTGAATAGCCAAAAAAATTGTATCAGCTCCACTCAGAAAAAGGAAGTCCCAACAAATATATAAAGACAAAAGCAGGACGTCATCTAAATGAGCAGCAGAGTCTAGCAGAGAAAATGGTTTCAAAGACAGGCAAATTTGGCTTCCAACATATCCATCATTTATTAGCACTGTAACCATATCTATGGGTGCCAGCCCCCTCGTACGTAAAAAGTAGATGAGGAGTTTTACCTTAAGAAGTTTTATGAGCATTAAATAGGATAAGATACATCAAGGTACCCAATGGCATGCATGGTATGTGATAAATGTCCAGGATATTTTAGTCTTTCCTCAGAAAATGTTCCAACAATTTATATTTTTGCTCTCATGTCTTAAGAATATCAAAGGATCCATCCATTTATGATATAATATTTTTCACACCTTGGCAAAACTTTAAGCATCGTCTCTATTAGAAACTTTATAAAAGTTTCATAAATATAAAATTAGAGCCTGCAGGAATGTAAATTTTATTCTGTGGTTATGATGTGTGCCTTGAGGAAATGACCCTTTATATGCATAAAGCTGTATGCCATTTATGGTCTGATTTTGATGCCTGGATAGGGGAGATAAAGCTACCCTTGGCTTGACATAATTCCTTCCTCATTCCCCTTCTCCTTGATTTATAATTGTCAGCATAAGGAAAAATGGCTCTCAAGCAGCTTTATGTTCATGATTTTAGTTCAGTATGACAATAGACCTGGCTTATCAAAGTTAGTGAAGTTATATGCACACATTGAAAGAAAGATGTTAAATACAGATGAAATCGTACCTACTCTTGGGATGAACGTAAGAGTTAAGTCATGCACAGAGTCCACACGCATGTTTGAAATACCTTATACATTTCAGTGCTCGAGTCTCAGGACACAAACATGAACAAGAGTCTTTATCCTCAAAGAGAAACCAGTTGCCTTGCAGAGATACACCTGGAAACAAATCATTGAAAAGAACTAACCTTCCCAGAGGCTACAAGATCTGCACATGACCCCACAGCAAGGGGCCAACTCAGACCAAAATGCTGGCCCATCCCTCCTTTCTCACTCCCAAGTTGAGTTCTTTTTTTGCAGTTAGAATGTCTTCAAGATGCCGCTGTAAAACATCTTTTCTTAGTGGAGAAGACAGACCACAGGGGTTTCCTCTCACGTTTCCCTCATTCATGTATTACAGAGATTTTCAATGTTGTCACAGTCCATATGCCTTTTTTCATATAACAATTGCAACCCATTCTTTGTATCTTGAAATAAAATTTATATATGATAGGACCTACCACAATCACAATTTGAAAATAAATCAATATAATACCCTAACCATGATATAAAGGGTAAAACCAAGGAGAGTGGTTCTAATAAAATGATATGTATTCCAACACGTAAATGACTGGGCACAATTGCACAAGAAAATATCATGAGATGTAGATGTTTATACCTTCTTAGGGTGTATAAGCCTGGGTTTAAAAGGAGATCACAAGATGTTCTTAAGTGAAAATGCAGAGCAGGAGGGAGCAGAATGCAGTCCGCACTAGAACAATGACCAGCATTAAGATAAAGACCAGCAGACGAGATTTCTTTGATGGTCTTAAGAGAGGGGGGGAATAAAAGGACATAATTGCACATAACACACCAAGCCAATCTGCAAGCTGTCCAAAGGGAGAACGTGTATTTCTGCACATGAGCTTGGGTTGGCGTTATTCATAACGGTGGTGTCAAAAGTGCTTCCTTGGCTATGACATGAAATGGGTGGTGACAAACTATCACAGAAAACATAGCCCTATTTAGAAACCCCACCGTGTGTTAAGATGACTCCAATATGGTGTGTGGAATTCGTATCACTGACATGATTTTCCAAAATGATGCTCAATATTTGGTAGAATTCTAAACAAAGTACAGTCTTACTTTCCTTTAGGCCAATACTTAGACTCTTTGTACAAATCATTGTATTTTTAAATGATGGGGAAACAGTGCTTGAGTTTACAGGGAAAATGGCTTTCACCTATAGGGATACACAGTAGAGCTTTGGAAAATCGTGCAGGTGGAGGAACAATTCTTTGTTCTAGGGCTGCCTATGACTTCCACGGTGTCTTGCATAGCTGGCCTCACCTGGAAATAAATGCTTGAAGTGTCCTCCTGTATTGCCATCTGCTAAAAATGGCTGCATGAATTCCCAAAAGGCAGCACCTTCCCCCATTCAGAATTGTGCTGGGCGTCAGTGACAAGACTAGCTAATTACTGAAATGAGAAATTGCTGCAGTCTGAGAGGATGAACAGTAGGGGTGTGTTCAGAAGGAAGGTAGGAAAAAAGAAAATGACATAGGACAGATACCAGCTGAGGCTCAGGAGTTAGATACTAGCACCGAACTCGGACAGTTACTCAGCTACTGTTAGTGTCCCCCAGTTCTGTCCGTTCCATTCCCAGACCCTTCCCATTACCCCCACACTGAGAGTGGATTACTGTATCTTTCACCCACAATCATGTGATCTCAGATGCACAGATTGGCAAACAGGTATGTTCTCCCATGCGCGCCGGCCTCTACGTGGAACGTTTTCATCTGCTCATGCTTCTGGCTCACCCATGTGAAAAGTAGGTGGCTATAAATGGAACCGGAGGGTCTGCCTATCTACATTCTAAGTGCAGAGACGTTGGGCAGGAAAGCACCTGACATCTCAAGGCCTCCATAACTACAATTCCGATGTAGAAAAGGGAGGTGCCTCCAGGGGGTAAAAAAAAAAAAAAAAGTCACCCAGAGGGAGAAAACAGAAAATAGAAGCTGCAAAGGACAGCTCTGACTAGCAGAGCATGAAGGATTGACATTGAGATGCTCCGTGTTTGGAAAGATGCCAAGAGCAAAAGAGCATCGTGGCCCTGGGACTTACCAGGTGTCCTCTGAAGAGAAGAGTTTGCATCACCAGATGAGAATCATGGTTGTAGGTTATGGCAAGAAAGGAGTGCACAGACAGCTTTTGATCCACCATCGTCAGACTCAAAGCACAGGGAGGGTGAGCTATCTCAGCAAACACCATGAAGAGCTGGGGAATGATGTCAGATGGGTAACTTTGAAAGACTCATCTTGCAAAGGTGATGAGAAGGAGTTTTGATAATTCTGTCAAACTCTTCAAGTCTTAAAAGATGTAAAAGTTCCAGTATTCCCTGCTTTAAAACAAGCTGAATCGCGCTTTTCCATTGTCATGCAAATTACTTTTCCTGAGATGCCAATTTGCACGTTACTAGGGTTCCTGGGGTAGCTTCTCCATGCCTTGGAGATGCAGGTGGAGATGTATACAGAGCTTATAAATGACTACCTCAAAAGGAAAGTTTGGAAAGACTTTACTTGAAGAAACTATTTTAATGTAGTATTTTATGCACAAGAGAATTTAGCCTTTCCTTAAATGTGGGAAATATAAAAGTATGAGGCTGTTTCAAGCTCTGAGTGACAATCAACTAAACAACATCCCATGCTTTCTTCTACCCCAAAATGAAGGAACTTCAAACTTTAAAGATAGCTCAGTAAACATGAATGGAGCACCTTCTCTTTGTACAGAAGTGTCCTCATCTTTACGAAATGAAAAGGCTCGAATCTCATAATCTGGTGAAAGACTCAAATATAAACACAAATAATACATGGAAATAAGAGTATATTTGAGAGAACTGCAAAAAGAAAAAGACTCAAGTATGGCGTTCTTTATCCTGAAAAGCTTTATAGCTGTTCCAAAGAGTTTATGATAAAGAGCTCAAGCCCTTCTTGGTTCGTGCTCAGAAGGAAAACAGTTCCGTGTATCCTTCCAAAAAAGCGTCCCCTGCAACCAAAACTACGCCTGTGATGAGTCTAATAAAATGCTCAAGAGGAGAAAAATGATCTTACTCCCTCTTTCCCCCTGTAGGGCCTATCAAAGAAATGGGAGACAGAGAGGTAAAAATCTGATAAAACTTGACACTAATACTGCCCTTGTCTGCCTTCTGGTTTCTCCATCAGCCAGTCCATGTCCTCTTAGCATCTCTATTCAACTATCATTCTTGGATTGATGTGGTGCATCAGAGATCAGACAGCGGGGAAGGGGTTTAGGTTTGGGTGTAAGTTCAGCAGATTCAGCCCCACACACTGTTCGTGACATGGCAGAGGGCTTCACTGGCAGGAGACTCACAATTGTCACAGTCTTATTGCAAATTGGACTAACTCAAAGGTGTGAGTGAAAGCCATGTGCTAGACTTTGCTGTGCTTCCAAGGGTGGGTGAAGGGGCTACCTCTGGGCCACAGGCCCATTAAAGGCAGGAGTGAAAAGAACTGGTTCACTCTCGGCTGTCATTGTAAGTGAAATTCTGTAGGCAGGGGGGCACCACGGAGAGCTCCAAGAGACACATTCCCTGCCCTCTCATCTTGATCTTAGCTTCCCATCCTGCTTGGTCCATACACTCAGGATTGAGGAACCTGAGATCTACAGTCCACGCTGTCCCTTTGAGCCATGTGACACCAGGTCTCCTGTCATTTACTGAATTTCTCAGTGACTCCTCCTCATCCATGAACTATTTTGGCACCTCATTCAATACCTTGTCTGAAGCAATACAAATCCTTTTCTTCTCCCCATTACAATGATACAATGAGACGAGTGTTGTCTTTTCACGCCACACTCATTTTACCATTTGTTCCAGAAACCTCCCTTTTCAGAAACTCTTTCTTTCATTAACTGCCCCCCCATCACCACCACTACCACCAAATATGATCAGATATTGAGATGAGGGATGGTGACTTAGGAGGCATGTGAGGCTTTATTTATGTGATTGTTTTAAAATTGTTTTAATGCTCATAGAAAAGGGCCACCTCTCAAGAAACAAATGAGCAAACATCTTCCTCTAAATTCCAGGAGAAACAATAAAAACTTTGACGAAGCTTAAAACGGGAATGAGAAGGAGCTGGGGCAAGGAAATACTTCTTTGATATAAGCCTTTTAAAATTATATCTGACTTTTTAAATTATTTGCATGTAATTTTTCAGGTAAAATTAAATGCAACAACCCACTTTCTAATCCTTTCTGTACCAAAGCTAATGTGATCTTTTGAAACATCAGTACGTTACTCTCCTGTTTAAAATTCTTTAGCACAACCCAAAAGGCCGTTAAAGTAAAGTTAAAATGCTCTAATAAAGCCTAATGACTTCAAGCAGCTAGTCAAGAGGATTTCGGATGTTCACAATACAAAGAGGTGACAAATGTTTTAGGTGGTGGCTATGCTAAACAACCTGATATGATCATTGCATCCTGTATAAATGTACCCAAATATTATATTGTACTCCATAAATATATACAATTACCATGGGTCATTAAGAAGAAATGGATTTTTAAAAAAAGAAATAAAGAGTAGAATAGTGGTTACCAGAGGCAGGGAAGAGGAGCAGCAAGAGGGGTTGTGGAGAAGTAGGTAAGCAGGCACAAGGTTACAAAGTCACACTTAGATAGGAAGAGTAAGTTCTGGTGCCCTAGAGCAACTCTAGTTAATAATACTGTATTGTATATTTCAAGAAAGACAGAAAAGAGAGGATTTGATTGTTATAACCACAAAGAAATGATTAACGTTTAGGTGATAGATATGCTAACTATTCTGACTGGATTGATATACAATGCACGCATGTATTGAAACAACAAACTGTACCCCATAAAAATATACGATGCAAAAATAAATAAAACGGAGGCAGCAGTAGTCCACCAGCAGAAGTGATTTCAGCAAGGTTGGAAGGTAACTACCATGTGCTTTGCTCCTGGCAACTTAACTCCTCCTTCCACAGCCAGCGTTTGCAGACACGTGACATCTGTCATTCAGGCTGACCCACTGTAAACTGACCTAATCCATTATACAGAGACAGATATATCAAAATAAAAGAATAATGAAGGGAGGAAAACCTAATGGGTGGGTCCATCTCTCCTCATGTCTCCTTTCTCACCTCAGGTCTGGGCTAAATACCTCATTACCTGTTTTCATAGCACTCTGGACTTTTTTCATATCAGGACATTTCTGTGTCTCCTTTTGACTCCGGGTTCCCTGAAGAAAGGGACTATTTTTTGTCCATGGTTGTTTCAGTGCCGACATCATTGCTGAATGTTGATGAAGTGAATTGATATACATTCTTCCTTCATTTCCTTAACCAATGCTTGGCAAAAAAAAAAAAAAAAAAAAAAAAAAAAACGAATAAATAAATAAATGATTTTTTAAAAAATCAATAAAGATTTACTAAAAATTAAAAACCTCAGCCTTTCCACTTAAGGAGATGAAAATAACATGCCCCAAAACATATGCAATGGATTACCACATTTCCCTCTGGGAAAAAGATTTTCATTCCAAGTTTTCTCCTCTTCCACTTTGTTCTAAACGGGAGAGAAGACATGAGTAAAAAAAGACCAAAAAAAGGTAAGTCTTAGGGGGAAAAAAAAACCCCTGAAAACAACAGAACATCAACCATGTCCATAGGTTACAGTCACTTAAGTTGGAAACCTGAAATTCAAAGGTTGGTTTTCAGAGGTTTTGTAATCCAGCAAGTTCCAAATATCAGTCCTTAGACTTGATACATCAAGGAGAGAAGAGGAATTTGTCCAAAAAAGAAAAAAAATGCAATTTGAGGCCTCGTTCCAAAATTGTTTAGTCAGAATCTACGGTGTGAGACATAGAGTTTGGCATTCCCTAAAATTTGCCCATATAATTCTGATGGGAATCCAGGTTTGACCATGGGGAATGTAGTCCCGTCTCAACACCAGACTTCGAGTGCCCTCTGCAGTTTCTGAGAGATGGTCATTTGGTATCTGTTTGAAATCCTCTGGTTAGAAACTCACCACTTTTCATAGATGTCCATTCCATTTTCAGAAATCTTAAATGGTTAGAATGCATTTATCATCTTAAATAAACTCTACCTATATCCTCCCCCATAACTTTTAGTCACTGGCATTTATTTGCTCTTGGAGAATCTAAACTTCCTCACCATTTAAAGCCCTTGAAATGAAAAGGGCTACCATGTTGCATTAATTATCTATTGCTGTCTAACCAATTACCAGATTATCTCAAATGCAGTGGCCTGAAACAGGAAGATTTATTGAAGCTTCTGCAGATCAAGGGTCTGGGTATGGATTAAGCAGCGCACCTCTTCAAGAAGGTCTCTTATAGGCTGCAAAGAAAACTGTCAGCCTGTGTTGTGTCTCATCTGAGGACCTCACTGGGAAAGGATCTTCTCCCAAGTGCACTGATGTGGTTGTTGACAGGATTCGGCTCCTTGGATTGGCAGCATCTCAGCTCCACACTGAAATCTGTTCTCTGTTCCTTGCCCCATGGACATCTCCAACTTGGCACTTGCTTCCTTAAAGAAGCAAGCAGAGAAGGTGACAGAGTGAGTCTGCTAGCATGACAAAAGTCACGGTTTTAATAGCCCAGTCTCAGCAATGACATCCCATCACTTTTTACATGCTCCCTTCGTTGGCAGGGGTCCTGTCCACACACAAGTGGAGGGGATTGCTCAAGATTGCCAGTATCAGGAGGCGAAGGTCACTGGGAAACATTCTAGAAGGCTGCGTGCCACACATGTGCCTCTGAGGTTTCTCTTCTCCAGATCTCCATTTCACATATCAGCCTCTCAGACATAAAGCCCAGGTCTGCATCTCTTCATACTCTGGCCGAGTCTTCACTTGGATTTGGAAGTTTAGCCACAGCTCTTCATTCAAAAATAAAAACAAGAAAGATCCCTCTATGTCTCCCCCCAAATTCCTGATTTTTATTTTAGGAAATTGTATTTCAGTCTGCCCGATATATTACCATAACTCCATAAGCAACCATTCAGAAGAGCAGGCTGCATGCGTGAACATGTGTTGTGACCTACACCATCCAGGTGCTTGCTTTTCTGTCCTCATTTACGCTTCATGCCTCAAAACCCATATTCCATCTGAAGTCTCACTGCTCAAGCTGGGAAAGCTTTATTCTCCAATATCCTTGAAGTTTTCAACACACAAAGAAACTTTATAGTACCACATACACACCCTGAGTGGCGTCTTTTAGCATTTGTTGAGCTCTTCCTCCAAATCTCAGCAGTTTCAAATGCTCATGCTGAGTAACTCTTAGCAGAGATGAGAAAGGTCTATAAAGATTATCGGACATGTAGAATGGGCTGGAGGATTTTATTTTTAGTTTCCTTTGGTCTGAGTCACAGACAGGCTGTCATTGTCATAGGCACAGTCAAACGTTGTATTTAAGATTCACTACATCAATACACCTGCCAGCCATGGTTTCCCAACTTGAAGTGAATGAATTCATAAATACGCTTGGCCCCTAAAGTTAATAGAAGTAATGGAACAAACCCTCTGGATTTCCAGTTTTCTCTGTATGAGATTTCATGTATTCAAAATGTATAATACCAAGTCAGTCAGTCCCCCCCTCATCAGCCCCCACAAAAAAAATATTAATAGAAACAATTTCCATTGACATTTTTATTGTTAACTTCATCCAGGATTTAATTGAGTGCCTATACAGTGCACGTACCTTGGGAACAGGCCCAAAACAGAACTAGCGTGTAAGTCCAACTAAATAAGTGCTTATTTCATTTGGCTTATCACCTGCCATAGGTAAAATGTAATATCCATATAGTGTGGTGAAAAAAAAAATCATGTGATTTGGATTTATACATATTTAGGGTGCAGTTGAATTTAACTAATCACTTGAGAAGGGTGTATAAATCATTTATCCTTTCTAAGCCTGCTTTCTCATTATTTACAAAAAAAGTGTAGTATTAATGATGATGATGGCAGTGATCATTCAAAAGGTTGATGAAACATTAGAGAATGAAAGATATTTTGCTATTTCTAAACATCACTGAGAAATTCCTTCCAGAACATAAATTGGCACAGCCATTGTGGAAAACAGTACAGAGGTCCCTTAGAGAGCTGAAAATTGAACTTCCTTATGAATCAGCTATCCCACTACTGGGTTTATACCCAAGTGAAGTAAAATCAATACTTAGAAGAGACCCCTGCACTCCCATATTCATTGCAACACTATTCACAACAGCCAAGAGATGGAATCAAACTAAATGCCCATCGACACATGAATAGATTTAAAAACAAAAACAAAACAAAAAGAAAAACTATGGTATACATACACAATGGAATACCATTCAGCTATTTAAAAAATGAAATCCTGTCATTTGCAGCAATATGAATGGAACTTGAAACCATCATGGTGAGTGAAGTAAGCCAGTCACAGAAAGACAAATACCACGTGATTTCCCTCCAATATGGAATCTAAAGAAAAATAAAAGTGGCTGTCATAGAAGTAGAGAGTAGAACAGTGGTTACCAGAGGCCAGGAGGGGAGAGTGAGGTGGGGGGAGAGAAGTGGTGAACTAATGGTTTACAAAACTATGCCATCGACTGTAAGTAAATCAATGTACAGTATATGCACATATTGAAACAACACACTGTATCCCACAAAAGTGTACAAGTAAATGTCAAAATAAAATGGTAAATAAATGCATAAAAATTCCTTCCTGAAATATTCCTTTCCTTACTGGAAATATTTGGGAAGATGTACTCAGACCCCCCCCCACACACACAAATTTTAACACTTAAGTGACAACACTGAAGTATGGATGGAAAATCCCACCAGTATATACTAAAGAGGGGAAGGGATCTGGGTGAGATGATGGTGTAAATTGACAAAACAAACATGGGGCTTTCTGTTCAAGAGAATAGAGCTCTGAACTTTGCTTTCCCCAAAAGCTCCCTTCTCACGATTATCTGTCCCCTCTCCCTGAGTCTTAGCAATATTTCACACTCACGTACCCCCCTCTATCCTGAATTTTAAATGCAACATTCACCCGGGAAGATATGTACAATTCCACACTCACTAATTTGTACATTTGATATTCACGTCTCCTCTGGAATACCATGATGGTCCATAGGCTCATTTTGAGCACCGTTCAGTGCAACGATTTAAGAGTTGCTAAATGACATTTGACAAAGTTCCCTCTTTTTATCTCTATAGAATGGGAGAAGCGATGAGAAACGGATTCGCTCGAAATCCCATCTGAAGAAAGCCTTCATGGATCCGTGGTACGTTATTTTTAACCAGATCTTCAGCGGCAATCATTGCTTTCAATTCCTAACCGTGGGGTTTCAACAGGGATTTTGCAGTGTATTCACTTTCATAACAGAGTTTTCTTTTTGCCACTGACATTCATGTTTAGCTGGGGACTAGGTGCCTTTTGCCACATTTGGTGTCTTTATCATCTGCCTAATATTTTGAGAGGGGAAGTGAGAAAACACAGGAAAGGATTTTAAAATGGTGAGATGCAGTGGCCGTGGGGGAAGGTTTCATGCTGTGACGGTGCCGGGGCCCTCTCGATGCAGGTCACATCTGTGCAGATATGAGGTACGGGGTCTGCATCCTCAGGAAGGATGGGGTACGATGAGTCAAGAGATGCCCACAGGCTGAAGGTGGGGATCAAGGCAGGGTGGTGGAGCAGGGAGTAGAGGGTGGGATTGCCATCTTCCCAAAAGGGACAAGAATTAAAAGACTGCGTAGAAAATATGTGAGAGCTAGGGCTCAGGACATGCTGCCCCCAAATATGGCACGTTGGCATCTGAGAAAACAGCCGAAGCAGGCAGGTTTCTTTTACCTTCCCCTCACCCTTCTCTTAGGAAGAAGATCATAGAACCGAGGAAGGATTTTGTGACCTCCCTCTGAAGCAGGTCGGAAGGGCCCCATTTGAGAAGTGCCCTCCTATATCCAGAGGAAGGGAAAATCCTGACCTCGGAAGACAAAAAATCTGAACAAAGAGGCCTTGCCAAGTTCCCCCGATTTAGTTCTAAAGGAAAGTAAACATGTTTGCAGAAACAACACTCTTGTATCTTCAAGGAACACCTGGGTGAAAGGTGGTTTGCTGGCTACTGCAGGGAAGGGAGAGATATGGGGTGTGGGCTTTGCAGATGAGGAACAGGACCCCATACAAGGATGCAGAGGGGCTGCATATTGCTATTGCATGTATTTTTTAGGACCACACATGCTGAAAAAAAGAAATACCTGGGCAGCTTCTCCCAGGAGATGCTTCAGGGCTGCCCTAGGAAGCACACATCAGGCCTTGGTGACCCAAGAGAAATGAAAATCGCATATCACCCTGTGGCAGGATGGCTTCCAAGTGAATCGGGAGAAAGAAACAGCTTAGCACGGGGTCATCCCCAGCCCACCTGCACGGCTCGATCAAACTGTGCTCTCAGCCCCAGGCACTTGCAAAAAGGAAACTTGTTAGATGTAGTGAACAGAAAAGGAGTCTCCTGGCAGGTGGCTTAATATCACAGGCCACACATTCTGCTCCTTTAGATGAATGTGGTGGTATTTCTGGCTCCTCCTGAACTATGACTCAGGTGGCCTGAACCCCCATCCTCAAGTGTCCTGTTTGGAGAGGGGTTGGGGAGAGCAGCAGGAGGCAGAGTGTTGGGGTTCCAGCATTATTCACACAGGATGAGTGCAGGATACCAACCCAGCAGCCCACCTGTGACCGGGGTGCAGGAGCCTTGAAGCCTCCCAAAAAATTTCTCTCATCTCCCTACCACCCTGCCCCAACACTGAGCCCTGCCCCAGTTGCTGTGCACGAGAATAGGTCCTGTCACTCAAGGGTCCTCCCGCAGACCCACATATGAGGAACAGGGCTCTTTTCTTACGGGTTTGTCTATACCTAAGACCCACCACAAAGGAGCAGGCAGCAGTTGTGCTGGTGTGTATATGATCAGAATAAGCTCGCTGACTTGAACTTACTTATTAGGCAAACAAGGTTAAATTAACATACGTATATACATCTAACTTATAAGGTCAATTGTCATTGTCCTTGCAAAATGGTCTTTGATCTAATATATACTCTAAATCAAAACGGACAAAAAGTACAAAACTTTTACAAATTCCTTTAAGATAATCAGAAGTAGTATTTCATATTTTTTAAAGCTCTCATATTTAAGCTGACACCATTCTTTTTCTCTCATTTCTCAAGGGAAGATTATCTCAGCTGGAGCTTTAAGAAATTTCCTATGTGCTTTTAAATGGAGAGTCTATTTTTTTTAAATTATATGACATACTATAAAATAATATCTTTATGGCAACATTTTGACGCTTGGCCAGAATAAATCTTCATTTAACTTGATGCATAACTGTAACAAATGTGCAATCTATACAAAATAGTGAGTAATAACTATTTTCTTATTTCTTCACTCATAAGATTAATCAAATCCTTATAGAGGGATTTAATGTCTCATTATCTAAGATGATTCTTAACTTGACCATTCCTCAAAACTCCCTTCCCTTTGACCAGAACACCAGTTAAGGACGACTGAAAGATAAGGTACAGGTATTACTAATAAGTTAATAGTAGCTGAGAACAAAGATATATACAGTAGTGTAAGCATATATGGATATACACGGTAGAGTAAACGTACACAGGTATACATAGTAGCAGAAGCCTATGTGGAGATACATAGTAGCATAAACTCCAATGGATATATATAATATATATGTATAGTAGCAAACTTACATGGATGTACATCGTAGCAAAAATAAAAAAAAAAAACAGAAAAAGTCAAATTTTGATATTCATGCCAATTCAGCAGCTAACTAGTTATATATCCTAGATTTTAATATCTGAGAAAATACATAAAGTCTCATCACTAATTCAGAAACACAGGTTCATGACTCCTTGGTCTTTCTGATATTAAACAAGATTGTCTCTAAGGTTTCCTCTGTCTTCCTATAATTTTCTGCGTAAAAGGAAAACCACAGATTGGCCATAAACTGCAGGAAAAGCTGAGGTAAAGTTTCCTAAACTGGTCTTCAGGTTCCAGAAGGTTAAGAACCTCACCCCTCTGATACCGTTAACCGTCTCAGACTTGGAGCAGAGGCCAGCACCCCACAGGGGTCATTGGAGGAAAGCGATTGTTTGTTAGGTGGACACAGCTCTCCATGCAGCTGGGAACACAGTTCTTTCCTGGGGACTCTTAGCTGGGACTTTACATTTTGCTCTCAAACAAGGATATGGCCTGGCTGAGGTTGAGTTTGAGATTTCACATCATGCCGTTATTCCCTCACCTAAGCCTCACTATTGTTAGTGAAAATTTCTCTGGTTCGGTGACCTAAGCCCACTTTATGAAAGAGAAAGTGTGTAACAAGAATTCTACCTCTTTCTTAGCTAGAGCAAATCCCTACTTGTGCTTAATTTCACCAACAAACATGCACTCCAAAAGGGAGGTGGAGGCAGGGGAAGGTCTCTCTAAGAAGCATGGCCATCTGCCTTGCTTTCTGAAGCCAAGGTATTCTGTCAAGTTCCACATCTTTGTTAATTAAGTTGTCCACAGAGCAGCCTGTATATCATCATGTCTGGACCAAGGTGTAATCCAATATACGGCTCACAGGAAGGTATACACTTTCAGTGCTTTTTCCAGGATTCATGTTGGATTTTTGCAGAGCCAAATAAATTTCTTTGGTTATTACTCTGTCGTGCATGCATTTTTATATAGTGGCTGCATGGAGATGCAGGCACCACTTGAAACCATGGAGAAGAATGCTTTTCCTCTTACTCTGTGCTTTAAAAATATATCCACTGCCAGAGTTTTCTATCAATAGATGTATAGACATGCATTCGTGCCCTACTGCTGCTGTAACAAATGACCACTTAGTGGCTTAAAATAACATAAATTTATTATCTTATACTTCACAAAGTCTGACACAGGTCTCACTGGGCTAAAATCAACATGTTGGCAGGGCTGTGCTCCTTTTGGAGGCTCCAGGGAAGAACCCTTTTTCTAATTTCCAAAAGCTGTCCACATTCCTTGGATCATGGTCCGTTCCTTCATCTTCAAAGCCAGGAATGGTGCATCTCTCAAAACATTCTTCAAAGGTCATGTTTTCCTATAATTTAACTGATTCTTCCGTCTCCCTTTTCCACTTGTGATTACATCCGGCTCACCCAGAAGATCGAGGAAACTCTTTATTTTAAAGTCAGCTGATTAGCAACCTTAATTCCATCTTTAACCTTTATTTCTCTTTTCCAGGTAATGTAACATATTCACGGGTTCCAGAAATTAGGTAGTGGGCATCTTTGGGGAGCTATTATTCTTTGCGTAGCACAGCACAAGAATACATATTTATGTATATCTGCGATGAGACCTTCTTACAATACTTTTTATAGCCAACACCTATTTTACAACATATACTGGAGCAAATAAGCCGGCTAAAATAAGTGAGATCGATGCACATTTTATACTTGCTGTTTGTCCACTGGTCCAGGATTTATATGGAGCAGAAAATGGATAATCCCCTCCACCCCCCACCCCCCACCCCATCCCCATGCACACACACATTACATTGTTTGTTTTTAAGAAATGACTTTAGTTTTCAGTTTTGGATTTGCTGCAGCCTCCCTCACCAGTAACATCCCCTATCAGAATGGCTCATTTGTCACAATCAATAAACCTGCATAGACACAGCATTATCACTCAGGGCCATAGTTACATCAGGGTTCACTCTTGGTACTGTACCTTCTATAGGTTTGTACAAATGTGTCATGACGTGTAGCCACCATTAAAGGATCATACAGATTAGTTTCACTGCCCTAAACGTCCCCTGTTCTCTATCTATCCACTATCCCTCAACCCAACCTCTGGTAACCTCTGATCGTTTTGCTTCTGCATAGGTTTGCCTTTTCAGAATGTCATAGCATTGGAATCCTACAGTATGTCACCTATTCTGGTTGGCTCCTTATTTACGTTTCCTCCAGGTCTTTTCATGGCTTCATAGCTCATTTCCTTTTAGTGCTGAATCACATTCCATTGTGTGAATGTACCGCAGTCTACTTATCCATTCACTTACTGTTATAGACTAAATGTCTGTATTCCTCCAAAATTCATGTGTTGAAATCCTCACTCCCGAGATAGTATCTGGAAGTGGGCCTTTGGGAGGTGTTTTAGTCCATTTTATTGCTATAACAGAACTACCTGAGACTGGGTAATTTATAAAGAACACAGGTTTATTTGGCTTATGATTCTGGGACGGTTGCATCGGGCATGGGCCTCAGGCTTCTTCTACTCATGGTGGGAAAACAGCAGGCAGCCGGTGGGTACAAACAGATCACATGGAGAGAGGAAGCAAGAGAGAGAAGCAAGAGAGAGAGAGAAGGGGGAGGTGCCAGGGTCTTTTAAACAATTAGCTCTCATGGGAACTAATAGAGTGAGATCTCACTCACTCCCCCAGGGAGAGCATTAATCCATTCATGAGGGATCCGCCCCCATGACTCAATCAGTTTCCAGCACTGCCACATTGGGGACCAAATTTCCACATGAGTTTGGGAGGGGACAACACATCCAAACTCCATCAGGAGGTTATTAGGTCATGAGGATGAGACCCTCCTGAATGGGATTAGTGTCCTTATCAAAGAGGCCCCAAAGAGTTCCCTATCCTCTTTCGCCACATGAGGACACAGCAAGAAGGTGACACCTGTGAACAAGGAAGCAGCTCCTCACCGGAGACCAAATCTGCCACACCTTGATCTTGGGCTTTTCAGCCTCCAGAACTGTAAGAAATAAATTTCTGTTGTTTATAAGTCATCCAGTCTACAGCATTTTTATTATAGCATCCTGAAAGGACTAATTTGCTGAAGGACTGACTTACTGAAGGCTATCCTGGATGCTTCTAAGTTTGGGGAATTACGAAAAAAGCTTCTATAAACATCCATACATAGGTTCTTGTGTGAACATAAGTTTCAGCTCTTCTAGGTAAACACCGTGACTTATGGTTGCTGGGTTATATAGGGAGACTATGTTTAATTTTATAAGAAACTACCAAATTCTCTTCAAAGTTGGCCATACCATTTTGCATTCCCGTAACAGTGAATGAAGGTTCCTGTTTCTGCACATCCTCACTAGCATTTGATACTGTCAGTGTTCTGGATTTTGGCCATGTAATAGGTGTGTAGTGGCATCTCATTGTCATTTTAATTTGCATTGATCTGATGACATATGATATGTAGCATCTTTTCATATGCTTACTTGCCATCTGTATATCTTCTTTGGTGAGGTGTCTGCTAAGCTCTTTGGCTTATTTTTTAATTTGGATATTGGTGCTTTTTAAGAGCATTGAAAACAGGGAGATGTTGGCTAATGGGTACAACATTATAATTAGATAGGAGGAATAAGTTCTGGTGTTCTATTACACAGCAGGGTGACTGTGGTGAACAGGTAAGTTCTGTGTATTATATAATAGCTAGAGGAGAGGATTTTCAATGTTTTCACCACAAAGAAATGATAAATGCAAGAGGTGATTGATACATTAACTACCATAACCCAATTATTGTACAACATAATATGTATCAAAACATCAGATTGTACCCCACGAATATATAGAATTACAATGTGTCAACTAAAAAAAAATTAAAAGAGTATTAGTCCTTCCCTCCTGCCACCAGCTTCATGGCATTCAGAGATGGCAGCTCTCAGAAAAGCATCTGAGAAGTGTGTCAGTAGCACACACGGTTCTGCAAAGTGTGAGCCCAGGATATAGGACCTTGGGGAGGTTGGAGAAGATGGTGCTTTGACACCCATTCAACTGGGAAATGGAGGGATTAACCACATTAGTTCCGAATGTTAAACAAAAAATAATCTAGTAATGGGGTAAGAAGAGTTTTCGCAGCAAACAGCAGCACTGCATGAGGTGACGTCCATTAGTGTCACAAAATACACCACAGGGTGTGAAGCTGAAATTGTATGAAACCTCCCTCCTGAAACAGTGCACAGAGACAAGGTCAGAGGAGAAGCCCCGTACCCGGTCTGTCGGCACAAGTCAGGTCTAGATAAATCTCTCTTCATTCAAAGACTTCAGGAAAAAACGTGAAAACCAACATGGACCTATTAAAAAAATTAAGAACGAGGCAATACGACAACAACCTGAAGACGAAGAAGCAGTCACTTGCACTGAGATGTCATCCAGAGTTTTTCTTTTTCTGAACTGTAAGGAAAAAGGGGAAAAAAGATTCTTCAAATATTCAGGCAGAAAAAAGAAAGGAATAAAAACGGGCTACCCAGAGGAGCCAAACTCACAGTGCTCAGACACCTCACAGAGAAACCTGAATTTGAAATGTCTTTTTTCCTTTTAAAGCAGAAAAGTTGGTGACTGAAGAATTTTATATCCACCCAAGATGTCTGTCATAAGTAAAAGTGAGAGGAAAACCATTCTCAAATATTCAAAGATTTGATTTTTTATAACCTCCTTAAAGACAAAATCTATCTCATCAAGAAGCAAAACATAAATAAGAACTCCGGGATGTGGAAATTATGGAATACAATGCCTGAAAGTTACTACTGGAGTCAAATAAGCATAGTGTTTTGTACCAAAGAGTTTCAAGTATGGTTATCAAAATGAATTAAACGCCAAAATTGTGGAAAAACAGGATAATTACTGAGACATAATTTGAGAAAAGAATAATTTGGGCTTAAAATTCCATATTGTGTTTGAAAAGACCCCAAAAGATCCAAGTTAATAAAGAACAAATTCTCCTAATTGGATATAATGGGAGTTAAAAGATACCATGGCATTTATGATATTGAACAATTTTGGTAGCAGTAATAATGAAAATAAGTAACATTTATTGGACATTTATTACGTGTCATCATTCTCAGCATTTTACGTGAAGATTTGCAATACGGATTCAGTAATGTTCATTTAAAGACTGAAAGAGAATCACAAGCGTATCTTACAAAGAAATCTGCCCTCTAAACTTTGAAGAAGAAAATAAACAAACAGGACATAATCATCTGACAAAAGACAAAAAACAAAGAAAACAGCAAGAAAACCTTAAAATCACTCAAGAAGACAGCAGTGAAGCCAGTCACATATGTTATTACATTGCAATAGGAAAAGATTAAACTGTCACCCAAAGAAAGACTAGCAAATTGAGCTTTAAAAAAAAATCCAAAACTTTTGGGGGAAAAAACACCCCAAGAACCAGTTTGTATCCCCTCTGCTCCTACTTAATGTGACCTCTGGAACCTGATAAAAATTACCAAAGGAAACAAAAAAGAAAGAAGAAAAACAATTGTGGTGCTCAGACAAGGAAATGGCACCAAGAAATGCCACCAAATTCAAGGAAATTCTGCTGTGTTTAGAGCAGATTGGCCCAAATTTAAAAAGGCCACAAGGAGGAGCTCAGCAATTCTTCTTTCTGAGACATGGGTATGATTTTGTAGAAAGTAAATGGTAGAAAATTTGGAAAACTCAAATAGCATCATCTGCTTTGGACCTACAAAGGACAGAGTGGTGGCCAGTTGGCAAGAGGGGGAAAAGTCTCCCCATCAATGGAAATGTGTTAAGATGTAAAGAGGCAGCACTACTTGAAATTTTTCTCTAAACTGGCTTATTAACAGCAATCTCAGGTTCTCCTGTTGGGAGTAAAGGAGGAGCCTGAGAAATCATGGATCTTTAAGCAAGAGCCAACTGTGCAGGAAACGAGAACCAATGCATTTGAAGCCATTTTCAGAGCTGCATAGTTACAGCAGAAAGGCAACCCAGAAAAGGAGCTAAACCTCCCAAAGCCAGAAGCCACCCCCAACTTATCTGGGCATGGAACCCATAGGGGTCCTGACTTGGGACACAGTTCTTGCCCTCCCTGCCCTCACTCACCTGGAATTGGAGCCTTCAACTGCTTGCTGCCCAGTTCTGAATCTGCGGCGGAAGCCCCCCTGAATATTCCTTGTTAATTTTTCTATGCACAAATCAGAGCTGAATCAAGATATGCCTTAGAAAAATTTGAAATTATCCCAGACCTCCTCTTATGCACACACACACACACACACACACACACACACACACGCACACATCATTCAGCCAGTTAACCTTAGGTGATCAAGACTTTGCTTAGTATTTAGATAACAAACTATTAAAAATGGCCATTTACAACCATGTAAAAAATGGTATGAAGAGGAAGTTAGAGTGAAAGGAATGAAAAACCACATTTTTCATGTTGCCAATTTTATTTTAAAAGTTTATTTCTAATATACACCTATATTTATAATTATAATGTAGATAGGTAAGTGGATGAATGAAGAAAGGATAGATGAATGAATGAATGGACAGACAGATGAATGGGTGAGTAGATGGGCAGATGGATGGATAGATGGATGGATGGATGGACGGGTGGACAAATGGATGGGTGGATGGATGGGTGGATGGATGGATGGATGGATGGGTGAGTGGATGGGTGGATTAATGGATGTTTGGATGGGTGTGTGAATGGATGGACGGACAGGTGTATGAATGGATAGATGGATGGGTGGATGGATGGATGGATGGGTAGGTGGATGGATGGATGGGTGGATGGATGGGTGGGTGGATGGGTGGATTAATGGACAGATGGATGGGTAGGTGGATGGGTGGATTAATGGATGTGTGGATGGGAGTGTGGATGGATGGATGGATGCGTGTATGAATGGATGGATGGATGGGTGGATGGATGGATGGATGGATGGGTGGATGGATGGATGGATGGGCAGATGGATAAATGGATGGATGGATAGGAGAAAAAGTTTATAGAAATAGATGGATAGATAGACAGGCCATTAACAGATATCCAGACAGGTTGGTCGCTGCAGTCATTCATCAACAAGACTCTAACAGTTACAGCTCACCTACCTTGGGCAGAAGATATCACTTCTCTGGGCTTTAGCTCCTCATCTGGGAAGCAAGAATAATAATGTCTATTCAGTCTAGTTCTTGTAAAGTTCAAATAAGCGTTACTTATTAATAATAATAAGCTATAAGCCTGACCCATAAAGGTTTTTCAAAAAATAATAGTTTCCTGCATCTTCCACTTTTAAATTACATGATCCCATAAAGACAATCTTTAAAAAATAAGCAGCATTATTCAACCTGGGCCACCTGGGAGCCAAAGAAAATCAAGTTCCAATGTGTGAAATATATGTGCCCTATAATTATTCATTACATTTTAAGAAAAACTATCTGGGATAGCCAAAAGTATTATATAACTGTATTCTTTAGAGGGATAAAAAATGGAATACACAGAGAATTAGACCATGAACAGATCTAAATGAACTTTCTGTCTTTAAGGCAGGGTTTTGAGAAAAGGAAAAAGGGAGGAAAAGTGAGGGCTTATTTTTTAATCTATCAAAATGACCCAAGATGAGTAAATAATTGTGCTCCCTTCTGAATAGAGGTGCAGTTATGCTACTGCATGAAACATTTTGAGCATTACCCTATTTAGTACTGATTTTATAGCTTTCTTCATGTTCTGCAATCAATCAGACCCCATAACAGTATACCTTGACTGCCTTGCTAACAGCCCTGAGGACCTGGTTCCTAAAACACCTGGTAAGAAAAGATTTACATGAATGTTGAATTTTGCCTAGCCTCTGGTTTGGCTCATCTGGGATCTCATAATGTATTTCATGATATTAATAATAATATTTTGCAATTATGGTCCCCAGGAAGTATCCATGTCTGAATCCACAGGACTGTGAATATGTCACCTTACATGGCAAGAGGGACTTTGCAGATATCATTAGGTTACTAATTCATTGAACTTAAATAGTAGGGTAATCCTAGACTACCTGGGTGGGCTCAGTGTAAAACCATGAGCCCTTAGAAGCAGAGGCAGAAGGATCCAGAAGCTGAAGAACTCTGGAAGCCTCTAGAAGCTGAGAATGCCCCCAGATGACAGCCAGTGTAGACCTCATGGCCTCTCTCCAATGACTACTTTGGGAATGAATTCTGACAACAACCTGAGTAAGCTTGTAAGCTGTACTAACTCGAAGCTTAGTAAAATGCTATAAATCTTTCTCATCTCCAGGTAACAGAGGTTGAGGGAGACATTGACAGCTAAGACAGCCTTCAGACCACCATCCTAGGATGGAGAAAGGTGGAGAAACCGTGCCATTTGAGAAGTGGGAAACCTGGGTGTGCCAACTGTGTATCCAAAAGGATTTGAAGCAAAACTGTAGGAGAAATTTGGTTTGAGCTCAATACAAGCAAGAACTTTCTAGAGATGTGTCTGCGTGGTAGTTCTTTAACATTCCAATGAGAATCTAAGTAAACCACATATGTAGGTCCTGTACTGATGTCACCCTGATGCCCAGTTGTTCCCTCTGGAACTGAGACTCTGTCATTTCTCCCATTGCTCTTTCTTCAGGTATCACAAACTTGATCGGGTTTCTAAGATTATTTTCCTCACACCTGGGTCTCATTTTTCCTATATTTTTGGACCTCCTAGATCATCTGTAGGCACTGGCCAAAAGCTGTCTTTACTGAAAGAGGGACAGTCATTAGGAGTTTCATGAGCTGAAGGAAATAATTGACTCAACAATATCCTTGGCCAAAAATAATGTAAAAAATCCTTATCTTACACCATTCTCTCTGAAGTTTTTGAACAATATTTTACTCACATACCCTAAACCAATGGATTTTTTATGTTTAGACTGAAATCATTTAATATCCTAGTTAAAACTCTGTGATTCTCCATATCATTTATCATCAGTGGAATGTGTATTGAAGTGCAAAGAGATACCACTACACACCTAGCAGAATGTCCAAAATCCAGAACACCGATAGCACCAAATGCTGACAAAGACACGGACCATCAGAAAATTTCATTCATTTATCGTGGGAATGCACAATGGTACAGCCACTTTGTTTTTCTTTCTTTTCTAAAAAATTTTATTTTATTTTGTCAATATGCAATGTGGTAGGTTATTGTGGCCCATTACCAAAACCTCCCTCCCTCCTCCGTCTCCTCCCACCCCCTAACAACCTCATATCTGTTTGCTTGTCATGGCAACTTCAAGGAATTTTAATTGTGTCTTCTTCCCCCACTCCCTCAGGTTGTTTGTGTATTTATTTATTTATTTCTAGCTCCCACAAAAAAGTGAGAACATGTGATATTTCTCTTTCTGTGCCTGACTTGTTTCACTTAATATAATTCTAGGTCCATCCATGTTGTTGCAAATGGCAGTATTTCATTCGTTTTTATAGCAGAGTAGTATTCCATTGTGTAGATATACCATAGTTTCCTTATCCACTCATCTGATGATGGACATTTGGGCTGGTTCCAACTCTTGGCTATTGTAAAGAGTGCTGCGATGAACATTGGGAAACAGGTATACCTTCGACTTGATGATTTCCACTCCTTTGGGTATATTCCCAGCAGTGGGATAGCTGGGTCATACGGTAGATCTAACTGCAATCGGAAGACAGTTTGGCAGGTTCGTACAAAACCATCTATACTCTTATAACACTAACCAGCAATTGCACTACTTGGTATTTACCCAAAAGAGTTAAAAACTTCTATCTACAAAAACCTGTATATGGATGTTCATAGAAGCTTTAATCATTATTGCCAAATGTTGGAAGCATGGAAGACATCCTTCCGTAGGTGAATCGATAAACTGTGGTACGTTCACACAATGGAATATTATTCAGTGCTAAAAAGAAATGAGCTAGCAAGCCATGAAAAGACTCGGAGAAAGCCTAAATGCTTATTACTAAGTGAAGGAGTTTGTTGGAATAGGTGACACACTGTATGATTACAAGTATAAGACATTAGGAAAAAGGTAGAACTATAAAGACCGTAAAATGGTCACTAGTTGCCAGGGGGTAGGAGGGAGGGAGGAAAGGATGAGTAGATTTTTAGGGCAGTGAAACTGTCTGTGATACTCTAATGATGAGTACATGTTTTTATACATTTTTCCAAACCCATAGAATGTGCAATACCAAGCGTGAACCCTAATGTCAACTGTGGTCTTTGGGTAATTATGACGTGTCAGTATAGGTTTATCAACTCTAACGAATGTACTACTGTAGTGGCGCATGTTGGTGATGCGGGAGACTGTGCACATGTGAGGACAAGGTGGCATATGGAAATTCTCTGCACCTACCTGTTTTCTTTGTTGTGAACCTAAAACTGCTCTAAAAAATGAAATCTTACAAAAAGCTTACGTGGAATTCCACTCTAGAAAAACAGTTAAAGGCAGGATTTTATTCCCAGAAAGTAATTCTATGAGATCAAATACATGATATTTATTTAATGAAAATGTAATGAAGAAAATCAATGGATTTATCGAGATGTGCATAAATGCTTGAAATCCAGAAGATGAAGATGACTCTTGCAGTCGTATCAATCTTGGCTTCAAATTTCTTTATTTTGTTCTGCTTGCAGAGTATTGAGAAAATCCTGTTTAACTAAAAGAAATAGTTGCACATGACAATTCTGTGTGTATGTGTATGTGTGTGGTGTGTCTTTAATGTGTGTGTTGCGTGTGTTATGTGGGGTGTGTATATGTGTGCTGTGGGTGTTGTGTGTGTGTTCTGTGTATGTTTAACTAACTGTTCATTGTGCAAGTTTCTTCAATGAAAGAATTTTGAAAGAGACATGATAAAAACATTTATTTCACTCTGAATAGCCCACAATATCTCTAGAATGTTCATATTCCTCTAGTGCTAAGATCAATTTAAAGGGAGCTGATAAATGAGTTTCTCAGCCAGTTTAATTTTCATTTTGGGGGAAATAAATACTTTCCAAATGTACATAGCAATATTATGAAAAATTTAATATATATACACGTATTTATTTCTATGTATGTTTAAATATTAAGTACCTGACTGTCAGTCTCAGACATTCAATCTCTTTTAAAACCCTCAAATTTATTCATTTTTTTTAATGTTAGGCAAAATTCATTGTGCCTTTATTGCTGACACTTTATCTGCAGTTGTAAACCTAACATTGCTACTTTGTATAACAAAATTGCATCTATTTGGATCATTAAAAACAAGACCCAGAACCCAAAAAGTGGTTATGTGTCTCAGTAGTATTTAGCTGATAGAATTTCTATAAATGCAAAAAAATTAAGGCAACAAGAATGTTAAATGGATATACACCGACAATTGAAATAGTCTATCTAAATAATAAACAGGGTGATTGAGGGGAGAGAAGAAGGGGTGGATAATGGGTACAAAAGTATGCTATCTACCCTAAGTGAATCATGGTGCAGGATATGAATGTATTGAAACAACACACTGTACCCCACAAAAATAGACATAAATGCAACTGGGAAAAAGACTAAACTCAAAATTTGTATTTAGATTATTATATATATTGTGAAAATATGTCTGTTACAGTCTATGCATTAATGAAAGTGAAAATGGAATAAATGTACCAAACACTGGCATTTCTTTAATAGCTAGTGTTTAGCAACATAAAATGAATTCATTGTATGCTGGTTGCAGCTTCTGTGACAACCTCTGTTCCAACAGTTTTTACTGCCATTGGTTTTGGAACATCAATTAAAGGTCACATCATTGTCACCAAATTATCTGAGGAGCGTTACAGTGCATGTAAGCTTTTTTTTTTTTTTTTTTTTTTTTTTTTTTTTTTTTTTTTTTTTTTGCATGTAAGCTTTTTAAAGTGTCCTCTGTGTCTATTCCTGTGTTAAATGATTTAAAACCTCACGAGAGACCCCAAATCATAATCACCCAGTTAAGCTTTTCTGAAATTTTAAGAATTTTTGGCCCTACAGTAATTAAAATATTTTTTAAAAATGCGTTTTGGGGAGTCATTTGAGACCACTGAGTTGTGAGATAGTATATGCAGTTACAGGTAACTAATACAACCATCTTCTTTCACCTGTGGTGACCAGAAGGAACCAAGAGCAGAGCTCAAAGTGACTAAGGAGACCCTCGAAAAGGGCACCCTGACTCTAATTAATGGACTTTATTCTCTTGTATCCCTCTGGAATGTAGGACCTCATTCTGTGTATCTCTGGAGCCCTGCGACCCTTGAAATGGCAAAGTTCCCATAAATTAAACACCACTCTGTGCCCCAGTAGCCATGATAACATGAAAATACAGCCTCAGGCATCTCAGCTCTTTCTTCCTCTGGTTCAGTGGCCTCCAATGAAGGGTGTTAATGAGAAACAAGACACAAATATCCCATAAAAAAGAAAAGGAGTACTGTGAATGCTACCCTAGGTCCTGTTGTCAAATTAATAGGGTTTGTCATAAGAGGACCCAGTCAGCAAAAAAAATATGCAGTGTTCTGCCTATATCAAAAAAACATCGTGAGTGTTAAGTATTACAGATTCAGCAAGAGGACTTTAAAGACCTATGGAATGGCACTATCCATGAGAGAACCAGCATGCCACTGTGAGCTTGTAAATCTCCACTCTCCCTCCAGAGCAACCCCCTCCAGATTCAAAATTGTCCTGAACTCAAACTCCAATCCCATCCATGAAGAATTCTGAGTCACAATTTTACTAACCAACCATGAAAGCAGTCTCTCGTCTCTCCTCAGGGTGAACTGTAATTAAGGTGTTGGCAGGGCTGCATTGCTTTCTGAAAGCCCTGGGAAAGAATCCATTCATTGATTTTTCCAGATTCTGCAGGCTGCCTGCTTTCCTTGGCTCATGGCTGCCTTCCATCTTCAAGGCCAGAAATGGCTAGTTGAGTCCTTCTCACCCTGCCATCTATTTGTCTCTGTCTTCTGACTCCACCTATCCCATTTGTAAGGACCCTTGTGATTTCGTTGCATCCACTTGGATAATGCAGGATAATGTGCTTATTCAGAGTTCAACTGATGAGCGACCTTAATTCCCCTTTGCCATTCAACGTGCAACATATCCACAGACTCTGGCAAGTAGGGTAGGGACACCTCTGAGCAAACTTTATCCTACCTACTGTAGATACCTCATTTTTTCCCAGAGAAACAGCAGTGAATAGAATGCATATCCTGCTACCTCAGGTCTCCAAGATCAAAAGGGAAAAAATGTTGGGCCAAATATTTCAGCCATATGGTCCTATAAGAACATGCCTCCTTCCAGGAGGCTGGAAAAGTCTCCTCAAGGAGGTGGCATTTGAGCTAAGTATTAAGGAACAAGTAGAATGTTATCAAACTGTATTAGTCAGAATTCTCCAGAGAAACAGAACCAATAAAAATATGATCTATACATATATAGGATATATATGAGAGATTTATTATGGGAATTAATAAGTTAGGCAAGCTGAGAAGTCCCACAATAATGCCATCTGCAATCTGGAGACTGAGGAAAGCCACTGGTGTAATGTAGTCCAAGTTCAAAGTTCTGAGAACCAGGAAGCTGATGGTGTAACTCCTAGTCCAAGGCTGAAGGCCTGAGAACCATTAGACCACAAGTGTAAGTCCCAGAGTCAAAAAACCTGAGAACCAGGAGCTCAGATGTCCAACAGCAGGAGAAGACAGATGTCTCAGCTCAAGGAGAGAGAGCAAATTTGCCCTTCCTCTGCCTTTTTGTTCTATTCAAGCCTTCAATGGACTAGATGATACCTGCCCACATTGGTAACAGTGGATCTTCCTTGCTCACTGATTCAAATGCTAACCTCTTCCAGAAACACCCTCACGGACACACCTGTAAATAATGTTTTACCAGCTATCTGGGCATCACTTAGCCCAGTCAAGCTGACACATAAAATTAACCATCACACAAATGTATGAGAATGGGGAAATACTGAGCTCCAGGTAAAGGTATATGGAATAGTAGACCTACAAGGAGGGTTACTTAGAATTGTGTGTGTGTGTGTGTGTGTGTGTGTGTGTGTGTGTGTGTGTGTGTGTGTGTGTGTGTGTGTAGAGGTATTGTCCTCAGAGGGTCTGTAATGACATCCTTCACTTCACCCTCAGTCTCTTGGTAGCTGGTAAAGCAATCCTGACCCTACTGCTCAGAATTGCCCAAGTTCTCTTTTGGAACATCCCAGCATGAAGGCCTTCTTTCTCTTAACCCAGCTATATGTTCCTATCTTTTCCTGACATTCACCGATATCTTGGAAGAATAAATTGAAGACGTTTAAAAATAGAAGAAACTTCCCTATGAAAAAACCAAGTGCTCCTCCCTTAGAAATATTCAAACAAGTAATGGTGATGCTATGAAGACTTACAGAAAACACTACACAAGGAAGGACTGCCTTGTGAGGAAGTTTTGCTTGGGTGTCTTTTAGGACAGTGGGACCCAATGTAGGGTCTGTGGATGACTGCTGTTCCCAAACTGTCACCAGTCTTCAATGAGCCAAGTTCAAAAATGAAGAGTAAGAGCATGTTGAAATTTGTATAGCAACTTAAAGGAATGATGGTAAAGTTGTGGAATCTAACAATATGTACGTGAGCTTGTGTTTGTAGGTCTTTTTATTTCTTTCTCATCATTTGTTTTGGTTTTTTTTTTACACAAGTGTTGGTCCATGAAAAATTGGAAATTTTTTTGAAAAGAGTTATCTGTAGGGTCTTTTTATCTCTCCAATACTAACACTCAAGTAGACTCTCTCTTCTGCCTGTCTGTAACATCCACCAACTCACCCTTTCCATTTAATCCTGCACCAAACCCTACCCGACCTTCCACTGCTATTACCTGCACTTTGTAACTTTAGCTTTGGTATCTGAAAATGTACTCTTAAACTCCCCACCCCCAAACAGCATGTCCTCAAAATTCTAACCTGTATTAATAAAAACGACTATGTATTGAATGCCTGTTATGCTCCAAGAACTACTGAGTACTTTATGTACATTATTTTTTACACTTATACTAACCCTCGGGGAAAAGGAGATGGAGTCCAAAAAGAGGAACTGCCTGAGCTGGTTTGGGGACCAGTGTACATTCTTCCCATTCTGCCATGCTTAATTTATACCACGGATCAAGTCTAGCTTCACCAAATAATTATAATTCAATCTTTTCCTAGTTCAGGGTCATAATCAATCTAAATCCAGTCATGCTGACCTAAAACTATATATATATATATAAAAAGTTCTACAGGAAGCTCAGTGGACGTTTTTCATAAAACCCTTTAGAGATCTGAATTCTAAGTAGCTAATTGTAAAAAGCTCTTTGCTAAACAGTAAAATTAATGATTTCCAAGGCATCATTTAAACAGGATATAAATTTTGATAAAAGCTCAATGTCTCTTGCAGAAATCATGCAAATGTCACTTATATAGCTTCACTTTCTCAAAGGCGGCTTGTCAGAAATTGACATTTGATGAAGCAAATCTATTTTTTTAAGGCCAAGAAATTACAGTGGAAGGATATAAAACAGAAGTGATTGTATAGCTGTGCCATGCCCCCCTTCAAAAAATAGAAAAAAATCCCCAACATTTTGCCTAAATTCAAACTCTTTCAGAAAAATTACCATAACATCTAAAATTCAAATACACTATGGAAAGGCAGAAGGTAAGAATTCTCATCTCTCATTAAAAATCTGTTCCATTTTAATTGCAATCTTACTTCTAAAAGACCCAAAAAGATTCCCGTCTTTATACATTATCTTCCTTTAACTCATAGTTACCTCTTGGATATCTTGTGTGTCCCAGATAATGACAAAACTCTTTATGTGTATAATCTCATTTATTTCTCACAACATCCATAGGCAATAGGTATTATAATCCTTATTTCACAAAAGAGAAAAATAAGTGTGTCAGTTAGCTATTGCTGCATAACAAACCACTCCAAAACCTGATGGCTTAAAACAGCAGCCATTTATTGTTTCTCACATATCTGGGAGTCAGCTACAAAGCACTTCTGATCTAGACTGAGCTCCTTTGATCTTGTGTGGGCTTGATCCTGCATTTGTGTCCAGTTGGAGGGCCAGTTATTGGGCTGGTTAGTCTAGGATAATACTGGCTCACATATTCCCACCGGCTAGCCTGAGCGTATGCTCATGGTGGTGACTGGAGTCAAAGAAAAAAAGTAGAAGAGATCATGTGCATTTTCACCAAATAATTATAAATAATCCTCTCCTGGTTCAGAGTCAGAAGAAAGCTGACTTGCAGTCATGCTGACCAAATTTATAAAATACACTCCAGGAAGCAGAGTATGAAGCAGCACCTTTCACAAAGTCCTTTAAAGATCTGAATTATAAGTAGCTAATTGCAAAGGGCCTGGATACCGGAAGGCCATTAAACAGGTAAATTTATGCAATCAATCTACTGTATCAAGACTCAAGAAACTTAGCAAGTTGTTCATGATCAGGTAACTAGTAATTTGAAAGCAGGTCTGTTGGACTCCAAAGTCTGACTTTTTGTTTTGCAGAAAGCCATCTTACTTCTGTCATATGGTACTAATCTTATGGAGTTTTCTGGTTCACTCGTTGAAAATGTTGTATGCATTATACATGCAATGGATGTGAAAATTGAAATTTTAACTGCAGCACCAGGATGTCGTAGATGCTGTGTACCGAGATGAGGTGAGAGATTAAAATGCCGAATTTAGAAAGGGAGTATTCCCCACCTCTCAGATCCCTTCTCCATGTGAAGGATGTGACAGTGGATCATAACACAGAAGGCACATTCCTTTGGGGAAGTTACAAAGAGTGTGATCTCCATGTCCCTCCAGTTGGGATGTGTGGGGTGGTACACCTGTATGTCCATCTAGGGAACGTGAGCTTCACTGGAAGCCCTCTGAGAGCCCGATCTCGATCCTCAAAGGTGAGACATATGAAAGGCTGCAGCAGAGGCCTGGCTCACCCCTGAGAAGAAAGAGTTGGCTGTTGGAGCAAGTCTCTCAGCGTTCCCCAACATCCACCACCAACCATAGTTTGAACGACCTCTAATGAATGGGCACCATTTAATTAACATCTTCCCAGAGGTAGATTTTTTTGATCCAGTTTGGTACCTCTTAGGAAAGCCTCGAGCTGTGAAAATTTGGCATGGGACAAAGAGTAGAAAAAATCTCTACATGAACCCACTGGATTCTTCACACTTAAGCTGAGGGACCCTGGACAAGTCAACCAAAGTCTCTGTATCCTCTCTGGCAACCTGGACAAAACTGATCTGGCCAAACTTACCAGTTCATTGGAGGCTTAAATGAAGTAAGTCATGAATGGGTATGTCGTAAAAAGAATAAAGTGTTTCACAAATACATGAAATCATCTCTTGAATACGTAGAGAGTTCTGCCACCACATGCCTTATAAACGTCTGTTATAATTTTCTTTTAAATTCTAAGTGCTTTCCAAGCAAGCACCCTCCTATCTCTTAAATGATCTGGATAAAATTACAATTAGATAGGAGGAATAAGTTCTGGTGTTCTATGGCACAGCAGGGTGACTATGGTTCACAGTTAAGTTCTGTATGTTACATAATAGCTAGAAGAGAGGCTTTTCAGTGTTTTGGCCACAAAGAAATAATAAATGCATGAGGTGACTGATATATTAAATACCGTTACCCGATTATTAGACAGCATATATACGTATCAAAACATCAGATTGTACCCCATAAGTATGTATAATTATGTGTTAATTAAAATTTTAAAAAATCTACTTTGAACCATAGAAAGGAGGGAACCAATAAATATGCTTATTAGTAAATATAAAGAATGAGATTTCTGTAAGTTCATTGATTATGTGGCAGACTCTAAAATGCTAAGTGGTTATGTTCATAACATGGGGGGAAAAATCCAGTTTTCTGGCTTTGTGCCTACATCCCATCCTACCAGTACTATATGTTCCTGATCCACTTTTGTTCGAAATGTATAACATGTTCTATTTCTACCATCACAAATCAAAGTAGAAAATTGTGGGAGGTTTGCAGTGGTTTTTGATTTACCTTTCTTATGATATACTGAGTTTCTCTAAATTCCGACTTTGCATCAAGACTATGTTTACCTTCTGCAGGTACACTCGATGTGGAGAGGAAAAACATAGGAAAAAACAGAGGAAGGTTGGGGTTCTAAAAAAAACAACTATCTTAAAGCTCCCAACTTCATCAAGCAATGTGAAATTTAAATTTACATGACTATGCGTGTTTCCACACGTTCAAAACATGCGGTGGTCTTCACACATACTGAAGAGATTCTTGCGCTCTGAGTCCCTGGACAGAAAAAGGAAACACATTGTTCACAAACTTAATATCAACTAGCAAAAAGCCTTTGCTACAGATACATTCATTTAAAAAAAAATAGATAACATGCAAAGTTTGAGAAAGTGGTGGTGGTTGTTACAGACCACATCCTACAGTAAGAATTGCTGTCTTCAAATGGAAAATTGAAATTCTGGCCAACACCAATTTGTCACAGATCCTAAAGAAATTCACAGAATCAGAGTATTTAATGAATCTAAATGATAAATTATGTATGAATCTCAAGCACACAGGCAGCACCTATGAGCCGAAGATTCACATGAGAAAGAAAACTAAATGAGAACACTGTTTGAATTAAGAAATTTACCTTACAAACATCTTTATTCTATATTTTACAGCCTAATACTTTGGAGTCTCATAATGTATTTGCTCATGATCCCCGAAGGACAGAAAAATTAGGAGTATTCTTTAGGGCTTGTCCAAAGATGTATCGCCATGTACATTTGCTGCTGCCAAATACACACATTTAAATTAAAATAGCTGACATCTGTTAAGAGTCACCCTCTGGAGATGTATATAAAAAAATTAATCTGATGTTAACCCAACAACCCAATGCATACATGATGTTTTATATGGAAAAATAAAATACACAATCATATAATTATTCATCTGACAGTAATAGTGCAGCCTCTTTAGGGAAAAAGATAATGGGAAAAATCCATTGAACATTTTGAAAAATTCATTTTTAATATACTCTTCCAGGCACCTCACTTATTTGTATGCTTTATATATATATATATACACACACTCCTGGAAAATTACCATTCCTTAAGGAAAGATACCTCCTAGAACCTTTCCAAAAAAAAAAAAAAAAAGAAAAAACATGTTTACATGAAAAGATCATCATTTCCTTTCTTGAATTCTGAAGCATCTCTGAAAAGAGAGGAGAGTTTACAAAATCAGAAAAGGACACTCTCAGAAAACCCAATCACTTCTCAAGCAACTATACAATGCCAGATGTTAAAATTTTTCTGAGGATCTCTAGAGAAGCAAAAGCAATTAGACATTATCCTTCATTTCTTCTGTTCAGAATCTCATTACCAAAGATTGCAGACATGTCAGTGATGATGTACGTATTGCAGGTGGCACTTTGTCATTGTTAAAATAAAGTGGCATAGGACAGAATCTTACTATAATTTTCCTTCTGGTGGTGAAGAGAGAGAGAGAGAGAGAGAGGCAGACAGAGGGAGGGAGCCATAAGATGCTGTGCATATACCATAAACCTCATTAATGACACTACATTGTAAAATTACATTATTTTGAAATGTTATTTGCTAGTTATTATAACTATGGAGCACTTTTAAGTCATTTTAACAGATAACACACAATGATAAACTCTACCACATAGATCTTTTATGATGTGGCCCCAAGACAGTGCTATCAGAAGAATGTCCCGATAGCACCAGAGAAACTAAAGCAACATAAATGTCACCTTAATCTAGGCAACTTCAAGTCCAAATTTGGAATCAGTGACATGGAGTCCCAAACAGCAAAATACCTTGGATGAGTCACCATGAAATAAAGGAGTGAGACCCCATTATCCCCAGAGACCCTTCCAAGTCTGTGATGTGCTAATTTTAGCCAATTTTGACTGTTGCCAGCTGCTACGAGGGCATTTACGGGTCATTCTGTGTAGAAGAATGAATTTGGGACATCTGATAAAGGGCATGCCATTTTCTCCATTTCCGCCTGTCAAATTAAGCTTCTGGTCTTTTTGTGCTAACAGCTACAGAAATCATGCAGAAAAGAGTAGCAACCTGTGCAAAAATGCATCTGACCAGCAAGCCTGGGTAATTCCAGGAGGACCTACTCTTTGCATGGCTGCAGGAGAAACCACAGAAAAGAGAGAAAGCATGGTCTCTGTGCACAGGTCCAGTTCTCCCCTCTAGGCATCTCGTTGGGCATCCTGGCACTAGGCAGAGGAAGAGAATTCAGCCAGTTAGCCCTACAAATTAGAATGCAGCATGTTCCTGTTGGGGTGGGAACTTCGCACAGCCCATCTGGCTAATGCACCTCTGAGTCCCTTTGCTGGGCTCCAGCAGCCTGAGATTCTGATGACATATCTAGACTAATGGAGGCATTGTCCCCTCCACAGCCAAGACACATCACATGGGCGTAGGACCCATCAGGAACACGACAAAACCATCCAGCTCAACCACCCTGATGCACCTCAGAGTCCACTGGTAGCTAAAGAAGTACTTGAGTTTTGTAAAACAGACAACTGCACTACACAGTTGCAAATTCCCTGTCCAAACGATAATTGCAAAACTATTAAGTTCACATTATTTTATCCAGAGAGAGAGAAAATAAAGGGAATGACTTTTTAAATAAATAAACTAACATCTTTAATTCATCATCCATGGGACACTGTCACTGTGGGAATCCCAGGCTTGTGGTAAAATTTTCTCCTGTAAAAGTGGCTGGTGTCAACGAAAAGTAAGTGTCAAATCTTGCTGGACTCTGTCCTTCTGAGATTTTGTTAAATTGAGGGTAAGCTCACATAACATTAAATTAGCCATTTTAAAGTGTACAATTAACTCTGTGGCATTTAGTACATTCACAGAGTTGTATAAGCATCACCTCTGTATTGTTCCAGAACATTTTTATCACCCCAAAAGGAAAACCCATAGCTGTTACAACTATCAATCTTCTTTCTTTCCGTATAGATCTGCCTAATATGGATATTTCATATAAATGGAACTAAACAATACATGACCTTTTGTGTCTGGCTTCTTTTATGTGCAATAATACTTTCGAGGTCCACTCATGTTGTATCACATATCGGTACTGCATGGCTTTTTATGACTGAAAAATATTCCATCTCCTTTAGTTTTTAATCTTCCATAATGTGTGTATTAAATAAAGACCACCCTACTTTCACATGAGGTTTTTCTTTTTTTTTAACACTGACTCAGACTACGACTATTTTTCATGTTTCAGCAATTGTAATACATACATGGTTTAAGGGAACTGGGATTCCAAATCTCAAAACATTCAGAATAGCAGAAAAAGAAAATTAAGTCTGCTAGAAATGTAGAGCTACCTATTACCCACTGTTTCAGATTACAAAGATTGTTTTGTGTTATTTTTTCCTCTCGAGTTTTGGAAATTGAAATTTACTCTTTCCACCCAGTGCTGAGCCATTTCTAAATAATTCATTTCAAAGACTAGTTCTCATGAAATAATACCAAGGTGCCAATTTTATTCCTGCCAACTAGAGAGCTGAATTTGAAATAGATGGTGCATCGCTGCTGAGCTTCTTTAACCTTTTTCTTAGTGGAGTCACACCCAATGTGCTTGTAGAGCTGGTTAGTCATTTTCTCAAAGCTTCATCCTACAAGATCGCTTTCCCCCAATTAGAAACTGAGTGTTCAGTTTAAAGCCTCACTCTGCATTCAACGCAAACGTCACTCTGGGATGCCACAAAACTTTTGACCGGCATTTCCCAAAATGTGGTCAGGGGACAAAGCTTTTAGAATTCACCAACAGATGCTAGGAAGGCAGGGGGAAAAGGCTTTGTCATGCAGTCAGTCTGAAAAATTCTGAATTAAACAAGCTTCAACCAGTTGCTTACCTCCAGGGTTTGCTGATTTGCATATTGCTTCATTGGGGTGGGGGGTGGACATTAGAACATTTCTTAGTTTTATTTAGTCTCAGAGACCTTCGTTCAAGAAGCCTCTATCAGAGCTAGTGTTTCTCAGAACATGCCATAAGAAATACCAATCTTGGCCTTTTTCAATTACTTATACCCTAGAACGAAAAACAAATCTAGAAGTAAGTATGGCTAGCAACTAGGGGGATGAGTCAAGGGGAGCAGGGCTCAGGAGGGATGTGCAGACATTCACAAGGGCTTATGGGAAGCCCTGTGGTTTTGGGATTGGGGGTAACTGAAGAGAAACTTCATTTGCTTTTAACCATCGTATCACATCGTCTCTGATGTGCACCCAGACTCTGTAGGAATTACTAAGATCAAAGAGGTATAGCAGAATAGAGAAAGGTGCTCTGTTTAAAGAAGGGATGGGGTACCTGGACACCTCTCCACCCATGATGGCTAATTTTATGTGTCACCTGGATTGGGCCATGAAGATATTTGATTAAACATTATTCTGGGTATATCTGTGAGGGTGTTTCTGGATGAGGTTAACCTTTGGATCTCAGCAGGCTAAATGAAGTAGATTGTCCTGCCCCATGTGGGTGGGACATCATCCGGTCTGTTCATTTTCTACCGGATTCCTGTTACATTGACCCAAAGAAGTCAATTAAGAAGACAGATGGCCTGGCATCTACACATGTATTCAAATTAAGTTAGATTTGCTTGTACCTTGCATTAAACAGTTTTCATGATCAGTTTTTATTATAAAATAAAACTGTAAGTATAGCACTGTCCTGAGTTCAGGGATAGCTATTAGATGGTTTTGATCTGGCTGCTGTTGTGAATTGAAGACATATTAAATGAAAAAACTTGTGTGTTCCATGCAGATCTGCTTAGAGCAACAGCAAAAGGTTAAAATCTGAGGAAATTCAGCAAATACTGATCTATCTGTTTAAAACAACAACGAAGACAAAACCACCAAAAGCATTTACTTTGGGACACAGAAAATATTTTTGAACAGGCAGAATGAAGAATTAAAATTATTAGGTTCAGGGAGGACCACTTAAGATGGTGCCACCCAAAGATACTCAAAATGGTGGTTCCCACCCTATGGGACTTTCCCATAAAATAAAAAGAAAAAGGAACTCATAGCTGCAACAGAACTCCATGCCATTGGTGCCCTCTGAAGCCCTACTTTACGTACTACGGGAACCTGATGGATCTTGGATGTGACCAGCGCCATTTTGCACACAATAAGCACAAGGTGGCTGCCAGCTTCTCCCTTTGTAAGGAACCTCACAATTTCTGAGAAACAGAAACCGTTTTGCTTCCACAAGGGCACAATTCTCCATCCTGGCTGCATAACTTCTGAATTAGCATAAATGCCCCTCCTTGACTGTATCAGCCAGCCTTTGGCTCCCTATACAAGCTCTACCACCCCTACACCTGGTGCTGTCTTCCACGTTGAGGGCAGCCCTGGGCTGCTCTCCACTTTGAGCACAGCCCAGCAGATTCTTTTCCTTTAATAAAGCTTGTTTGATACCCAGTGTCTTGGCTCACTTTCTTTCAGAACCAAAATTGTAAACCTAAAAATCACCTAATTAACAAAAGGCCTCAACAACTCCCATTGGATATTTCATTTAACTCCTCATTAACATAAGCTGTGGACAATCAGAACAACACAACTCACCATAAGAAGAGATATAAGCCCAGCCCCCAGAGGGGAGGGCAGGCTAGGTCCTCTACCTGTGCCTCCACTGCGTCACTGGGGCAATAAACTCCTGGCCGGATTTCTCATCTTGGTACCAATTCTTTCCAGACCTTTCAAAAATATTCCGCCAAAAGAACTTGAGGAGTAAAATAATTAGAGTATAATGTGGTAAACTGAGGGAACCAGATGGGAGTGAATATTTGGAGGGGCACAGAATGGGGTTGATAAAGTTGCTCTGACAGAATTTCTTCTCAGTGGCAAGAACAGTGGAAATACAGGAATTTAAAAGCACCTGGACATGTTTCCCACATTATCTGCAGTTTCGCTTCCTGAAGTTTCAGTTACCCTGGTCAACCATGCTCCAAAAATATTAAATGAAAAATTCCAGAAATAAACAGTTCATGAGTTTTAAACTGCACTGTTCTAAGCAGTGCGAAGAAATCTCATGCCCTCCCGTTTTGTGTGTCCCATGCAGGATGTGAGTCACACCTTTGTCTAAGCATATCTGCACTGTCTACACCACCCACCCACTAGTCACTTAGTAGCCGCCTGGGTTATCAGATTGACTATTCTGGTAATGCAGTGCTTGTGATCATGTCACCTTTATTTTACTCAGTAATGGCCCCAACACGCAAGAGTAGTAAGGCTGGCGTATTTTTATAATTGTTCTATTTTATTATTAGTTATTGTTGTTAATCTCTTACTGTGCCTACTTTGTAAATGAAGCTCTATCACAGGTGTGTATGTATAGGAAAAACATAGTATACAAGGATACTTCGAAAAGTGTGTGGGAAAATATAATTAAAAGATGATATAAATATTTCCATGAATGTTTTGAAAACCACTCATATATAGGGTTCAATATTATCCATGGTTTCAGGCATGCACTGGGGGTCTTGGAATGTTTCCCCTGCAGATACGAGGGGACTCCTGTAAGGTAGTTTTAAAATAAAATGCAAATACATAGCTCAATTCTCTATCCCCTTCCACTATAACCTTGGCTGCCATGTATTGATCACTCACCCTGTACCTGTCTTTACAAGCAATACCCAACATATAGTAAATAATTTGTCTGGTCTTTGTCTTGGGTTCTTGGCACAGAAATTCTGAAACCCTTGGAATGTCCTGCCTACAGGGAGTTTCTTTGTTATGCTAATGAAGTGACTAATGGTGAGAAATCCCTAGATAGTTTCAGGATGGGGGCTGGTCCCAAGAAAGACCAGGCATGTGATTGGAAGTTTGGGATTTTCAGTTATGTGACCTCCGGGGAGGGTAGGGGCTGGTGATTGAGGTTAAGAAGTGCCCACTAATTTAATCAGTCATGCCTACCAAATAAAACCTCAATAGGAACTCTGGACATTGAAGCTCAGTGGAGATTCCTGGCTGGTGAACATGTGCTGTGCTTGAGAGGGTGACACCCTGATTTCACAGGGAGCCAGCATAGAAGCTCTGAATTTACCCGTAGACTGTACCCTAAATGTATCCTTCATAATAAAACTAATCACAAGTACAGTACTCTACAGAGTTCAGTGACTTGTTTTATTACATTACAGAACCTGAGGAGTGCAAGGGGAACCCCTGAATTGATAGCTCGTTGGTACAAAGTACAAACGTCCTGGGGACCCACAAAGTGCAGCTGGCATCTGAGGAATGGGCAGTCTTCTTAAGGACCAAACCCTTTAAGTCGTGGAGGCTGAGCTAACTGCAAGTATTTAATGCCAGAGTTGGATGGCAATACACCCAGCTGGCCCTGCAACAGAATAACAACCTATGAACACAGTTCTCCTATCACCTCTGGAGGTAGATACTGTTATGTATCCCATTTTGCAGATGAAGAAACTGATGCAGGGGGAAAATCATCAGCTCAAGGTCACATTCTTACTCCTCTCCTGTTCTGCCTCCTAATGAAATGCTTCTGCTTTATCCAAAACCTAGGAAAATTATGTTAGTGAGGTGAACCCTGCACCTCCCAACACATAGAAAAATAGTATGATTTCAATGAAGTGCAGTCTGTCATCACAAAATGTTCAACCCCCTGGAGAGAAAGAGAAGTAAACAAACACATACTGAAACTGTAATAAAAGAAATAGGCACAACCACAGGGGTATCTTTATTGCTGTAAATCTAAGTAATTTTCCTGAGATTTGATAGAGGGAGAAATGTAGCTAATATGAGCCCAGTAACCACATTTACATATACAGACATTTTCCAATGTGATAAAACCCTGGAAAATCCCATCCATATTGACTTTATAGCATAGAAAGATCTGATGAAAGTTTCCTCAAGTAATACCCTGCACTTTTCTTGAAGTTACTGCAGAATTTACATCTCTGTAGAGGAACCAAATCTTTGATCTGACCTTAGGAGGTTTAGGGACTGAAGTCCCAGAGGCTGCCCATAGGCCTGGTGACTAGGAGTCCCTGCTAGACACCCATGAAAAGAAAGACACATGCCCAAAGTTTGAAATGTTGCAAAAGTGAGGAGGATTTCTGATTAATATATGAAAGTGGGGTTTTTAACTGCACGTGGGGCTCATGGTTTCAGGCCATTGCTTTTTCTCCAGTGTCTTCTAAAGAAATTCCATAATGTTACATCACAGTGCTTAATAGGACATGTTTCCACGTATCATTAGAGTTATACACTATTAAAATTCAAACTGTGATATTCGAAGTTTGCCCATGTCACCATTTCAGGAAATATGCCTGTTTTGAAGTTATGCCAACATTGGCTTGAAAGTCTCACCTTAGCATCTCATTGTAATGGATGTTTTGGTGTGAGTTCTTCTGGCTGAGGCCAGGAGTTGGGTGTAGAGTTTATTCAGGTGTTTGTGGGAAGCGCAAGAGAGGTTGAAGAGAAGGCAAGCTGGAGAAGTCAAAGAGGATGGGTTAATAAGCAGAGGCCTCCTGGGTCACTCTGTGTTCCCTCAGAGGGAAGATGCGGTCTTGGAAATGTCACCCCACCCCAGGAGGAAAGGCATTTGACTTCAGACTTCGTCCTCCAGTGCTAAGTGAGGGCAGTCTCAGGGGTTTTGACCTGCTTGCAGCTGAGCAAGTTCCCTAGGGACAGAGACAGCCCAGAGCTGAGAAGAGGGAGACAGATTACTTGGGTGGGAAGCTGTCAGCTTAAGGAGAACTGTCGGCTACACCTGCTGCTGGACTCAGATGGGCCGAGGGGATGAAGTGGGGGGATCCTTGCACCTTCCACCAGGTTAAAGTGACCTCTGACTCACTTACTTGGAGGTCTTATTTTCAGATGTGCAGAAGGCTAAAGAAAATTCTGTCCTTTCTAAGGCTGTTTCTGTAGCACCTTCCAGACTGGAAAGACCACAGGTCTGTGCCCCTGAGCACCTCAGGCTTCTATTCCCCGATTGCCTCCTCGACTAGAAATGCAGCGGCCGAGACAGGTAGGTGCCGAGTCTCCTGTGCTAGCAATAAGCTTCACACAGAGAAAGAACTCAATCATTTTGTCAAATGAAGGCATGAATGGATAGACAGAATGGTCTCCCACACACTGAGTTCAAACGAATAGTGGATCATTTGCTGAAATCCCAAAACATGTTCGTTCTACATTCAGAAGTCTGAGAGAAGAAATGAATGAGTTTTTCAACTAATTTTTTCATGTCATTTAAAAACTGGACAGCACATAAAATGAGTCATTAAAGTGAAAAATTTTTAAAAGAACCACTGAAAGGGACTGTTTCCCACGATCCTTTTATATCTTCTTTACTCCCTTTGCATAACTCACTGTTAAGCTCTCTACAGAAAGAGAACCACATATTGAAATTTCCCAAGGGTGAACTTAGAGGGTACATGGCCATGAGGCACAACCATTCTATATTTTAGACACAGTGGTGTGATTTTCAAAGAGTCCTTCCCATGATCAGATTTATAGCTTGAGATTTCAAAAATCTATGTTCTACACTATCGGTGTTGGCTGATAATTAATTTGCAAAGGTTGGTGGAAAGAAGTGATGGTTACTCACAGTGTTAGTTCAAGACTAGCACTGTCCAAAAGAAATTGAATGCAAGACGTAAATAGGAGCCACGTACGTGATCTTAAATTTTCCAGTAGCGCCATTTAAAAAATATGAAAACGTGTGAAACTAAATTTAATAACATTTTATATAAAGCCATATACCCAAAATATGATCATTTCAACATGTCAATAATGTTTCGTAAACTGCTGAGATATTTTACATTATGTTTTTCGTACTATGTCATAGAAATCTGCTGTGTGTTTTGCATATAAAACACATCTCAATTTAGACTTGAAACACTGTAAGTGCCAATTGCCATGTGTGGTGGGTTGCTATCATCTTGGACGTTAAAGGTCAGCTTATCTTGTGGGGGGCCCTCGGTGGAGGGGTGACCTGAAATAGGTAAATGGAATTCAAGACAGAGAAGGGAACATTTTCCTCAGATGGTTCATCCATTGCAGATTCCTTTTTGTTAATGTGCTACACACTCCCTGCAATGCCAGAGTTCTCTGCTGGTGTCTATATTGGTGACACTCTGTCACACGGCAGAAGAATTGTGGTTTGGAACATTCTGGAAAACTGAGTATAGGTGAAGTTAAGAGAATAAGAGTTGAAGCTTTGGGTGCAGATGGTACTTCAGTCCTTGGGAGAATGATGAACTGGTCTATGTCCAGCCCTGCCTTTCTGGAACCACCCATCCCCAATACAATATAACACTTGAAAGAGAAGCTTATGTTGGTTTCGTATGCCACTGTAACAAATGACCACAAATTCAGTGGCCTTCAACAGCATAGATGTATTATCTTACAGTCCTGGGAGACAGAAATCTGAAAGGGGTCTCACTGGGCTAAAACCATAGTGTCCACAGGGATGCATTTATTCTGGAGGCTCTAGGGGAAATCTGTTTCCTGGCCTCTTCCAGCTTCTAGAGTCTTCCTGAATTCCTTGGCTCATGGGTTCCTTCCATCTTCACAGCCAGCAGTGTCTGGACGTGTCGTTCTCAAGTCACATCATCTGAGTCTTCTTTCCTCTTCTCTGTCTTGTGATTCCATTGTCTTTCCCCCCTAAATAATCCAGGATAATCTCCCCATTTTTAAGATCAATTGATTAAAAACCCTAATTCCATTTGCAACCTTAATTCCTCCTTTGCCATGTAGGGTAACATATTTTCAGGTTCTGGGGATTAAGATATAGACATTGTATTTTTGGAGGGTGGGGTGGGGAGTTATTATTTTGCTTACCTCAGACTTTTGCTGGTAATATTGTGTTTGCTGAAACTATAAAGTCTGAAACAAAATGCTCAACCAAAGCAGTACATGTTTTTCTTTTCCAGAGCATAGGTATATGTTCATTTATTGGGAGCTATTACTTACTATTTATTTTTTATTCTTATTGAACTTTTGTAGTCATAGTCTTGAACTACAGTAATGTGTTTTTTGGTTTCTAAATATTAGTGTTTATGTAAGTAGCTGATTTTCTGTATGGGGCAAGTATCTACACAGTATCATCTTAAAAATACTTTTTAACATATCTTTATAAATTCTCTTTCATTCAGAGACTTGCAAATGTTTCATCAGAGCATGGGATGATCTTTCCCATAAAACATATGGAAGACGTGAAGCCAAGAAATATTATAACACTTAGTCACTTAGTAAATGTGTCAATTTGGGGAACAGAATCACATACCCAACACTAGATGTTCTTACCATTAGCAGCATCTTCTCTAGAGTTTTCACTTTCAGAACAGCACATTCCCTTTTAAAATCATGTGAAGGTTTCAAGATGGCGGCGGCTGCGGCGGCTGGCGCGGAGTAGCTGAGGTGGAAAAGGTGGCCACTGGACCTCAGGCAGCCGGGAAACTTGTGGACCTTCCTCTGGCCATCTCTTAAGGGAGGACTGCTGCTGCTGGCCGGTCGTGGGGGCTCAACGCCACTTTGCCCCCGGCAGGAGAGGCTGCCTCATTTACAGGCAACAGCTTTGAAGTGTGGAGCAGGAAAAGAACTGATTCTTAGCTGCAAAAGTGAGTCTTGAAACAGGGAACACGGCGCCAGGGCTGCTGTGGATGCAGCCAGGATCCCGGAGGCTGGGGCCGCACTGAAGGCGGCCAGCTGCCCTATTCAGGATTCGAGGTTTCAGGCCGGCATTAAAGAAGATTCCTGGGAGCGCCCGAGCGGCGCCGCGACTGAACAGCCCGAGGCGGCAGCGCCGAGAACACGGAAGGCAACAAACCAGAGACAGAGCGAGCGCCCGACCTGGCACAGCACTGTGAGTGATCCCTGGCACAGCTCTGTTCGGGGGGTGAATGCCCACGCGGCTTCCGACTGCACCACCAGGCCACTCACTGCCCCCGGTGCTGCCTCCATTTTCCCAGGTGCGGGCAGCTCCGCCCTGCTCGGCCATCACTGAGCCCATTTGCTTGGCCTGGCGCGGGGCTTTCCGGACCCTGCGGGCCGACCTCCTCTCCCACTCCCTCCGCGGTTCTCTGGCAGGACTGGGGGTGTGGGGCGTCCCGACCAGTTTTGGGAGGGCTAGGAAGTACGGGCGGGCCGACTGTCACTCCACCACACCCTGGACTCCGGCCCCGGTAAACTTCCTGTTACTGGGAGGCAGATACCATCTCTGCGACCACCAGTTTGGAAAAAAGCCTAACGAATTTCTGGTTGGGAATAGTGCGGTAGGAGAGTTCCCAGGTCCGCTTGAACCTGCCGGAGAGCAGGCTGCAGGCGGGCACTAGACTCGGTTTATACCAGGGGGATACAAAGGTGAACAAGACCCGAGAAAGATCTACACAGTGCTACAAAGGCACCCAGAGAGACCGGTCGTCTGTGCCTAGCAGAAACCTGGTAGACTTCCTGGGCGAGGCGGTGCTGAGCAGGGTCTTGAAGGCCCAGCTGATAGACGAGGGGTGCAGAAGACACGCCCCAGCCCAGCACAGTGTGCACAGAGGGGGGAGACGTGCGGCCAGGGAGGCGGAGTCTCGACAGAAACCACACACCCGGTGGGGTCGCCACTGCACGATCTAACAGCCTGGGCCAGAGCACACGGAACGGGGAGAAGTCCTGTACAGAAAGTGAAAGCTCAACAGAGATCACACACCCTGTGGTACGTGATCCACCAGCCCAGCAGAGTACAAGCTGACCAGAAAGGTGGATCCCCGGAGAAGCCCAAGACCCGAGGCAACCACACACACAAGACACTAGAGGCCAACTGAGCAGTCACGGTGGGAGCCATACCAAATTGGCAACCACAGCAACATCCTATTAGTCATTAGTCTTAAACCGGTGGACTGTGAAACCCCCTGCAACAATGAATAAACACCAAAAAAAAGACACCAGAAATACAAAAAATCAAGAAATTACACCACCAAAAGTTAATAAATCTCATACTCTAGATCCTATAGAACAAGAAGCCCTTGAAATAACTGACAAGGAATTTCGAGTGATAATTCTAAGGAAACTGAATGAGATACAAGAAAACTCAGCTAGACATCATGATGAAATGAGGAAAAGTATACAGGATCTGAAAGAGGAAATATACAAGGAAATCAATGTCCTGAAAAAAAATGTAGCAGAACTTGCTGAACTGAAGAAGTTATTCAGCGAAATAAAAAACACAACGGAGAGTTTAACCAGCAGGCTTGTCGAAGTTGAAGAGAGAACCTCTGAACTTGAAGATGGGCTGTTTGAAATAACACAAGCAGACAAAAAGAAAGAAAAAAGAATCAAGGACATGGAAGAAAATCTGAGAGAGATATCAGACAACCTCAAACGCTCAAATATCCGAGTCATGGGTATTCCAGAAGGGGAGGAAAATGGAGATTCCATTGAAAACATATTCAAAAAAATAGTGGCAGAAAACTTCCCAGGTATAGGAAAAATCACAGATCTTCAGATCCAGGAAGCTCAACGATCTCCAAACGTATTCAACCCAAAAAGGCCTTCTCCAAGACATGTCATAGTCAAATTGGCAAAACTCAGAGACAAAGAGAGAATCTTAAAAGCTGCAAGAGAGAAGCATCAAATCACCTATAAGGGAGCCCCAATCAGGTTAACATCAGACTTTTCATCACAAACCCTAAAAGCTAGAAAGGAATGGGATGATATTTTCAAAATACTAAAAGACAAAGATTGCCAGCCAAGAATACTCTACCCTGCAAGGCTATCCTTCCGAAATGAGGGGCAAATAGTATATTTCTCAGACAAACAAAAACTGCGGGAGTTCACTACCACAAGACCACCCTTACAAGAAATCCTCAAGGGAGTACTGGGTTTGGTTCCTGAAAAATAACTAACACTGCCATAAAAACCTAAGAAAAATCTAAACCCGCTAGTACAATAAAAATGGCATTCATGAAGAGAAAACAAGCTAACAAAAACACTATCTACAACCTAAGGAACCAACAAACAAAGAAACCAAACAGTAAATCAGAAAGCAAGGAACAAAAGACACCTAAGACAACCAAACAACCAATAAAATGCTAGGAATAAATCAACACCTTTCAATAACAACTCTTAATGTTAAAGGCTTAAATTCCCCAATTAAAAGACACAGACTGGCTGACTGGATCAAAAAGCAGGACCCAACTATATGCTGCCTACAAGAAACCCACCTCACCCATAAAGATTCACACAGACTAAGAGTGAAAGGATGGAAAAAGATTTACCATGCAAACAGAAAAGAAAAACGAGCTGGAGTGGCTATTCTTATATCTGACAAAATAGACTTTAAACTAAAAACCATAAAAAGAGACAATGAGGGACACTACTTAATGATAAAAGGACTGATCCATCAAGAAGACATAACAATCATAAATATGTACGCACCCAATGTTGGAGCAGCCAGATTTATAAAACAAACTCTATTAGACCTAAAGAAGGAAATAGACACTAATACCATAATAGCAGGGGACCTGAACACTCCACTGTCAATATTAGACAGATCATCTAGGCAAAGAATCAGTAGAGAAACACAAGATCTAAACAAGACTCTAGACCAATTGGAATTGGCAGATATCTACAGAACATTCCACCCAACAACCTCAGAATATTCATTCTTCTCATCAGCACATGGATCATTCTCCAGGATAGATCACATATTAGGTCACAAATCAAGTCTCAGTAAATTCAAAAAAATTGGAATTATCCCATGTATCTTCTCAGACCACAATGGATTAAAACTAGAAATTAATAACAAACAAAACTCTGGAAACTATACAAACACATGGAAATTAAACAGCATTCTACTTAATGACATATGGGTCCAAGAAGAAATCAAGCAGGAAATCAAAAAGTTTATTGAAACTAATGAAAACAATGATACATCATACCAAAACCTGTGGGATACTGCAAAAGCAGTATTGAGGGGAAAATTTATTGCATTAAATGCTCACTTCAGAAGAATAGAAAGATGGCAAGTGAACAACCTAACACTTCACCTTAAAGAACTAGAAAAACAAGAACAATCCAAACCTAAAGTTAGCAGACGGAAAGAAATCATTAAGATCAGAGCAGAACTGAATGAAATTGAAAACCAAAAAACAATTCAAAAGATCAACGAATCAAAAAGTTGGTTTTTTGAAAAGATAAATAAAATTGACAAACCATTAGCATGGCTAACAAAAAAAAGAAGAGAGAAGACTCAAATAACAAAAATTAGAAATGAAAAAGGCGATATTACAACTGATTCATCTGAAATACAAGGAATCATTCGAGACTACTATAAACAACTGTACGCCAACAAATTTGAAAATCTGGAGGAAATGGATAAATTTCTGGACACACACAAGCTCCCTAAACTGAACCGTGAAGACGTAGAAAATTTGAACAGACCAATAACAATAAAGGAGATTGAAGCTGTTATCAGAAGGCTCCCAACAAAGAAAAGCCCAGGACCAGATGGATTCACAGCAGAATTTTACCAAACATTCAAAGAGGAATTGACACCGATTCTTTACAAACTATTCCAAAAGATTGAAACGGACGCAAATCTCCCAAACTCATTCTATGAAGCAAACATCATCCTGATACCAAAACCAGGTAAAGATATAACCAAAAAAGAAAACTACAGGCCGATATCCTTGATGAATATAGATGCAAAAATCCTCACTAAAATACTAGCAAACAGAATACAGCAACACATACGAAAAATTATTCATCACGATCAAGTGGGATTCATCCCAGGGATGCAAGGTTGGTTCAACATACGTAAATCAATAAATGTGATACACCATATTAATAAACTCAAACACAAGGACCATATGATCATCTCTATAGATGCTGAAAAAGCATTTGATAAAGTTCAGCACTCATTCATGACAAAGACCCTCTATAAGTTAGGTATAGAGGGAAAGTATCTCAACATAATTAAAGCCATATATGCCAAACCCACTGCCAATATCATCCTGAATGGGGAAAAGCTGAAAGCTTTTCCTTTAAGAACAGGCACTAGACAAGGATGCCCACTCTCACCACTCCTATTCAACATAGTGTTGGAAGTACTAGCCAGAGCAATCAGAGAAGAGAAGGAAATAAAGGGCATCCAGATTGGAAAAGATGAAGTCAAACTGTCCCTGTTTGCAGATGACATGATCCTATATATCGAACAGCCTAAAACCTCTACAAAAAAACTCTTGGAATTGATAAATGATTTCAGCACAGTAGCAGGATACAAAATCAACACACAAAAATCAGTAGCATTTCTTTTCTCCAATAGTGAACATGCAGAAGGAGAAATCAAGAAAGCCTGCCCATTTACAATAGCCACCCAAAAAATAAAATACTTAGGAATTGAGTTAACCAAGGAGGTGAAAAATCTCTATAATGAGAACTACAAACCACTGCTGAGAGAAATTAGAGAGGATACAAGAAGATGGAAAGATATTCCATGCTCTTGGATTGGAAGAATCAACATAGTGAAAATGTCCATACTACCCAAAGTGATATACAAATTCAATGCAATCCCCATCAAAATTCCAAAGACATTTTTCTCAGAAATGGAAAAAACTATTCAGACATTTATATGGAACAATAAAAGACCACGAATAGCCAAAGCAATGCTCAGCAAAAAAAATAAAGCTGGAGGCATAACACTACCTGACTTTAAGCTATACTACAAAGCTATAATAACCAAAACAGTATGGTACTGGCATAAAAACAGACACACTGACCAATGGAATAGAATAGAGAATCCAGAAATCAACCCACACACTTACTGCCATCTGATCTTTGACAAAGGCACCAAACCTATTCACTGGGGAAGGGACTGCCTCTTCAGCAAGTGGTGCTGGGATAACTGGATATCGATATGCAGGAGAATGAAACTAGATCCATACCTCTCACCGTATACTAAAATCAACTCAAAATGGATTAAGGATTTAAATATACACCCTGAGACAATAAAACTTCTTAAAGAAAACATAGGGGAAACACTTCAGGAAATTGGACTGGGCACAGACTTCATGAATACGACCCCAAAAGCACGGGCAACCAAAGGAAAAATAAACAAATGGGATTATATCAAACTAAAAAGCTTCTGCACAGCAAAAGAAACAATTAAAAGAGTTAAAAGACAACCAACAGAGTGGGAGAAAATATTTGCAAAATATACATCTGACAAAGGATTAATATCCAGAATATATAAGGAACTCAAACAACTTTACAAGAAGAAAACAAGCAACCCAATTAAAAAATGGGCAAAAGAGCTAAGTAGGCATTTCTCTAAGGAAGATATCCAAATGGCCAACAGACATATGAAAAAATGCTCAACATCACTCAGCATCCGGGAAATGCAAATCAAAACCACATTGAGATACCATCTAACCCCACTTAGGATGGCTAAAATCCAAAAGACTATGAACGATAAATGCTGGCGAGGCTGCGGAGAAAAAGGAACTCTCATACATTGTTGGTGGGACTGCAAAATGGTGCAGCCTCTATGGAAAATGGTATGGAGGTTCCTTAAACAATTGCAAATAGATCTACCATACGACCCAGCCATCCCACTGTTGGGAATATACCCAGAGGAATGGAAATCATCAAGTCGAAGGTATACCTGTTCCCCAATGTTCATCGCAGCACTCTTTACAATAGCCAAGAGTTGGAACCAGCCCAAATGCCCATCATCAGATGAGTGGATACGGAAAATGTGGTACATCTACACAATGGAATACTACTCAGCTATAAAAACGAATGAAATACTGCCATTTGCAACAACATGGATGGACCTTGAGAGAATTATATTAAGTGAAACAAGTCAGGCACAGAAAGAGAAATACCACATGTTCTCACTTATTGGAGGGAGCTAAAAATTAATATATAAATTCACACACACACATACACACATACACACACAAACCGGGGGGGGGGGAAGAAGATATAACAACCACAATTATTTGAAGTTGATACAACAAACAAACAGAAAGGACATTGTTGGGGGGGAGGGGGGGAGGGAGAAGGGAGGGAGGTTTTGGTGATGGGGAGCATTAATCAGCTACAATGTATATCGACAAAATAAAATTAAAAAAAATTAAAAAAATAAAAATAAAAAAAAAAAAAAATAAAAAAAAAAAAAAAAAAATAAAATAAAATAAAATCATGTGAACAAGTCATTGAATTTGAAACAAGACTGTAACAGCTTTTCTAGGCAAAAGAATTAATTGCCATTTCATTGAGCATTCCCTCAGATACCTCTGTCATGGAAGATATACAAAAAATGAAACAAATTCACACATCTCACAAGTGAAACTATCTACACATCTAAGCACACTGAGTAGATTAAGCCTAAAAAAATATTTTTTCCTTTGGGTTTTGGAAGTGAATTCACAGTTTGCAAATAATACATCAAATCTGCTTTGGAAACAAGTACACACAGTGATGGGAATGGAAGTTTGCTTTTCTTATTTAACATTTACATTATTGTCTTATCATATGACTGTACTGTACCACAGAATGCAAGCTGGCAGACAGTTGGTAAATTTTTTAAAAATTAATAAAAAGAAAATTTAATTCAAACATATTCCTAAAAGTTGTTTTCTTAAAGTCAGTGTTTGCTATAAGGAGTGTATCTTTGCCACAGGAGCAAAAGTGTGTTTTAAATACTGAAGAAAGAGAATTTATTCAACCCACAGATACTAATTTCACTCTAGATTGTATCAGGGAATCGGGGGCACTGTACCCTGTAAAAGGGTGAGCCCACACTGACCTGTCATGTTGCGAGGAAGGGACACCACTGTGTGACTTGTCTCAGGAAGAAGGTGCCTCTTTGTCACGCCTGCAAAGGACTGCATTGCTAGTGCTGCTTCCATCTGGTGCAAAGAGGATGAGCAGCAGAGAAGACCCACTCCAAGGGGATGGCATGTAAGATGTTCAGTCAATTCTTTTGACCCCAATGAATAAGAGCATTTGCTGTAGTGGGCACCAGTCTGGGAACTGGGGATGCGATAGGTAACATATTGATGAGATCTCACTCACATTATGGTGGAGATGAATGAAATGTCATGGAAATTCAAAGAAAGAGAGAGGGCACCAATTTACTCTAGGAATAAAACATGACCTGGAACACAGATAACGGAAAGAAATTGATCAGGTCCCAGAGCGTGGGTATGGGGTTAGATTGAGGGGATGAACATGGATTTTAATCAGAGGAAGGAGGGCAGTATCCATGGTCATGATGTTTCCACATTCTTTTCATTGCTCTGAGGAGGACACCAGTAATATTCCAAGAACCTTTCCTGTACAGAATGTCCCCACCAGGTCTTACCTTTTCTGATTGCTGAGAGCCCCAAGAAGTCCTCTGCAAATAAGATTTAAGTCACTGCACTGAAGCTTTCCTAGAGAACACACTGCCCCTACCCTTTGAAGTTATTGTCAGAGCTTCAGGATTCTCATTGTCTCATGAATTAACAAAAAATGCTTATTTACTGAAAGCCTACTTTGAGTGGGGTAGTGCTCCAGGCATAGCAGGTTCAGTAATAAACAAAGAAAACCAGACCCTTGTATTCTTGCAGATTACACTGAAGCCAGGGGGTGTTAGTATTGGTGATGGAGATATTGCTGTTGTTGGTGGTGATGGTGTTGTTGGTGTTGCTTTTGAAGATGCAGGTGTTGGTCGTAGTGTTGTTGTTTGTGTTGGTAATAGTGATGGTGATGATGATGATGATGGTATAAATGGAGGTGTTGGTGTTGATGATGGTAGTGCTGATGGTTATGATGATGGTGGTATAAATGGAGGTGCTGGTGTTGATGATGGTAGTGTTGATGATGATGATGGTGTGGTATTGATGGAGGTGCTCGTGTTGATGATGGTAGTGTTTATGGTGATGATGATGGTGGTATAAATGGAGGTACTGGTATTGGTGATGGTAGTGTTGATGGTGATGATGATGATGGTGGTATTGAAGGAGGTGTTTGTGTTGATGATGGTAGTGCTGATGGTGATGATGATGGTGGTATAAATGGAGGTGCTGGTGTTGATGATGGTAGTGTTGATGGTGATGATGATGGTGGTATTGATGGAGGTGCTGGTGTTGATGATGGTAGTGTTGATGGTGATGATGATGGTGGTATTGATGGAGGTGCTGGTGGTGATGATGGTAGTGTTGATGGTGATGATGATGGTGGTATTGATGGAGGTGTTGGTGTTGATGATGGTAGTGTTTATGGTGATGATGATGGTGGTATTGATGGAGGTGCTGGTGTTGATGATGGTAGTGTTGATGGTGATGATGATGGTGGTATTGATGGAGGTGTTGGTGTTGATGATGGTAGTGTTTATGGTGATGATGATGGTGGTATTGATGGAGGTGCTGGTGTTGATGATGGTAGTGTTGATGGTGATGATGATGGTGGTATTGATGGAGGTGTTGGTGTTGATGATGGTAGTGTTTATGGTGATGATGATGGTGGTATTGATGGAGGTGCTGGTGTTGATGATGGTAGTGTTGATGGCGATGATGATGATGGTGGTATTGATGGAGGTGCTGGTGTTGATGATGGTAGTGTTGATGGCGATGATGATGATGGTGGTATTGATGGAGGTGCTGGTGTTGATGATGGTAGTGTTGATGGCGATGATGATGATGGTGGTATTGATGGAGGTGTTGGTGTTGATGATGGTAGTGTTTATGGTGATGATGATGGTGGTATTGATGGAGGTGTTGGTGTTGATGATGGTGGTGTTGATGGTGATGATGATGGTGGTATTGATGGAGGTGCTGGTGTTGATGATGGTAGTGTTGATGGTGATGATGATGGTGGTATTGATGGAGGTGTTGGTGTTGATGATGGTGGTGTTGATGGTGATGATGATGGTGGTATTGATGGAGGTGCTGGTGTTGATGATGGTAGTGTTTATGGTGATGATGATGGTGGTATAAATGGAGGTGCTGGTGTTGATGATGGTAATGTTGATGGTGATGGAGGTGCTGGTGTTAATGATGGTGGTGCTGATGGTGGTATTGATGGAGGTGCTGTTGATGATGGTAGTGTTGATGGTGATGATGATGATGGTGGTATTGATGGAGGTGTTAGTGTTGGTGTTGATGATGGTGGTGTTGATGGTGATGATGATGGTGGTATTGATGGAGGTGCTGGTGTTGATGATGGTAGTGTTGATGGTGATGATGATGATGGTGGTATTGATGGAGGTGTTGATGTTGATGATGGTAGTGCTGATGGTGATGATGATGGTGGTATTGATGGAGGTGTTGGTGTTGATGATGGTAATGTTGATGATGATGATGGTGATGGTATTGATGGAGGTGCTCATGTTGATGATGGTAGTGTTTATGGTGATGATGATGATGGTGGTATTGATGGAGGTGTTGATGTTGATGATGGTAGTGCTGATGGTGATGATGATGGTGGTACTGATGGAGGTGTTGATGTTGATGATGGTAGTGCTGATGGTGATGATGATGGTGGTATTGATGGAGGTGTTGGTTTTGATGATGGTAGTGCTGATGGTGATGATGATAGTGGTATAAATGGAGGTGCTGGTGTTGATGATGGTAGTGTTGATGGTGATGATGATGGTGGTAGTGGTGTAGGTAGCAGAGGTGGATTTGTTGGTGGTGTTGGTGATATTTGGGGGAAAGGTGGAGTTGGTGGTGAGATGTGCAGGTAGGCAACAAACAAATTAATGTACAAGAAAAATAACAGATAGCAGAACATGCCAAACAGAAAGCAGAGAATACACAGTGTGGTGCAGTGGATCTGGGCTGCCACTTCAGGGGGATGACAAAGAGTGGTCTTTCAGACACAGTGGCATTTAAGCCAAGATCTCAGAGCTGAGTGGCCTGACCCAGGGCATCCTGAGCTCCATATTCATGATTAAGATGTCATTGAACAGGACTAAAGGTTCAGGAATACTAGTAATAAAGCACAGACATTAAGAGAGAATGTTTGTGCTCAAAATATGAATGGAGACTCTCATATAACCTTATATTTTTCTCTATGAACATCTGAGAATTTCTTATGGCAATTTTTTCATCATATCATATAAACTATGGAGGGAAAAAGATCCGGATTAGTATTTAGCATTTATTTTAAAGTCTGCTTTGTGTGTCTACTCAAATGTCTTTTCTTAGCCTCTATAAAGTGTTTCTGTTCCTATGAACTTGCTTTAAGTAGGAAGACTGCTTTATTTATTCTGGTGTCTTTACATTCTTGAGAACGTCCCTGCAAATGTCTATGTCATCTGCAGAAATAGTCTTTTCTGGCAATTTTCTAATGACTGATTTAGCTCTCCTTGTGTGTCTTTAAATAAGGAACGAGCAGCTAGTCCTGGGCTGTTAAATGGGAATATGAGGGTGTTAGCCTCTCACCCACTCTTCCCTTTCAATATTTTGTCTGATCCTCACTCACTTTTCCAATCTATTTTGAATTCGGCACTACTAATTGCCTGGCAAAAAACTTATTGCTAACCCAGGGAAGATGAATTGCTAAAGACGCTTTGCAGTAGATACTGCTGGCGTCCTGTCCAGGTTTGCTGTTTGCTGTTTTATCCCCAGGATAGCTATCCCCCAGCTGAGAAGAATATTGCCTGCCAGCAGCTCAGAGCTGTACCAACTGCTCTCAGCCAAATGGGAAATACCTAGGAGGTGATATCCTTCCCCGGGGGTGGCCCAAAGCTAGCGACTGATACGAGGGTGTTCCAGCTATCTACCACTGCATAGCAAACCACCCCAGAGTAGTGGCATGAAACGAGAACCATTTTATTATGTTCATGAATTGTGTGGGTTCATGAATATGGACTGGGTGCGGTGGACATAGCTTGTCTTGCTTCATGATGTCTGGGCCCTCGATAGAGGAGACTTCAATGAGTGGGACTGACCTAAAGAACTGGGGACTGAAACTATCTGGAGATTTCTTTACGCGCTTGTCTTGTGTCTGGGTTGGCAAGACTCAAAGGCAGGGCTCCAGTGGGACTGCTAGTGAAAGCAACACCTACACACGGCCTCTGTGCAGCCGGAGACTCCTTACAGCAAGGCAGCCTCGGGGTAGCTGGACTTTGTACATCGTGAGTGAAGGCTCCGAGAGTGACTTTGTCAGCAAACAAGGGAGATCCTCCTGGGTCTTTAATAATCCGGCCTCAAAAGTCAACTAGGATCCAGCAAGCATGTAAAAGATCCTCAACATTACTAATTATGAGAAAAATGTGTACAAAACCACACAGAGATATGCAGCCACTTCAAGCCCACTAAGACGGCTACTATCGAAAAAATTTAAAAACTCACAAAATAACAAGTGCGACTGAGGAAATGGAGAGATTGTGCACTGTTGATGGGAATGTAAAACAGTGCAGTTGCTCTGCAAAACGGGATGGCAGTTCCTCAAAAAATTAAAAATGGAATTACCTTATGACCTAGCAGTTCCAGAAATCGAAAGTGGGATATCAAAAAGATATTTGTAACCCCGTGTTCATAGCAGCGTTATTTACAATGGCCAAAATGTGGAAGCAGCCCCAGTGTCTCCCTGCAGATGAATGACCAAACAAAGTGTGGTCTATCCACACAATGGAATATTATTCAGCCTTCAAGAGGCAGGGAATTCTGGCACATGCTATAATACAGATGAACCTGGAGGAGAGTCCGCTAACCGAGATAAGCCAGTCTCAAAAAGACAAATACTATAAATTTCACTTACATATGGTACCCATAGCAGTCTGATCCCTAGAGATGGAAGGTAGAAGAGTAGTTACCAGGGGTTAAGGGAGGAAGGCATGGGGAGCGATTGTCTAATGGATGCAGAGTCTTAGTTTTGCAAGGTGACAAGAATTCTGGGGTGGATATTTGTGATCGTTGTACAGCAACGTGAACACACTTAACATTATTGAACTATATGCTTCAAAATCGTTAAGGTGGTACATCTTATGTTATGTATATTTTACAACAATTAAAAATTATTTCAGTAATGATGAATATGCTAATTACCCTGAGTTGATCATCACACATTGTACACAGGTATTGATATTCAACTCTGTACCCCACAAATATGTATGATGTTTCAATGAAAAAAAAATCAAAAAGTCACATCGTGTCACTTTCACCATATCCTGTTCATTCGAGCACTCACAGCTCTGCTAACATTTGAGGGCAGGTGATGCAAAACTGTCTGTTGATGGGAAGAGTGTACAAAATTGCTGCTGTGTTTAAAAACCAGCACAGTGTACTAGAGGCCAGCTCCTTGGCACGAGGTGGGGCAGATCCATAGCACCATTTACGCTCCACAGCTCCTCGTGGGAGCAGGCGGAGGTGACTTCAGCTGTAACGAGATCCCTCTCTACCTTCTCTCCCTGTCTTCACCTGCTTCCCTCATTTCCCAGGAGATGTCTCCTCAGGGCCCTCATCAATAAATCACCTGCCCTTGAGGCCCTGTCTCAGGCTCTCCTTCTATAGAATCTGAACTAAAACAGACTCTGAGGCTGAAAACATCTATTAAACATCAAAAGGGCAGTGGAATGTTAGATTTTTGCAGGGCTGTGGGAATATATTCTGGAACAGAAAGTCTTTTCATCACTCCTTTTGAATCAGCCCTGAAAGATTTCAGCTACTCACAAGACCTGCCCTGATCACTGAGCCGTGTTCCTGCAAAGGCCATGACTGCTGCTCTTCATTTTGACTGGCTATTCCTAAGAACCGGGCTGCTAACTGAGGGAGACAGTACGAGGGATACCAGAGGGAAGCATCGCTGAACATCGGGGGTGGGGGGGGGCAGTCATTCTCATTTGCTCTGGACTAAGAGGTTTCCTTGGACATGGAACTCTTAGTGTCAAAGCCAGGAGATTCCCACACAAACCAGTTTGCGTTGTGTCACCTCTGGCCAGTTTGCATTCATCTCTCATGGATGTCTAAGATTTTGTAACACTCATATTAGAATGGTTCTGCATGCATATATTAATTGCCTGGGCTTGCTGCAACAAAAAACAATTAAATGGTGGCTTAAAACAATACAAATGTATTTCTCATGGTTCTGGAGATGGAGAAGTCCAAGATCAAGCTAGCAACAGTCCATTCAGGCTGCTATAACAGAGTAACATAGACTGGGGGGCTTATAAACAACAGAAATGTATTCTAATAGCTACAAAAGAGGACCTTGAACATAATCACCGTGAAAAAAAGGTAAATGTTAAGGGAATGGATATGTTATCTACTCTAAGTGAATCATTTTACAATATATGCATGTATTAAAACAACACAACATATCCTATGAACATGTACAATTAAAAATGGATTTTAAAATTGTTTAAAAAACAAAACAGAAATGCAGAAATGTAATTCTCACAGTTCCGGAGGTTGCAAGTCCAAGATCAAGGTGTGACAGATTCTGTGTCTGGTGAGGATCCATAACCTGGTTCATAGACGGCACCTTCTCACTGTGTCCTCTCATGGTGGAAGGGGTGAGGGGGCTCTCTGGGGTCTCTTTTATGAGGACACTAATGCCATTCATGAGGCCCCACCCTCATGACCTCATCACCTCCTAAAGGTCCCACCTCTAACACTACCACCTTGGGGTTAGATTGCAACATATGCATTTTGGGGGAACATATCTGTTCAGATCCATTTGGTCCGTAGCAGCAGGGTTGGTTCCTTCTGAGGGCTTGTAGATGGTCTTCTCCCTGTCTGTCTCCACATAGTCTTTTCTCTATTCATATCTCAGTGTCCAAATTTTCCCATTTTATAGGAACACAAATCCTACCTGATTAGAGCCATCTTAATGACCTCATTTTAACTTGATTACCTTTGTAAAGAACCTATCTCCGAATAAGGTCACGTTCTGAGTTCCTGGGAATTAGGACTTCACCATATTAATTGGGCGGGGAGGTGGGGCCACGATTCGACCCATAACAATGCATAAAGCTAAGTGGTAACATGCACATGATTAACATGCAGATTCATCTCCACCTCACAGGCTCTCATAATCCTTTTTGGATAAAATGCACTCAACAGGAAGAGAAAGGGTGAGTTCTGTTGCACCACTTATCCTAGTGATTGGGTCAAATCCCATCTGGGATACAGCTGCCAGACATCAGGGAGAGCAGTCCACTTAGCAGATAAGTTAAATCAGGTGTAGGAATTCGGAGGAAGATCTAGCAGCCCGAGGTATCCCCTAGAAGTCCCTAGATCCTGTGACACATGGCTGCATCAAAAAATCAAACCGATCCAACTAATAAATTGCACTTCCAGAGGTATCTAAACCAAGGCAGCAATACCAGGTGAAAACAAACATGTAAATTCATGAGAAAGGCCCCCAAGTACAAGAGAAATCACACACTGTGTTTGAAGAAGCCTCCAAGAACCTTTCTTTTGTACAAGCACTTTGAATTTTAATTTAGGGGACGTTGGATTCATTCCTGCAAGAAATCACCAAGTTGTCTTTTAGTTCTAAGTTATTGTGAATGAAAAGCAAATGCCAACAATATTTTTTTTTAAGGAAAGTTAGTCCTTCTGGTTTATTGGGTTGTCACTGAGCAAACTTTTGCTTCAGTAAATGCTTCTGGCCTAAAACCACTCATTCATCATCCAACAACGAGTAGTCCACCACCGAACCATGAACAGAATTTCATTGACTAAGCCTAAGTTAAAATGGCTCATAGATTTTGTCTTTACAAAGCAAGCCTATTAAAAGTATCACTACTATCACCAAATAATGAATTGGCAATTACATAATGTCATATCCCATGCCCTTTAAAAGTGTGCTAGGTAAAGAAAACTAAACCGTGTGTTACACTCACCCGGTGTTAGATATCTGCCAACACCCACGGGCAATAGGTGATTACCCACTTCTTACTGACAGCATAAAAACTAGTTGTCATTTAGATTGATAGAGCAACCCATTTGCCATTACATCAAATTGCATTATATCCTGACATAACCTAAGAATATACGGTTGTTTTTCCATTAAGCAAAACACTAGTCAGAAAAATTAAAGTTTAAATGCTCTTAGCAGAATCCAAGTAAATACCATGGTGAGGATTTTTTCCCCCAACCTGAGCATTTATGGAACCACAAATGCTTGACTGTACATGTTACTTCCCCATATCTTCCCCCCACTTTTTTTCGGTCTCCTCCTGTTACAGGTTTTAAAAAATTTTTATCCACTTTATGTGAAAGCTGTTGTTGTAACTAACCTCTGTGTATCGAGCACTTAAGCATCATTCCTCGGAGAAAACAGAAGTCAAGAATCCCACCTGAGTGTATTAATAGAGCTCATTTGCTATTTTTTTGTTAGATTTCCCCCAAATTGTCTCAGAACAAGTAGAGAGGAAACAGACCACTAATAGAGATGTAAATATTTTGAAAGATGAGCAGTTGACTGCAGACAATTCTGTTATCGGTGTCTATGTCAGTCAGATTACTGTACGGTATAGCACCCAGTTACGTTCAAACTGGGAGGCCGTAGGCAAAAGAAGTGTGAAGTTGTACCATTCTAGTGAATTTGATCCACCTTAGGTGCCAATCAAATATTCTAAGTACAAACAGAAGTGTATCCTCTCTTAGTGGCTAAGTTTCCCACCGTGCCCCTTCTGGGAGACTAAAGCAACAATCACGTTTCCCTCCAGAAGATTCTGAAATATCATCTCCTCTGAGAAATGACATGGACTTGAATACTGTTAAAACCTAAATTTCAAAATCTAAGAACACCCTGTGAAAGTTTTCAGAAACAAAATGGAGTTGCTTATGTTAAAAACAAACAAACAAACAACAAAAAAAACCCCCTGCCAAATAAAGCTGGGTAAGGGCCATGAAAGGGGAGTCTTCATGCACATATTCCTGCTAACAGGAACTATCACAAAGGACTCTGCAAAGCCACAGCCTTGCACAGAGGCCATCCCAACCTTACACACACACACAAAATACTTCTGCGAGGACATCTACCCAGCAACTGCCTGTTCACCCTCAAACTGGTGTCACCGTCATTATTGATCCTTGTAGCCAAGAATAATTATCCCAAAACAATTCTGTAATCCTCCACCACTTTTCCTATAAAACACTTTGGTGTCCTTTACCTTCCTGAATACCCACATAGCTTACTATAGCATGCGTATTCCCACTATAACGCCTTATTCCCAATTAAACTCATTATTGTTTTAGAGAGACTCTATTTGTTAATTAGGTTGACAACCCTCTCTTTTTATACCTGTGATGACTCAAAGTCTTAGAGGAATAGACAACCTGAGAAGACAGGAAATATACATTGTTGTACATGTTTCTCCTATACTTTTTAGCAATTAATTTTCATTAAAATAAATGTTTGAGCACTACAAAATCAAATCATTTTTTAAAATTTAAATGTGGCAATAATGTTCATTAATTGTACCTCTTGCCCTCATCTCCCACACATAAGAACACATTCACACAGCTTTGGATTTGAATAACTGTATCTGGTGGGGTTCAGTTGCAGGTAACAGTCACGACTCTAGCTATTTTCTGCAGAGAGCAACTAACATAGAACACAGTTAGGTCTCTTGGAAGGACTCCCAGACCAACATGACAAAAACAGCACCCGAGGAAAACAGCTGGTCCTGACACAGGTGGGAGCCCAGGGGGCTGCCCATACAGCTTAATCCAGAACCCCATTTCACCAGCCAGACCTGCCCCAACATGACCACTTTTCTCTCTACCTGCTTGAAGTCCTAATGCAGGTGCTAAGAGAATGCCTCTGATTGGTGGACCTATTCACACCTGGAAACCTCGCTGCAAGGAATTCTGGGAAAGTAGTTTTTATGCTTCCATCCTCTGAAGGATATGGACCAGATTCTGAGTCACTTAAGTGTAGCTTTCCATGAAACTACCCCAGGTGCAGGCTTATTCCTACAAACACGTTTGTTATGTTCTCAAAAGCAATAGTGTTTTAGTGCTATAAATTGTTCTAGAATTTGGGATCATTTTAATCTGTCCACCTTTCAAGCTGTACAACGTTCAAGCAGGCATAATGATAAAGTTAAGCCCTGACATAATGTTCAACTTCTGCACCTTTGGGGGTCTTCTTTCAGAGAACAACACTCTTAATTATTCACCCCAACATAAGAAAGAATATGAAACAAAAAAAAAAAAAAAGAAAGAAAGAAAAGAAAAGAAAAGGGCTATAGCACTAAAAATTCTCCTTGAACCTCATCACTTAGATTTACGGGATCTGCAATAGGGCAGAGAAGCAAATGAGCACTGCCCCAAAGTTCCCCTGTGGAGTTATTGAGGAGGGATTACATTTCCCTACCAGCACTCGCAGCAGGGTTTGAGGTGAAGAGGGCACGATGCTGAGAGTCAAGGATGAGGTCCCAGCAGTCAGCTGACGAATGCCATTGATTCAGCCAGTTCAATAAGCAATATCCACAGGCATATCAGGGAGCTCACTCACGGAGTCCCTAATAGACAGGCACTTCCCAATGGCTGCAAAACTGTGACTAGCTTGTTGCTTGTAATTACTCAGCAGTCTTCAGTGCACATCAAAATCTCTGGAGAAGCTTGTTAAAATAAAGGTTCTGGAGTCCCACCTCGAGGCTAGAGGACCCGTCCCCCACCCCCAAGCGATGCTGGTGAAGGTCGTTAGGATATCCACTTTAGAAGAATTGGACAATACCACGAAGGAGGTGGGGGCAAGTAGTCAGGGTTAGGAAAACCTCATGCAAAGGCAAGAACACAGCCATTGCCAGTTTCTGATTATTCCATCTTAGAAACGGAAGTGGATTTATTGCCGTGAAAAGGGCATTTTCTGAAACATGCTTATACTCTTAGACTTCAAACAATGCTACAGGCATGGTTTGCAAACCTGCAACCTGCCCCACACCCTTATAAACTGTAAGCGTGCGTGATTTCCAGTTTACTATGCAACGATTATCCCACTACTTTTTGCTGGGGAGGTTGGCTTTGCTTAGCTCAAGTTTAAATAAAAGAGCACTGTTAATCTTTGTTGTGTCAGTGACAGAAGAAATTATGTTTCCCTCTGAATCTGCCCATCTTCCATTTTCATGAATACTATGAATATTGTGTCCTTGAAGAACCATCTAAGCCATCCTCTGTAGAACATTACCCACTGATGGAGTTTGCATGTGTTGTCCCCTCCAAAACCCATGTGGAAATTTGATCTCCAATGTGGCAGTGTTGGAAACGGATTGAGTCATGGGTTAGGGTTAGGGTTAGGCCCAAACCCTAATTCCCAGTTTTTAGTTAAGATTTCATCCCATATAATTTACCTCAGCCCTCACAAATGGCGATGCAGATCTACCTCCAACAGTAGCAAGAGCTGGCTGGGTATAGACAAAAGTGTATACAGTCGTCTCATGGTATCCGTGAGGTTTTGGTTCCAGGACCTTCCCTCTCAGCCCCCAAGTCCTTAGATTCTCAAGCCCCGAGGTCAGCTCTGTGGAACCACGTAGATGAAAACTCAGCACTTCGTATACATGCAGGTTTCGCATCCTGTGAACAGTGTATTTTCAATCCCGGGTTGGTTGGAAAAAATAAATAAATAAAATCCACGTATAAGTGAACCCTGCTCAGTTCAAATACGTGTTGCGTTCTACTTTCAGTGCTGTGTGTCTTTATGGAATCATCACACCAAAGGTCAAGTGATACTTTGCACAGACAGTTGACCCACGAACAACATGGCTTTGAACTGCACTGGGTCTACTTATACAGGGAACCTACTTAAATGGAGGGCTGACTTTCTGCATGAGCGGGTTTCACAGGGCCAACTACTTAAGTACTTAATGACAAGCACTTAACTGCCGAAGTCACTTAACTACTTAAGGAAGTGGGGAAAGTCATGAGGTCGGAACCCCTAACTGTCCCCTCCCCTCTTGGTTCAAGAGTCAGCTGTAATCACTCCTGCCTAGACACAAATAGTCACAGCGATTGCCCAAAAGGCTGATTCCCAATTTGATTACAAGCCTCCTCTCTTGCCAGGAGGTCTCTCAAGGCAGCAATGAACAGCATGAGGACTTACAGAATAATTTTCTACAGTTTCATGATGCAAAGTATCTACTAAACATCCTCCTAGGTGGGAAAGCGCTTTTCTAAATGAAAACTTAAGGACACGCCTGTTGGGAAAATATAGGAAAATGGTCAGGGCCCCCCAGATGTTCAGAATCTTGGCGAACATTGGATGTAAACATGCACGTGCACCCAGGTGTTCCTTGGTGATTGTCTAATGTAAGAGCGCATGTGCGCCCAGGTGTCCTGGGTTATGGACTTAAGTATAAAGGACTATTGACTCTGATCCACAGTGCCCCCCACCCCCCAGGATGCCCCCCCGGGGTGGTGGTGGCATGGGGAGGTTGCCACCCCCATCACCTGACTTGTAAGCTGCTGGACCGGTAAGCTGCTGCTGCCATTGCTGAGGACTGAGCTCATGTCATCTGCCAATGGCTCCCAGGATCTTTCCCAATTACTTAGCATGGACATGCATGTGAGGGGTCTGTGACCCAGCTTGGTATGTGAGGGGTCTGGTGACCCAGTCTGTATAATGGGTTTGAAGGGTCTGAGTCCTAACCTGACAACTGGTGTAGTCATGTAGCTTTACAATGTGACATTTATCTTCAATCATTAGACATGTTCTAAGTCCATTTCTCACTGCCCAGGGCCATGCTACTCCCACAGTTACTGTTCTCTGTGTTATAGAGGGAGAAACCAGAGGCCAAAGAGAATAAAGCTGAAAAAGAGCTGTGCATTGTAGTGTTTTGGGAGAAACGCATGAGCTACCTTGCTGTGCTCAGATGGGATTGTGTGTGCATCAGAGCAGGATTATATTTGTTGATTTGGCAGAACAGCCTTGAATTTTGTTGTAGTTTCTCCCTCTGCCATTTCCTATGTGGTCTGGAGCTGAACGTGAGACAGAAAACATAATTATGCACACCCACGTTCCCATCACATGTATTCAACCCAATGCGAGAGCAACATTCTGGGGTTCAGGGGGCGTGTGCTTTGATTTAATTCTGCTGCTCAACTTGTCACACTTAGGCAAGTCATTCCATGACTCCAGGTCTCAGTTTTCACATCTGTGAGGCAGGTTCATCGTGCACTGTTTGCTAACTTGTGAGTCCAGTAAGACAGAAGATTCATGCACACCACGAGTTACAGGAAGCAGGTGTGTCACAGACAGGCAGCAAGGGACAGTAGAAGCCTAGACTTCACTGTGAGCAGGTCCCCCAAGGCTCAGGAGAGCTGCCTGGGGCAGACTGAGTCTTGTCTGTGTGTGTCCAATGTGCCCTGAAGCTGAGGGACCCCAGAAAGCAGCCATCGCTGGGTTTTATACCTGTGGCGATGTGACTCGCTGGGCTAAAGCACTGAAGGAAATCTTGTTTCTGGGAGGACACTAGAAAAGCGCTTGGACTGTCCCAATAGCTCCCTCATCTCAGGATATTGCACTCCCAGCACATTCTACACTTACTCTTAAAAACAACAAGCCAGGAATACGGGAGAAACAAGGCTACCTGAGCACTACCGTGCATCACTAGAAAAAGATAGATTAAAATTCAATTACAATAGGGGAATCTTTAAGATCTGGTGCTTTTTGTTTGTTTTTAAGATGTTTCTATCATTGAAAATACTGTCCAGCTCAGAATTTAAGATTGTTTCACTGTCTTCCCTTCAAATCTTATTGCCTTAGATAAAAAGAGAGACAGTAAAATATGTTTTGACGTGATTAACTATTTCTTGTTTACTTATAATTTCCCAAGCCGCTTGACACTAAATGACCTATCTTATCCTACATCTGGTATGAGCATTCTGCAAGTCTATAATTCTTTTTTAGCAGGAGATTTCTATATTAACATGAACATTTAAGAAGTAATTTTAAAACAAAAGCCTATTCTAAATAATGAGATTTGGGGGAAGATAACACAGGACTTTGCTCAACGTCAGATGACTAGAATTTCAGTCCTGGCTCTGCCATCTACTACCTCATTCATTCATTCATTCGCTTGTTCTTTATCCATTTATTTAACAAATATAAACTACTATATCCTGTACCAGACACTGGTAAATTCTGTGTACCCAGCTGTGAACAAACAGCATGGTCTGTTATCTGGTGGATTTTACACCCTAGCAGAGGAAAAATATAGACAAACAAACCAGAATGTATCATTGGAGAATGAGACTTCACCTTGTGTTTGGATTTGAACCTGCCAGAAACACGATTTGCTTATACTTGGCCAATCTGTGTGCTGCAGACCTGATGCAGACGTCAGGGCTTTTCTTGGTAGTCAGAGAATCCACACCATACCTGGAGGTATGTGGTCAACAATCTCACGGTCAGTGGGCTAATTTACAGCTTGTATTAGCAAAGTCAACTTCCTATTACAAACATACTCCATGCCGTAAGATAGCAAGTGCAATTTTTTTATAATGAGCGGTTTTCAAGCATAAGTGCTTAAACTATGCCAAGGCTCATTTCAACTTATCAGTAAACCGGGAAGAGCATCTCATAAGCAAATATCAGACTGTGCCCAGTTCAGTCCTAACGCCTCGCTCCTGTCACTCTCTTTGTTTGTCATGTGTCTGTCGTCATCTGAATTATAAATATTCTCTGGTCCGGTGGCACTTACCGGTGAATGCACCAAGCTCAGGGTGTTTGCAAAGAAATCCCTTGGTGAGTTGGAAGGAAATGTTAGGATTTCCATTTCTGTATCTAATCAATAATAGATAGTAACAGTTTAAACAAAGATTAACGCTTACTCTCTGCTGTGGTCATTGTGTGAGGTGTTATGGGGGACCCACAGCAAGGATGGGGTGCCTCTCTTGTGTTCACTCATTTTTCTTTCCAGGAAATTGCCACCCTTTGCATTAACAAGTGCCCACTCAAGAAAATTTATTGATGATGCTACCTAGACTGAACTATGTTAATTCTCACAAAGCGGATGAGTGACTTAAAGACCCTCCAGAGGAACTGAGGCTGAACTTGATACGAGTCGTGCTGCTGTCCTAATCTCGTCAGCACGTCCTCAAGTTCAAAGCAAGGGTTCTCCAGTAAAATCCAACGAAATGTTAACTCCCACTCCAGGTAAAATTCTGAATTTGGGGGAAGACTTTAATAAAGCAATCTGCATCCACTACCGTGAGTGAAGACTCTCACCAGTCATGTACGTTGTGGTACGTGAGGCATTACATCGTGGTCTGGCGTGTTTGTAGTTTATAGATAATAGATAAGCACGTGGCGGTTTCATTGTTTTATTGATAGGGGTGGGTGATCACAACACCCACGAGAGTAACGTTCCAGGCACTCTCACTATCTTCATTAAGAAATGTAACAGTGAAAGTTCACCTCTGAATTTCATGGCTGCCTTTGTTTTAGAAGAAATTGATGCTAGGCAAACCACGTCTTGGCCTACAGAGAGGGTAATTTCATATGGTTCAACCTGAAACATACAATTTGGCTTTTCTGTTTGTATTAATACACGAAGTCTTGCATCATGCAGTGATGAGTCATGATAAGGAATCAAGTTGTACAGATTTCCCAGGGCACAGAGATTCAAGCAGACGGGGACCTCCAGCACAAGAATCCTGTGGTTGGGTGGGGCTGGGCTCGCTCATTCTGTCTGGGGTGATGGGTCCAGGGGGGAGGCCTTCACCAGAATGCTGGACAAAGGACGCTATTTAAGACCAAGCTGGCAGGCTACGGAAACTGGATCTCCTCCTATGAGCAGAGCGTGTTAGGCAGGATAGTGCTGTGCTCTGCTCATGACTCTGGGTGTTGACTTTCCTTCTGGAAGCCTTGGGTCCTCCCATCTGCATTAAGGCTGATTCCCACCTCACAGAATTGCTGTGAGGCACGTCCTTAAAGACACCAGACAACATCGGGGGCAATGTATGTGACCAACAAGCACGCATGCCCTCCCCTTCCTTGATGGACAACATCGATAACTTTTTTCCCCCAATTTTCAGGAGAGTAATGATTTAAAGAGGGTGACTTCAAAATATTTTAAATCATCTGAATAAATACCAAGTAAGAATTTTATGCTATTTATACTGTTGAATAATAAAAAGTAGGCAATGGTTAGTGGGTAACTAAGTGAATATACTATAAGTAGAAACTAATATACCGCAAGCAGACAATTTTTTAAAAGTTAATAAAAGTTAATAAAATTGAACAAACAAAATTATGTTATTATAATAATTATTATAATAATAATAACGTAATTATTATATTATATAATAATATAGAATATATTATGTAATATATAATTACATAATATAATTACATATAATTGTACTGTACACTATATACTATAACAATATAATTGGATATTATTATTATATTGTATATATTATTATATAATATTGTATATATTATTATATAATATATACAATATAATTGTCTATATTATTGTATATAATATAATTGTATATAATATACAATATAATTGTATATATTATTGTATATAATATACAATATAATTGTATATATTATTGTATATATTATTATATAATATATACAATATAATTGTATATATTATTGTATATACTATAATTGTATATAATATACAATATAATTGTATATATTATTCTATAATAATATATACAATTATATTATTATAGGATATAGTATACAGTACAATTATATGTAATTATATTATGTAACTATATTATAATATAATAATCTATAATAATATAATTATTATATCATTATACTATATCCTATTTATTTGTGCTCAGGTCTTATTTCATTAATACTTAAGAGTAATAGAGGTAGTATTCACAGATATTTGTAAATCAATTTTGTCCACATTTCTTACTTTCATTCCTATTTTCATTTCACACTTTCATTTTTACTCTCATTTCAAAGACTTCTGTCCACATTCTCAAATAATGAGTTTTGGGGGAGGATCTTGGTAGAAGCCCATCTTTCCTTTCTTTTAATACATATACCAAGCTAATGTTTCCAAATGAGGACATCCTCGTGAGGAGTCACCTTTGGAAGGGGGCCACCATACCAACTTTTGATCTTCTATTAGAGGTGCCCATCGAGAGAGGATTTTCAAGGTGCATAGTTTCACAGCGTTTGGGCAGCGGGCTTGGATGTACTTCATGAGAGAAGAGACAGCTGTTGCATTCTTATCAAAACCAGAAGTAATCTCTATCTTCTTCACCGGAATTAGTTCCGATTATTTGGCTAATACAAAAAATCAAATGCATCTGCCAAGAAATAAGCTTTGCCCTCACTAAGCATGTTACAATGGAGACAAAGTCACTAAACGATAGAAACCCGCCCTGTCTAATGCTATCCATCCCCCTGTCTATCTCCAGCCCGATGTGGCAAACCCAGAACCAGACACAATGTGGAATAGTATTGAAAATGCCCAAGCCCTGAAATCAATTCCAACGAGGAGGTCAAGGGCAACTTCCCATGAATGCCGAAGCCTCTGGATTAACTGTCCAGAATTGGTTTCCAAAAGTGACCTCTTTGAAAGGAACAAGGGTTATATGAATGTCAGTGCTTGGACAGGACTTTTAACAAGGCACTTAGTGTTTCTGGATAGTCACATCTGCAGCTCCCAGATCAGACTAAGATGGCGTTCAATGAGCATAAAACCAAAATTCTGACATGAAGGATATGGAAAGTTGGCATAGCATAGAGAGGAGACTGCTACTCCATGCAGAAGCAATGGACACCAATTAATCAGTGCAACAATGTCTGTGCTTCAGATGCCATGGGTTAAAAGAAAAACTTTAGACAAATTAAATTTAGCAGAGTTTAATTGAAAAAGAGCAATTCTCGAATTGGGCAGCCGCTGGAACCAGAACAGGTTCAGAGCAACTTTAGAGCTGCCCTGTGGTCAGCTAAGATTTATAGACAGAAGCAGGAAAGTGACGTACAGAAACAGCTGGGTTGGTTACAGCTGGGTGTTTGCCAAACATGGTTTGAACAGTTGGCTGCCTGTAATTGGCTGGGACTTGGCTGCTTGTTACAAGTGTAGGTTACAGTCTGTTTAGACATCAAGTTAGGTCACAGTTCACTATGTCTAAAGAAACCTTTAGGCCAAACTTAATTTAACACATGGAAATGTTCACAGAGGGAGACAGGACAGTTATAGTTGTCTTCCTTTTTAAGAGAAAACCGGAGAACTACAAAGTCAATGAATATTTGAGGGTTTTCTTTATGTCAGTCCCCATATTAAGTGCAGGACGGCTGATGGCTAACAAACCCTCTGTCTTAATCTTCATAGAGCCTAGAGACACCTCGGGAAGACACACACAAATAGACATAGTCTGTGTATATTTCATTTTTATTTATATATATATATATGTATATATGTATGTATTTATTTATTTATTTTTTAATTACAACTTGTGACAATGCACAAGAAAGAAGTGGATCAAACACTACTGCTCTGGTGGTCGAGAGATTAGATCTAAGGAGAACAGTTGGAAGCACATGCAGAGTTGGACACAGCAAGAGCTGGCCAGGGCAGAGGGCTGGAGATTCTCTCTAAAGGGGGTTATCAAAACAATTCGTGCCACACAGCAAGCCTGCCTCTTCTCTACTCAACATAAAACTTAGAAAGGATTTTTCCAGAAGGTCAATGTTCATATGTTCAATGTTCAGCCCAGAGGTCAAATCCAGCCTGCCATTAAATCAAGGTTTTAATGGAATGCAGACACACCCATTCGTTTACATAGTGTCTGTGCTGTCTTCACGCTACATCAGCCGTGAGTAGTTCAGGCAGAGACCACAAAGCCTGCAAAACCAAAAATATTGACTGCCTGACCCTTTACAGAAAAAGTTTGCCACGCCTGTTTATATAACAGCAGCATACATTGCAGAAAAAAAAAGGTTCTAACTATCTCGATTTTCCAAAACTGCACAGATGAAACAACAAAAAGATATATATTTCCACTTTTAAGTTCGCTGTCATCTTACTTTGTAAGAATGTGCTGAATTTTTATAATGTACAATTGATCCTTTAAACTTTTCTTATACTTGAAGTTCCAAATATTTGTTGAAAAAAAATTTCTAGGAAATTTTTGGGAAATTTTTTGGCCTTCTCGTGAAGCAGAGAAACAGAAACGTCATCTGTGCTATATTGCTCCCATGGTTCCCTGGTCATCAGCGTCCAACTGTAAAATAAACAGCTATCCCGAAATACCTATGCTAATAGGAGCTCATTTTTCCACTGATATAATTTGCATTAAGCTGAATCATTTCCCAGAACAAATTCAAAGGGCATTTAATTTTAAACCCCTACATGGCAGTTGTCTACAAATAGGTTTATACATAAAAGAGGCAGGTCCTTTATTAATCTACACAAAATTTTTTACAAGGCTGATAATTAAGTTCCAAAGGCAATGAGTTCAATTATAACACCACCTGCCTTCATAACAGATAAACTGTTTATTTTGGAAATAACATTAAAAGAAAAGTTTTTTAAAGAAATTTTCAAAGAAGAATGGAAGTGTGGATATAAACCATGGTCCTCTGCATTATAATAGATACTCATGATCCAAGAAATTCTTGTAATTAACAATTGACAGACTTTTCCTCTGAGTAAGGTTTATCCCTTACCTATATTTTTGTATGGATAAGATTGTAGTTTTTTAACTCATTAAAAAGGACTTTCTATTGGGCTGAGCAATAACCAATGCAAATACAACAAAATTAATAAATCCAAGACACAGAAAGTTGAACAAGGACTGGGACATACCTATGTCTCTTTAAAAATTATCTAAAGATTTAATATTTAGAATCATATCATTTAGCTAAACTGTTGCCTGATGAAATATGAGTGTTTTATGAAACAGTCTTGCCTTTCAGAGAAATGAAGTTGATGACATTTATTGACATTAGAAATAGATATTTTCTGCATCAGTGTTGTACCAGAAGGAGAATCTTAGTTGCTTTGGTGTCAAGGGGTAGTCAAAGAAGAATGTATTTCCGAATTCAAAATATACATATTGCCAAATGTGCTTTTAGCTCTTGGTGGTATAGGTTTTAAAGACTTTTTGGACTGTTTCTTGAAGGAGATGTCTTTGGAATTTTTTTTTTTTACATGAGAAATACTTTAATTTTTAAAAACTGTATTAATTTTTTTTATTGTAACGTAGGTGATTGTACATATCTGTGAGATACAGAGCAGATTTTTTTTTTTTTATGATAGAAAAATCTTGATAGCTTCATGCCAAAGCAAGGAGGTTCTACCAGGGTAGGTGTTCCTCAAAGTTGGCCACACATGAGAATCTCCTAAAAGGATTTTAAGATCCTGATGCCCAGACCACATCCTGGCCCAATTATGCCTGAATCTCTATGCTGAGACTGAATGCTGAGACTCAGGCATCAGCATTTTTTAAATTCCCCAGGTGATTCCACCACACAGTCAAATTCAAGTACCCCAGGTACGAGTTAATGACACCCATCAAACTTAAAGGCAGTGAGTAAAATATAGTAAAGGGACAGATGCATTCAAAAGAATCGCAGCATATGAGAACTAGTCATTTAATAACAATGGTTTATTAAAATTCACCCTCAAAAACACTAGCTCGAGACCCACATTTCCCGCTCACCACCCAGAGTCTTTCACCCTGGCCAAGATTTTTCAGTGTTTATCAACAAGCCAAAGTCAGTCATTTTGCAATACTTGCCAAATTTGGAAATTGCAATCTGGTAGAGTTGAAAAGGGCTTATTTTTAGGGAAAGATAGCAACAGGTTCTAAATAGCCAAGAAAATTGGAGGTCAGAAGCTGAGCTCAGGGATAGGACAGACTGACTTACCCAAATCATGAGCATGATGTTAGCCATTGAAACATGCCTATAGCCAGTTCTCCAAAAAACATACCTGTGGCACTCTGAACCTGATATGTGCTCTTTTTGAGAGAGATAATAATCATGCCAAAATACTCATAATCATTACTTGATTAAAGTTTGAAAATCAAGACCATATAATCAACTAGCATGAAGTATTAAAATTCATTTCTAAAGGAAGTCTTAAGAGTAATTTCTTGAAACCACCATGCTGTTAATATGACTTTCTTCAGTTTCATGGGGGAAGGGAGACTGTATTAAATCTGATTTAAATGGCCCTAGAAAAGGTAATTTGCCACATGTGGGTGAACATTTTATTATCAATAGGAAATTCATTTTGCAGGCACAGAGTCCACAACTAGACCTCTCAGGGTCCATAGTCTCTGGCATCCTCATTAGTGACTTCAGAGAGCTGCCAGTGAATGAATGTGGGAAAGGAGACTGAACCTCGTATTTTGGCTCAGTGGGAAGCAGGGCGGTCCTTCCAGGAATGGTGCTTCCAAATGCCACTTTAAGGTGCACTGCCATTTCTTGGCCAGATCACCCCCAATGAGAGATTGCACCTGCAGCAGGAAGACACCATTTAATGCGCTCTGTACAAAAGATAGGCTTGAGAGTTTACATGGATTCTGGCAAGGGAAAAGCCCGATCGGCTCGGGAAATAGTTTTGGAAATAGGAGAAGAAATTAAACATGACTCACTGAGCTGATTACCCAGGACACACACTGTGAACCATTACACAAGATGCATCCTCAGTACAATAAAAAGACCAAGACGCTGCCAAATATAAATGGGACTCCATCTCATTATATTCCTGTCTTCAGAGGCAAAGTTAGTGCTTGCTGGATTTTTTTCTTCCTCTCTGCATGAATGTGACAGGGAATATAAGTGTGCCCTTTGTCCTTGTATATTTGAGATTTTTTTTTATTCTCCCATCTGAATGAACATTTTCTCTACCTTTCTATTGAATTGTATTATGATTGATCATTATGTCTTTGAAACTCTCTTCTGGCTTGATATGTGACAGTTTTGTTCCCTAGGTCTTAACTGAGGACCTTACAAACTCTATAAATATTTGCTGGGCGAATGGATGAATAAAGTAACTGGTGAATTACACTTTTTTCTTATTCTCCTCTTATCTTTCTGTCTTCTTTGCTTTACCTTTATAGTGACGGAGTGACCACTGTCTTTACATTATCTCTGCACCTTCCTGAAGTGTCACCACCCAGCTGTCTTCTTGACTTTGGAGACCTCTTCAGCTGTCATTCGAGGAAGTTATGACCGGCACAATGTGTGGGTGCAATGATCTACTAGAGACATCAGAGAATGAGGGAAAAAACCCTCCTCGCGGGGCTGTGATCAAACAGGAAGTACTGGGAAGTGTGGTCAGACAGAAATTGAGGCACAATCCTGTGAGCTGGAAGGTCACTTCTAAGCAGTGCAGGGAGGCCAGATATGAACTGCGGGTGAGCACAGTTACGAAGTGGACAACAAGCACCAGCTAGGGTAGATGGGGGTTTGACTAACCAAGGCTGGAGGCTGGGAAGAGCAGGCTATAGCATGAGGGTCAGGAGTATGGTTACCATGTGCCAGATCCCACAGGGACATTGTGCCTGGTGATGGTCCAGTACCCCACTATGGCAGAGCAGGTATGCATCACCTGTGAAGGGATACAGAAGACAAAGCTCAAACTAAAACTTTCCAGCATTTTGCTATTCACTGGTGCAGTGATTGCTCTTCAAATACCTTGGGCATTTGGAACTAAATCTTCTTCCGTCACCTCAAGCAACCTCTATCTAAAACCAAACCCTAGGCATGCCACAGAGCCCACCCAGGGTCCTGAAGTATGGAGCTGAGGGCTGTTCCATCCATCTGCAACCAGGCAAGGAGCACTCCAAAAACACCACTTCCATGTGGTTGGCCTGTGACAGCCACCACCATAGCCATGGCTAGATGCCACAGCAGTAGCCACAGCCACCATGCACGTGGCCTGCCAGACACTTGACTGCATTGACACAAGGAGAGTCACCAGAGGAGACCAAAAAAAGAAGAGGATGTCTCTCTCCTCAAAGCCCACTCCAGAGTAACAGAAGAAGCATCTGCTGTACCATAATAGTGGGGGACCTGAACACCCCTCTCTCAGCATTGGACAGATCATTTAGGCAACAAATCAACAGAGAAACCATTAATTTTTCAGAAGGAGAGAACAAATCTATGGTTATTAGAGGTGGCAGGGAGGAGGGGGGAAGGACTGGATAAGGGACATAAAGAATAAGAACAATTTGTAATAATGAATATGCTAATAATATTGATTTGATCAACATATATTGTACACAGGTGATGATAGTCAATGTTGTACCCCCAAAATATGTATAATCAATTATGCTTTAATAATAATAGAAAAACCCTGTTGATCCTCATTATTCATGAGTTCTAGAGTTGCAAACTCTCCTATTCACTAAAATATATTTTGAACCCCAAGTCAATCCTCATAGCACTTTCAAGGTCATTGGCAAACATGTGCAGAGCAGGGAAAAATTGGAGCCACACAGTGTGCACATTCCCAGCTGAGGCTGAGCAAGGCAAGGCTGTGCCTTCTCCTTTGAGCTCTCTTACCTTAATGTGTCCTTTTGGCAATCAACACCAGTCTCAGGTATTCTGTTACAGCAACACAAAATGGACTGATACACTCCTCCAATGCACAGCACAGCCTTCCACACACATGCATGTGCATACACACACATGCACAAGAATTATCCATCCCTAAGTGTCTACAGTGCCAAGGTTGAGAGACTGATACAGGTGAACGATGGGGAGTTGACAATCACCCAGAGCCAGCAGCAGCCAAACTGTCTCTATGACCAGGCCTCAAAGGAGAAGGGAAGGCAGCCATGACTGCACTGGAAGGGGAGAGAGTTGCGCAGACTCAGCCATCCTGAGAGGACCAGCAGCATTTGGTTGAGGAGCTCAGCCAAGTTCAGGGTGCCCTGGGAAGGAGGCAGCTGAGGGAGTAGAGTCTGACCTCCCTCTTCCTCACCTACTCATTGTCCAGCTGGGGCTTCCCATTGGCCAAACGCTTCAGGAAGCCAGAATTACAGAGCCCCATTGATGGTGTCCACATGGGCCAGGCTACCAGGAAGAGAGAGTAGAGTTGAGAGACAAATGCAAGGCCTCTGGCATATGCAATCTTTTGACATGTCATTCACTTCTTCCCTGCTTGACTCTATTTTGCTTCTGATTCCTGGATGCCAGCCTTCTCTGTCCACTGCCTTGGGATACTCTCAGGCCATGCCTGTGCATCCCAGACTCCATAAATAAATCCAACCCCAGATCTTTTCTTCATTCCACTGCCCCTGTGGTGCTCTAATAGCTCCCTACATTCTCCTGAATGCTGTCCTTGACGTCCACAGAGGAACCAAGTCTAGTAGCAGTAAAGGAGATAACCTGGATACAGAACCCTACCACTGTCATTCTTGGAAAAACACTGGATTTGAAGCCGGAGGTTTTGGATGTGAGTGGCTCTGACTTTTGGTGGCTTCTAAAGCCCTGATGAGCCCTGGTTGAGAGATCACAGGTTCCCCAACTCTGAAGTGTGCTCAATGGTAAAATCAGGACGATAGTACCAGCTACCCAGGAAGATGGAGAAGATTGTGGGATGACAGTGATCAGTCCAGAGACTGCAACCTACAGAACGGCAAATGATGATTACTATTATGGTGGTTGTAATGAGGAAATCATGCACGTGAAGGCTCTTAAATGCTTTCTGTAATGATAATTATAATTTTCATGGATTAATACCCTAAATATCAGGTATGATAGAATAATTGAAACTGTTTTCATCAATAATATTGGCAATTTTCCCTCTGAATTTGTTGAATTGCTTTTGTCTCTGAAGTCCTCAGGAAGCAATCTTCCTGTTCTCAAAGTTAATGCGTTTTATTCCCGAAGACTGCTAATCAAAATCTTTTTGTTGTCTTTCGCTTGGTCCCGTACCCCAGGACACTGTTCAAAGAGCTCAGTGTGAGGTATTTATCATCCATTGGCTCTGGGGGGCAAGAGGTTGCTTCTACAGAGATAAGCCAGTTTGGAAACACCTGCTGTTTGCTACTGCAATTGAATACCCAGCAAGCATCTGGATGTTGCTTCTCCTCCTTGGGGACGCTCAGCTTCATACCATAAGACACACAATAATTGACATTAGCAGGCACAACTTTCCAATAACTTAGAGATTGAAGACACAGCTTCAAGGGACAGTGAGTTGCAAAAGACAGAAACTATATGTAGCCTGAAAAGGACATAAAGAAACGATTATGAATCCCCCCACTCCCAGTGGTTGAAATTGAAAATGGCTTTGAGTTTAGAGAGATGGTGAGATTCTAAAAATGTGTTCTGTGCAGAAACCCCAAGGGAGAACTGTCCTGGCAGAGTGCAGACACGCTGAATGCTGCTGGGGAAACGGACCCACCTGCTGAGCATGAGGGAGAAGCTAAACGGAGGCAGGAATGAGAGCTGAGAAGGATGTGAAATAGCTGGGGACGGGGCCCAAAGCACAGAGGCAACATAAATCAAAGCCAGAGAGGGGTCTGACAATGCTAGTCCCATTTCAGAAGGGAGGAAGATAAAAACGGAGAGCCTGTTCCCACAAAGAGAGATGAGTGCATGCCTAGGAGGTGTAGGGACTCCAGATTCCAGCTCAGACACCTTCAGTAGCTTCCATCACATTGAAAACACAGAACCCTAACATGGAAGGCAAGGTGTAAATGGTCCAGCCCCTTCTCGCTCCTTGGCTTCCCTTGACTCATGAGGCTTGTCTTTGCCTTTCCTCGAATGTGCTAAGCACTCTCTGCTTCATGGCTCCCTGGGCTAGAACTCTCTCCCTTGAGTTGCACTAGGGAGCAGGAACCCTGCCTAGTGTGTTTGTTGTGTAGTCAGTGCCTGGCTTAGGTTTTACCCCTGTCGGAGGCTGGAAAATATACTGGATGGATGGATGGATGGATGGGTGGGTGGATGGATGGATGGATGGATGGATGGATGGATGGGTGGATGGATGGGTGGATGGATGGATGGATGGATGGGTGGATGGATGGGTGGATGGGTGGATGGATGGGTGGATGGATGGATGGATGGATGGATGGATGGATGGATGGATGGATGGGTGGGTGGATGGGTGGGTGGATGGATGAAGGATGGATGATGCATGGAGAGATGGATATATGAATCGATGATGGATGGATGGATAGACGGGTGTATGGATGGGTGGATGGATGGATGGATGGATGGATGGGTGGATGGATGGATGGGTGAATGGATGGATGGATGGATGGATGGATGGATGGATGGATGGATGGATGGGTGGGTGGATGGATGGATGGATGCATGGATGCATCGATGGACGGGTGGATGGATGGGTGGGTGGGTGGATGGATGGATGGATGGATGGATGGATGGATGGATGGGTGGATGGATGGATGGGTGAATGGATGGATGGATGGATGGATGGATGGATGGGTGGGTGGATGGATGGATGGATGCATGGATGCATCGATGGACGGGTGGATAGACGGGTGTATGGATGGGTGGATGGATGGATGGATGGATGGATGGATGGGTGGATGGATGGATGGGTGAATGGATGGATGGATGGATGGATGGATGGATGGATGGATGGATGGGTGGGTGGATGGATGGATGGATGCATGGATGCATCGATGGACGGGTGGATGGATGGGTGGGTGGGTGGATGGATGGATGGATGGATGGATGGATGGATGGATGGGTGGGTGGGTGGATGGATGGATGGATGGATGGGTGGGTGGGTGGATGGGTGGGTGGATGGATGGGTGGGTGGGTGGATGGGTGGATGGATGGATGGATGGGTGGATGGATGGATGGATGGATGGATGGATGAAGGATGGATGATGCATGGAGAGATGGATATATGAATCGATGATGGATGGATGGATAGACGGGTGTATGGATGGGTAGATGGATGATGGACAGACAGATGGATGAGTGGTAAAGGTCATGGTAGCCTGTGACTTTCACTTCACTGGTCTCTATTCAAACATCACCCCCTTATTGAGACACTCTCCACCCCGTTCCCACCTCCCTTTATCACTTTCTGTCCCCTACCGTTTTATCCTTTTCATAGCAGTGAGCATGACCAGACATACTGCATAATACTTATATCCTATCAATTTCCATGGAAGCTCCATAAGAACCTGTACAACCCTAGCTGAGAGTGCCACCTTCCACAAAGAACGTGCTCAATAAGGAATCTTTAAATGAATGAATTAGACCTAAAGCAAGGCCAATTCCAGGATCCTCTCATCAAAGAAAGGAGAGAAAAAGTTGGAAACACAAGTCTTGCCCTCACGAATCAGTCCGGCAGATGTAAATCAGGAAAACCTCTCTCCAGCTTCTCCCTGGAGACCAGGGGTAAGCAAGAGGGTGGAGAGTACCAGCTTTCTAAAAGAGTGAGGCCCAGGGAGCTAGATCAGCAGAAACAGGAGGAGACGATGGAGTATTTTGTGAGCTGCTGTCTCATATCTTGCTTCCAAGCTCCAGGGAGCACAAACTCTGCCCAATTTCTTCATCACTGTTCACTCAGTGCCTGGCTTGGGCTTTCCCACTGTCCTAGGCTGGATGATATTTTGGATGGGTGGATGGATAGGTGATGGACAGATGGATATATGGGCGGATGGTGGATGGATGAGGGATGGATGGGTGGGTGGACGGATGGATGGGTGGATGAGGGTTTAGCTGCAGAACCTGGTAGCCTATGACTTCTAGCATTGTGGCCAACAGCCACTACATCAGGGCCACCCAGGATAACACAACGCAGGTAGGGATGCATGCCTGAATGGGCTTCTTGTAGGATTCCAGGGAAGGAGCAATTCTGAAGGTAAGGAAGAGCTGACATGCTGCAAAGACTAGCCTTTGAGTGAGTCTGGGACAGATAACACCTGAGCATGCACACATATCATGTACTAGTCTATGTTTTAATCTTTATCATTCTGAATGTTTATGAAATACATGCAGCATTTCAGGGAACAGTCCACAAGACTACCTTCTCTTCTGACTTTAGTTCTAAGTTCAGAGATCACCAAGGCCATTCTTAGGTTGGAAAATTTGCTGGAAAGAGGCACAGAACTCACCGAAAGCTGTTACACTTACAGTTATGGTTTACTACAGGAAAAGGGTACGGATTAAAAATCAGCCACAGGATGAAAAGCACAGGGTAGAATCCAGGAGCGTTCCAAATGCAGAACTTCTAGTAGTCCTGCCCTGTGGAGTCACAGACAGTGTTATGTTTCTGGCATTCATGTGTGAAAATATGCATGGACTGTGACAACCTGGTCTTGCTGTCCAAAGTCTTTTGGGGGCTCACTCATATAAAACTGGTTGGCTACCCACAAAGCTGACCTCAGTCTCCAGGTCTTCCAGAAGTCAATTGATGCCACATGTCCCCATAGCCCCTACACTACATCACATTGTTGGTGTGTCCCAAGGACACCACCCTAAATCACATCTCTACTATCTGGCTAGATCAAGACCTTCAAGTTAACAAAGACACTTTTTTAAGGCAGGACATTCCAAGTGGTTAGAGATGACCTCCCGGGAGCCAAGGTCAAAGGCTAGACCTCTCTTTGGACAAAGCTAAATTCTTCAATGCCTGGTATATAAAATGGCTCTTTAAAAAACAGAGACCACCAAATAAGGACTACAGGAGTGACATGTTATCAGAAACATAAGACTAAGGATAGTTCTTGAAATTGGTTCCTAAATTTGAATTTTCAGTTTTCTTGTAGTTCAAGCAAGAAGGAAAATACAGAAAATTCAATAGCCCTTGATATCTAATAACAGAACATAAATCATTTCTTCTTGAGATCCTAACAGAAAGCTCTAAGAATAACTTGGTCTTGTGCTTCTTTTATGAGGGACATTGAACAGGGTCTTTCCTATGCTTTTACAGGTGAGTCAGAACATTCTCTAAGACTCTTTTCTATCATCTGTCCTCACTGAAACCTGATCTATGACTCTAAATTACATGCCTCTGAAATCATCTGCTAAAAGCAAAAGGGAAATGTAGCCCAGGTTGCAACTTATGCTAGGAGACCCTATACCAGCATCCCTGATTCCTGAAAGCATGATTCATAATCTACCTGCATCAAGTTAAGATTCTGGGTAGCTTGTTAGAAAAGCAGATTTCTAGGCTGCACCAAGACCTATTGAGTCAGGATCCCTTGGATAATAGCCAGAAATCAATGTTATCACAAGCACACAAGTTGTTCATTGGGGGCCCTGAACTTGGAACATTCCTGTACCTGACAAGTGGTTCCCAGCCCTGGCTAAACCACAGAATCACCTGGTACATAGCAAAAGCACTCCTATGAATAGGTCCTACATCCCATGAATAAAATTCAAATTTTTGGTGCTGGCATCCATATCTTTGGAAAGCTTCCCAAGTTATTTGAATACTCAGCATGTTTAAGAGTAAATTCTCTAGAGAGGTGGTTTCAAATTTGAGCATAAATCAGAATCACCCGGAGGGCTTATTAGACACAAATTGCTGGGACTCACACGCAGAATGTCTGATCAGGATTTGCTTTTCTAACAAGCTCCCAGGCGATACTCATGCAGCTGTTCCAGAGGCTACGCTTTGAGAACCCCTACTTGAGATGATTAAAGGGATGAAATGTCCTTTGGACTTTGCTATGGTCTGAACATTTACGTCCTCGTGAAATTCGTATGTTGAAACCTAACTCCCAAGATGGTAGCATTAGGAGGTCGGGTCTTTGGGAGGTGATTAGGTCATGAAGGTGGAGCCTTATGAATGGGACTAGTGCCCCCCCACCCCGAGAGCCCCCTCACCCCTTCCACCATGTGAGAACACAGTGAGAAGGTGTCGTCTGTGAACCAGGAAGTGGGTCCTTGCCGGACACCAACTCTGCCACACCTTGATCTTGGACTTTGCAGACTCTGGAGCTATAGTAAATTTCTGTTGCTTGTAAGCCACCAATTAATAGTATTTTGTTATGGCAGCCTGCAAGGACAAGGACAGACCTGAGTTTCCAAATACCATCACCCCTTCAGTTTCACCTAGGGAGTTTCCTGGGTCCCAGTCACTAGCTACTAAATCAAGCCTTCAGGGCTAGAGAAGTCGATAGCGGCAAGAACATCTCCAGAAGATTCTTGCGTCCCCACCAGGCCCCAATCCACAGACTAGAGTTTGGGAGTCTCTGTCAAATAGCTAGATATGAGATCAAATTGGGCCAGTGTCTCTGGAAAGCACAAAGGTTGCTGGATCTATGGTTTTCACTGAAAGAAATCCACAGTCTTTTCACTGAAGGCATATAGGTATCTAAAAATCCTAATGACAATCCGTACTTAAGGAAACCAATGGCATTTTAGGAAGTTCACATATACATATTTTTTATCTGCTTTTTTTTTTTTTTTGAACCTTTAAAAAGATTGCTTAGTTAAAAGAACACAGCTTAAAAGGAATGCTGAATATAAAGATGTCCCCCTGTCTGCCTTGATGAATGGTGGTAAAAGCATGAACATCTTTATGCTTCTTCAGTTCAAACGACTGTGACCTAAGCTTGTTAGCATCCTTGGGAGTTTAAGTGATGTGATCCAAAGGCATTTTACATTCCCTGATCTTCATCAGTCTACAGCAGGGGTGGGCAAACTTCAGCCCACAGGTTGAAGCTGGCTGCCTATTTTTGTCAATAAAACTTTATTCACATATTGTCTGTGGCTGTTTTCAGGCTACGAACACAAAATTGAGTAGTTAAAACAGAGACCACGTAGCCCACAGAGCTTAAAGCATTTACTATATGGCTATCTACAGGAAAAGTTAGCCAAACCCAGGTCTAAAGGCCTGGCTATCTCCTCCTTTTGCAAAGGAGTCACTGTGGATTTTGAGAAACAGAAAATGACTTCCAGAAATCCTGCACTCACAGGCAACCCCCTCCCCCTTCCCACCCGCACCAGTAAGTGCATTCGAACTTACTGATGGACTTTATTTATAGGAGACCATGTCAAGCCTTTATTCAGAATCCACTGCTTCTGATTTCAGACTCTGTTGGGGAGATGTCCAGTAGCCGACCAATATCCTCTTCTTCCACAGTCACAGAGTAAATGTGTTTGACGAGAGGCCTGCGCAAAGGCTACAATTCCCAGCTGTCTTTGCAGCTGAATTTGGCTATGCTGACTCAGTAGACAAGTCCCACTCCTTCTTCTGCTTGTGTTCACCTCCCCTTCCTGCAAGAGGCAGCCCAATGGTACCCAGCACCTCACCAGGCAGACGACAACCAGCCTCGGGAGTGAGTTGTCCCCACAGCCCCAGAGAAGAGAGCCTCAAGTGTAATGAGGAATGCTCGGCCCAGGATGACTGCCCTGCAGAAAGAAAACATTTGTTTTTTAACCCAGCCGTGATGGTGTCTTCTGGATTTAGCATGTTAAACTTGGCCCTCCCTAAATCAGACACCATTCCAGCAACGTTCATGCAGTGGTGAATGAGGAACAGTACCTTTGAAAAGGCTGAGCACATCCATCTTGAAAGCAGACCCTGATAGTGTTGGGAAGTGAGTCGTATCGGCTAAGGAGCACACGTTCATTTTTCCACGTTCACGCTCTCCAGGAATAGAGAGATACCCAACACAGAGCCACCCTGCAAGGATCTAGGACTCGGAGTCAGGGAAGGAGACTGCCTGCCAGTTTGAGGACTGCCGTGCCAGAGAGGAACATAGGGTCAGGCAGCTGAAGGCTTCCTGGAGGAGTAAGGACATGGGACAAAAGGAGGAGATATATCTGGAGGATGGGACTGTGTGAGCAAAGAAAGGCCCAGTGGCATGAGCAGGTAAGCAGGAGTGGCCAGGAGCATGCACCTGCAGAAACCACAGAGCCTGGGGCCATCTGGGGCACTCGATCCACTTAACAGAGGAAGGACGGACAAATGCGTCAATTTGGAACATTCTGCCTCCTACGACTGACTGCCAGGCATGTGGCTACTCCTGCCCTGTGCTTTGGGGAGGGTTTTCTCTCCCTACGTTTTGTTAAAATAAAAAATGGACTTTCATGGGCTTTATGTATTTTTCCTCCCTGTTCTTTTTTCTTTGGTTTTACTCTATTTACCTTCTCTTTGTATCTTTAATTGCATTACCTTGACAATTTTGTGTGTGTGTGTGTGTGTGTTTTTTGTTTGTTTTGTTTTTTTAATAAATGCATTTCAGGCCATGTTTTCAAATCCTACTTTACCTAACGCACCTCATGCTGTGATGTGTGGTGAACGATTTGCCATTAAGTTCTAAAGGCTTTGAATTTCCTTTTTGATTTCTTAATAATTGAAAATTTATTCTGGAAGTGTGTTTTTCTGTTTCAAATGCTTGTTTTTATTGCCTTTTACTGTTAGTTTCTAATTCAATTTCCATGTAGTCAGAGAAAGTGATCTAACATGTCAATTTTCTGAAATTATTTGATATTTTGTAAACTACTAACGTGCAATTTTTATAAACGTTCTGTGTGTGCTTGAAAACAATGTCAATTCTCTTTACTTGTATTTGTTGGTTGTCCAGATTAAACTTATTAATTATATCATTCAAATTTTCTACAACCTTAGTACTTTTTTTTTTCTGTTTGGTCAATTATTTTCTGAGAATACTATATTAAAAATATAACTTACAATTTTGAAAGTTCCCCTGATTTATTTATTTTTTTTGAAGTTATAGGTCAAATGGACAAATTTTCTTGACTGTTCCAGATTTTAATGTATGGCTCCTTTTTTCTTAAGTAATGGTCCTTCTTTGTTTTAAATACTGGTATATTTTTATTGATTTTCTCTTTATTATGCACCCTGCCTTTTTGGTGGGGGGTGGCTTTTATTTTTCTTCTTTCCTGATTTCTGTTGGATCGATCACTTTCTGTAGTACTTTTTAATTTTGTCTGTTGATTCAGAAGCTACTGGCTTAGCAAGGCTATTAGTTTTTTGGCACTAGCATATTTCTTGCATATGAGAAAAAGATCTCAGTATGATTTTACCACAGCAATTAGCACCTTGCACTATCCCTCTTGATATTGTTATCTAGAATTAAGTTCTATATTTTCATGAAGTGTTTTTTTTTTCCTTAGCTGATAGTTAATTAAATTTGCCAATGAGCTTGTTTTTCTTTCTAGCTATTTCATGCATTCTTCACTTTCTCCTTGGGTGTACATTTCTTCTTTCTGAATTAGCATCTTTAGCAAAGCCAATTTGAGTTTCTGACTCTTTCTGGTCAACCAGCACGTCTGTCTTGTGTGTGAGGCACCTACGTCTTGCTGCTGTTCTCTTCATGTTTTCATTTTATTATTCCCATGTATTTTGAGCTAAGGAACAGCCTAAAGGACGGGACACTATTTTTACTGGAAGCATCTTACACACATTTTCCTTTCAGCACAAGAAAAGCCAAAAGAAAAAAAGATACTTAACATGCTCATAATCTCATACAGAAATAATTACTGCCCATAGTTTTATATAAATCCTTTGAAATCTTTTTCTCAGCTTAAGTTTTCACATGTACTTTGCCAAATATGTTTCCAATATTGCCTTTTCCTCTTAATACCATAAACACCATTCCATGTCAATGAATCATTTCTGTATCATAATTTATTACACAAATGTATCAGAATTAAATCTGTCAGTCCACTCTGACTGGGTGCACAAATTATTCCTCATACTTCATTTTTATAAGTGATACTTCGGCAAATACCCTGCGGTCTATATATTTTGGAGAAACCGTGAATAATTTCTTAGAGTGGAATTTATAAAAATGGAATTACTGAATCAAAGTGGTCAATATATTTACGTATTGCTTAGATTATCAGTGACTCTCTCCTTTTACCCTTGGAATAACTATATACTGCTATGCAAATAACTTGAATCAAAGAAACTAGCATTTATCTGCATCAGAAAACATACATTTAATATGTATTATATGCACAAAACTTAGCCAAATTATGAAAAAGCTGGGTGGAAAACCCTAGAAATTTTCATAAAGGAAGCACTGTTTAAAATGTTTTAAATTTTCAAGAGCTGTTTTTGAGAGAGAACTTCCAAGTTACAATTTTACCATAACCTAGTCAAAGTAATAGTAATCTTTTTACAAACGTATCAATAGATTAGTGAGACAATTATCTAAAAAATGTATTGCAGAAAAGATTAATTTTCTAATTTTCAAAAGAGCGTTTTTTTCCCTTCCAGCCCATTCTAATTCTCCATCAAAAGTCTCTTAAAAGTGTTTTGCCTAAGAAATATTGAATATCTGTATTCACTTACACGATCACAAAATTATTTCAAGTTTTGAATCTTTTCATGTACGATAAAATTCCAAATGTGCAGCACATCCCTCTAACTTTAAGTAAAAATATTTCAGAAAACAACAGCCACCCCTCATTCCAAATTCTCTTACTTGAGAGCCTGAATGTTCCTAGTGATATCAGTTTTATTTCCTTCCCCTGATTTCCAACTTATATATAAAAGTAACATAAGTTAAGTGCTTTAAGACATTTCTCAAGATTTCTCCCAGAGGCATAGCTCCAAATGTGGGAAAAAACAAAGTTACATATACACAGTATACACAGGATACCTACACACCGTTACATACACACAGTTACATATACACAGTATACACAGGCTACATATTCATAGAGTTTCATATACACAGATTTACATATGCACAGTGCACGCAGGCTACATATATACTGTTACATATGCACAGAGTTACATGTACACTGTATACACAGGTTAAAAAGAAAGAAGGACATGTTTTCTTGCATCCACTTTAGCAATTAATGTCTATAACTTGCATACAGAACCACGGGTGTAAAATCTCTGACAGTGACAAAATAGATTCACTCGGAGAAATATTTTATTTTCTTTTTGGATGCAGTCCGTTGTTTTGACAGCCACTCTCAGTGGTGTCTCTCTTAGCCTTGTAGACTGTTAGGCACATTTTATTTTTAACACACTCAAAAGTTGGCTTGGGTGCATCTTTGTATTTATTTAAATTTCATGCAATGTCCCTGCAGGAACAGTGGTCACCATCTATAAATAGGCACACCAGACCTAGAGCATGCTTAGAAAAGCTTTTAAGCAAAATTATTTGTTTTTGTGTCTCCTGCACTAATTCCTTCCTCCACTTCTGCAGCACAGCCCGATTTCTGAAAGTCTAAATATAAATGCTTCCCATACACACATGACGTGATGTTCAAAGAGTCCACACTGATAAGGTATAAAATGGAACAGAGCCCAGTTCTCTACTTTGTACCATGGTTATAAAGTGACCTGCCTTCCACAGTTGGTCGACAATATATCAGTAATCTTTTTTTCTCATTCTAATCTGAAAGTAATTGTATATTTGAAAATTGTAGGGGACTGGACACCCCACCCACACCCAGGCACACTGCCAGTGCCTCGGGGCCCCTCCCAGGGGCCGGGGCATGGAGCCAGGGACCAGACACTCCCCACAAACCCAGGTACACCACCAGCACCAAGGAGCATGCCAAAAACATGTGGGTGGCCCACAACAGCCACCACAGAAACCACGGCTGCCACGAAAGTGGCTAAACGTCACAAGCACCACACAGATGGTCCACCAGCCACTGGAGTGCAATGACACAAGGAGAGTCACCAGCAGAGACAAAGAAAAGAAGAGGATGTCTTTCTCCACAAAGCCCATTCCAGAGTGACAGAAGAAGCATCTGCTCTGTGATTATATTGGGGGACCTGAACACAACTCTCAGCATTGGACAGATCATCTAGGCAGCAAATCAACAGAGTAACCATTGCTCTTTCAGAAGGAGAGAAGAAATCTAGGGTTATCAGAGGTGGAGGGGGGATAGAGAGGGGATAGGGAGAGATTGGACAAGGGGCATAAAGAATAAGTATGATTTGTAACAATATACATGCTAATAATATTGATTTGATCAACATATGTCAATATTGAATCCCAAAAATATGTATAATCAATTATGATTCAATAAAAAAAAAGTCTGCCAAAAAAAAAAAAAGAAAAGAAAATTGTAATTGTAAACATGCAACTAAACACATGGAGCATGACTTCATAAAGCATGTTAGTGTTTAATATCTATATACAGTAACATAAGCTCCTTGCATTGTTTTTGTAAATGTGTCATTCAAACAAACTCCTTTTAACTATGTTAAGAGTATTTTTCAGCTAACACAGAGAATTAGCCTTTATATTTCTGCATTGCCATTTCTAAGTAATTCTTTCTGAAGGGCTGCCTTGAGCACCTACTCGTTTTCCCATAGATGTTTTTCTAAAAACTGCCTTTATGTGTCCAATTCATAAATACATTGTTTGTTTTCAGTCATTCCACAAAACAGAGTAATTATATATTTTCATGGCTATTTTGCTTCAAAATTTTTCAGCATTTTAAAGTAATGTGTATGTATTTCTCCTCAGGTATAAGATTTTTGGACTGAATTTATGAATTAATGAATGCCGACCTCTTTTCCCCCACATATACGCCAGCCTAAATTTATCTATTTAAATGTAAAGCATAAAAAATATCCTAATATGGGTAATTCTGATTCTGATACTTTGTCCACAATAGCATCTTTTAAATGATTACTGCCCTAGGCGTCACGATATGGATTTTGTTGAATAGTATAAACTAATATTAGAATATTAATATTGGAACTAAACTAATCTCTGGGGCAGCAAATGTGATTGACATTTTACAAAGAAGGAAACTGTAGCTCAGAAACTGTAAGTAGCTTGGTCAAGGTTATCCATCAAGTGGCTGTTACAGACAGGATTTTAACCCGTTTTAACTGTAAACCAAATCACTGTTCTGTTCTATCCCTCACGTATATGCATTCCTCCAAGTCACCAAACTGGTCATTGTTTTTCCAGGCTTCCCCTCACACACACACGTAAACTGTTAATGTCCCTCATGTGTATGTATTTCTACCCAGTCACCAGCCTGGTCACACTTTTTACAGGCAAACACATGCACACACACACGCACGCGCACACACACACACACACGCACACACACACACACACACACAATTATCCGTGGGAATTGCATCAGTAGATTTGGGACTCAAGCCTTTCCTATCAAACAGTGCTTGTCATGATTGCTTAAGCTGTACTGAGCCTCCCTACGGTCCGCACTGTGTCCCGCCTCCCCAAACCATTCACTCCACCTTTTTCCTTCCCTTTTTCTCTCACATACCCAGATTTCATTGCAACTGAGTAGTCATCAGAACCAATCCACACAATAAGATGTAAAAAATAAATTAAATAAATAGCTAAATGAAAATTAATGGGTTGATCTGTGGCTTGTGAAGCTTACTAAGAGGGCCAGGCTCAGCACCTCAGTCCTTGACTCTTTACTCCTTTGTCCTTTTCTTTCTTCTTTGAGTGTGGATGTGATGTCTGGAAGTGCAGCAGCTGTCATGGGACCAAGAGGCCCACAGCTACATGGAACAGATGGCAAGACAGGGAGATAAGAGAAGCTTGGGCTGCGGATGCCATCTGAGAGCTACTGAACTCACCCTGAACATCCATAAACTTTTTCACTGTCCAGTTAGTATTTTCATTTGATTTCAGCATCTTTCCTTCTCAAAAGCTTGTCCACACTGAAACACTGCAATGCATGAATTCATTTTAATGGTTAGCATTAATGCCATTCAAAGCTTTCATCCAATGCTAACTGAAAAGCATTTATTAAAAAGGTGGTTTCAATTAATAAAATTATTATTTCTACCTCTATGCAGAGTTTGTTGAGGAAAAAAAAAGAAAATGATATCTAGGATCCATCAGAAATTTTTTTTTGGCATTTTATTGTTTCTATGATTATGGAAAATCTGTATAAAGTACCATAAATATTTGTTTGCAGGAGGCAAACAAAACTAATTTTTTTCCTCTTACATTTTAATTTTAAATTTAAAACATCGTACATCTTTCTGACTAATAAACAAGTTTGAAAATATCAACAAATTGGAAAACAATGAACAGAAAACAAGGAAAATTGCTGAAAAATTCTCTAAATATAAAAAAGGGCTGGGATATGATGAAACAAGCCTTGTGAGTTTGCACCTTACAATTTGGATTGTATCAAACAATTTTCATTAATTCTAAGCTAAGACTTTGTTACTCCAGACTTTAATGTATAATGCTTTTGTCTTTACCATTTAAATGGACGGTTAAATGTGAATAACTACAAAATAGAACTTGACCTTCCTGTTAAAGAACTCTTGGATGGAGTCACTTTGCAATTACAAAAAGTTACCTGAGCCACTTGTTTTGTGACCACTCTGATGCATTGCTTAAATCACACCGAACATAGAAGGGCCCATGAGAACACAAGAAGATAATGTGGTGATGGGTCGTTTGGATGTCATGGGTGAACAGAGGAAAGCCAAACCGAAGCATGACCACAGTCAGCAGGTGCAGTCATAGAAATGGTCACTAAAGGGTGAACCACAGCCCTTTGGCCAAGACATGTGCCACCTTACCTCCAACCAGCATCAAATCTAGACCCTGCCTTCATAACATTTTCATTTTTTTGATAAGCCTGAACAGGACATAGTGATTATGCACGATGCTCAAGACACCAGCCCTTATTAATCTGCTCAAGTCAGCTTTGATTTTCTAGAGTTGCTCGCGTAGCTCTTTGCATACAGGCGGCCAACAAATGCATATTGGATGAGGAAATTTCAACTTCTAAAATAAAAAAGTATTAAAAATATTGTGATCCCTTGATTTACAAAAGAAGTAATAAGCCTCAAAAGACATCAGCATTTGTAAGTCACCTAGGATGACAATAGCTAAGAATATTTGTATTGTATATTTCAAGATAGCCAGAAAAGAGCATCTTAAATGTTATAACCATAAAGAAATGGTAAATGTTTAGGTGTCAGACATGCTAACTATTCTGATTGGATCATTGTACAATATATGAATGTATTGAAACAACAAACTATACCCAATAAACATGTATAATGAAAAAAAAAATTTTTTTTTAATTTAAACATCCAATTCCCTTCAGTTCAATAGACATTCACTGAGTCCCTACTATGTGTAAGCTGATCTTCTCTGCAGCATACAGGTGCAAATCATCTTTTATCTTGAGGTTTTCTTTGAAATACAAAAACTTATGTGATTTTTGCCATTACAACCTTCAGAACTCTACTTCCTCTCCAGATCTATCCTGCCAATGTCTGTTCTGGCTGCTATGACAATATACCCTAGACTGGGTGGTATCTAAACAACAGAAACTTATTTCTCACAGTTCTGGATGCTGGAAAGTCCAAGATCAAGGCGTGGCACATTTGGTGTCTGGTGAGGACCTGTTCCTGGTTCATAGAGGGCACCTTCTTGCTGTGACCACACATAGTAGAAGAGGTGAGGGGACTCTCTGAGGTTTCTTTCATAAAAGTACTAATCCCATTCATGAGGGCTCCACTCTCATGACCTAACTACCTCTCCAAAGCCCAATCTCCTAGCACGATCACTTTGGGGGTCAGGATTTTAATATATGAAATATGGGGAAACAGATATTCAGTCCACTGCTCAATGTAAAAAGAAAATCTTAATGCAAGGATACATTTATCATTCAAATTCAGAAACAAAATGATGCTTCCACCAGATTCATTACACTGTCATGTGTTTGATTTACCTTCATACTTCCATTAATTCTGCTACATAGAATTAGAAGGAAACAACTTGCAAACTCAAATGAAAATCTACAAGAGAAGGTTTATAAAAATGGAGGCTTTTCTTAGATAAGTTCTTTGCCTTGCTTATGTTTAACACAAAATGGGATAAAGACGGATTGAAAAGTTCTGTGGAATCCAGCTGTCCCACTGCTGGGTATATACCCAAAGGAAATGAAATCAGTATATTAAAAAGGCACCTGCACTCCCATGTTCATCACAATACTATTCACAATAGACAAGAGATAGAATCAACCTAATTGTCCATCAATGGATGAGCGGATTTAAAAAAACATGTGGTATATATACTCAATGGAGTACTATTCAGCTGTAAAAAGAAATGACATCTTATCATTTGCAGCAACATGGATGGAACTGTAAATCATCATGTTAAGTGAAGTAAATCAGGCACAGAAAGACAAATACCATATGATGTCATACATCTAAAAAAAAAATCTAAAAAAAAAAGTGGTTCTCATAGAAGTAGAAAGTAGAATAATGGTTACCAGAGGCTGGGAGAGCAGAAGGTTTGGGGGGCAGGGGGAGAGGAGTGGACTAACAGGTATGAAAGTGTGCTATCTATTCTAAGTGAATCATTGTGCAAGATACGCATGCATTAAAACAACACACTATTGTGTTAAATAAAAATAAAATTGAAAAATAATTTCTGTGGAATTTAGGGAAGTGATGTTTTTTGTTTGTTTTTTTAGAGTCTCTCAAGTATAAGTCTTCACTGAGTTTGAAATATCTATCACATACCTTTTTCTTAATGCAAATATATAGCCAGGCTTGCATATGATGGACCAGCCACTAACATCCATTTTCTCATCTTCTCAAAATTGAACTAGAATGACAATAAATGAACAAAAAATAAAGAAATCTACCAAGAAAAATCAGCAGTGACTAGTTAAAGAGGTATTCAAGAGATGGAAAGCCCTGGAGGACTGTTACCTACTTAGCAGTTCCAAGTTCCAAGTGCTCACCAAAAGGAACACTGAAGAGAAATAAGTGATTTGTCTTGTCAACCCTGGAAAGGCTCTGGACTTTGAGGTTCAAAGTTGTAAAAGACTGAGAAGGAGACACAGGTTGAAAACAGGGGAACTAGTTAAGAATCCTAGTTGAAAATAAGTAGATCCCCGGTTTTCTACCCAACTCTACCTTCAGAAAGCAGGTGGCCAAGCTATGTTCTTTGCCAAAGCTGAGATTCTACTGAGAAGACGGTAAGTGTTTGAAAGAATGTCGGGAGATGTAGGAGAGTTTCAAGATGGCGGCGGCTGCCGCGGCTGGCGCGGAGTAGCTGAGGTGGAAAAGGTGGCCACTGGGCCTCAGGCAGCCGGGAAACTTGTGGACCCTCCTCTGGCCATCTCTTAAGGGAGGACTGCTGCTGCTGGCCGGTCGTGGGGGCTCAACGCCACTTTGCCCCCGGCAGGAGAGGCTGCCTCATTTACAGGCAACAGCTTTGAAGTGTGGAGCAGGAAAAGAACGGATTCTTAGCTGCAAAAGCGAGTCTTGAAACAGGGAACACGGCGCCAGGGCTGCTGTGGATGCAGCCAGGATCCCGGAGGCTGGGGCCGCACTGAAGGCGGCCAGCTGCCCTATTCAGGATTCGAGGTTTCAGGCCGGCATTAAAGAAGATTCCTGGGAGCACCCGAGCGGTGCCGCGACTGAACAGCCCGAGGCGGCAGCGCCGAGAACACGGAAGGCAACAAACCAGAGACAGAGCGAGCGCCCGACCTGGCACAGCACTGTGAGTGATCCCTGGCACAGCTCTGTTCGGGGGGTGAATGCCCACGCGGCTCCCGCCTGCACCACCAGGCCACTCACTGCCACGGTGCTGCCTCCATTTTCCCAGGTGTGGGCAGCTCTGCCCTGCTCGGCCATCACTGAGCCCATTTGCTTGGCCTGGCGCGGGGCTTTCCAGACCCTGCGGGTCGGCCTCCTCTCCCACTCCCTCCGCGGTTCTCTGGCAGGGCTGGGGGTGTGGGGCGTCCCGACCAGTTTTGGGAGGGCTAGGAAGTACGGGCGGGCCGACTGTCACTCCACCACACCCTGGACTCCGGCCCCGGTAAACTTCCTGTTACTGGGAGGCAGATACCATCTCTGCGACCACCAGTTTGGAAAAAAGCCTAACGAATTTCTGGTTGGGAATAGTGTGGTAGGAGAGTTCCCAGGTCCGCTTGAACCTGCCAGAGAGCAGGCTGCAGGCGGGCACTAGACTCGGTTTATACCGGGGGGATACAAAGGTGAACAAGACCCGAGAAAGATCTACACAGTGCTACAAAGGCACCCAGAGAGACCGGTCGTCTGTGCCTAGCAGAAACCTGGTAGACTTCCTGGGCGAGGCGGTGCTGAGCAGGGTCTTGAAGGCCCAGCTGATAGACGAGGGGTGCAGAAGACACGCCCCAGCCCAGCACAGTGTGCACAGAGGGGGGAGACGCGCGGCCACGGAGGCGGAGACTCGACAGAAACCACACACCCGGTGGGGTCGCCACTGCACGATCTAACAGCCTGGGCCAGAGCACACGGAACGGGGAGAAGTCCTGTACAGAAAGTGAAAGCTAAACAGAGATCACACACCCTGTGGTACGTGATCCACCAGCCCAGCAGAGTACAAGCTGACCAGAAAGGTGGATCCCCGGAGAAGCCCAAGACCCGAGGCAACCACACACACAAGACACTAGAGGCCAACTGAGCAGTCACGGCGGGAGCCATACCAAATTGGCAACCACAGCAACATCCTAGTTAGTCATTAGTCTTAAACCGGTGGACTGTGAAACCCCCTGCAACAATGAATAAACACCAAAAAAAAAGACACCAGAAATACAAAAAATCAAGAAAGTACACCACCAAAAGTTAATAAATCTCATACTCTAGATCCTATAGAACAAGAAGCCCTTGAAATAACTGACAAGGAATTTCGAGTGATAATTCTAAGGAAACTGAATGAGATACAAGAAAACTCAGCTAGACATCATGATGAAATGAGGAAAAGTATACAGGATCTGAAAGAGGAAATATACAAGGAAATCAATGTCCTGAAAAAAAATGTAGCAGAACTTGCTGAACTGAAGAAGTTATTCAGCGAAATAAAAAACACAACGGAGAGTTTAACCAGCAGGCTTGTCGAAGTTGAAGAGAGAACCTCTGAACTTGAAGATGGGCTGTTTGAAATAACACAAGCAGACAAAAAGAAAGAAAAAAGAATCAAGGACATGGAAGAAAATCTGAGAGAGATATCAGACAACCTCAAGCGCTCAAATATCCGAGTCATGGGTATTCCAGAAGGGGAGGAAAATGGAGATTCCATTGAAAACATATTCAAAAAAATAGTGGCAGAAAACTTCCCAGGTATAGGAAAAATCACAGATCTTCAGATCCAGGAAGCTCAACGATCTCCAAACGTATTCAACCCAAAAAGGCCTTCTCCAAGACATGTCATAGTCAAATTGGCAAAACTCAGAGACAAAGAGAGAATCTTAAAAGCTGCAAGAGAGAAGCGTCAAATCACCTATAAGGGAGCCCCAATCAGGTTAACATCAGACTTTTCATCACAAACCCTAAAAGCTAGAAAGGAATGGGATGATATTTTCAAAATACTAAAAGACAAAGATTGCCAGCCAAGAATACTCTACCCTGCAAGGCTATCCTTCCGAAATGAGGGGCAAATAGTATATTTCTCAGACAAACAAAAACTGCGGGAGTTCACTACCACAAGACCACCCTTACAAGAAATCCTCAAGGGAGTACTGGGTTTGGTTCCTGAAAAATAACTACCACTGCCATAAAAACCTAAGAAAAATCTAAACCCGCTAGTACAATAAAAATGGCATTCACGAAGAGAAAACAAGCTAACAAAAACACTATCTACAACCTAAGGAAACAACAAACAAAGAAACCAAACAGTAAATCAGAAAGCAAGGAACAAAAGACACCTAAGACAACCAAACAACCAATAAAATGCTAGGAATAAATCAACACCTTTCAATAACAACTCTTAATGTTAAAGGCTTAAATTCCCCAATTAAAAGACACAGACTGGCTGACTGGATCAAAAAGCAGGACCCAACTATATGCTGCCTACAAGAGACCCACCTCACCCATAAAGATTCACACAGACTAAGAGTGAAAGGATGGAAAAAGATTTACCATGCAAACAGAAAAGAAAAACGAGCTGGAGTGGCTATTCTTATATCTGACAAAATAGACTTTAAACTAAAAACCATAAAAAGAGACAATGAGGGACACTACTTAATGATAAAAGGATTGATCCATCAAGAAGACATAACAATCATAAATATGTACGCACCCAATGTTGGAGCAGCCAGATTTATAAAACAAACTCTATTAGACCTAAAGAAGGAAATAGACACTAATACCATAATAGCAGGGGACCTGAACACTCCACTGTCAATATTAGACAGATCATCTAGGCAAAGAATCAGTAGAGAAACACAAGATCTAAACAAGACTCTAGACCAATTGGAATTGGCAGATATCTACAGAACATTCCACCCAACAACCTCAGAATATTCATTCTTCTCATCAGCACATGGATCATTCTCCAGGATAGATCACATATTAGGTCACAAATCAAGTCTCAATAAATTCAAAAAAATTGGAATTATCCCATGTATCTTCTCAGACCACAATGGATTAAAACTAGAAATTAATAACAAACAAAACTCTGGAAACTATACAAACACATGGAAATTAAACAGCATTCTACTTAATGACATATGGGTCCAAGAAGAAATCAAGCAGGAAATCAAAAAGTTTATTGAAACTAATGAAAACAATGATACATCATACCAAAACCTGTGGGATACTGCAAAAACAGTATTGAGGGGAAAATTTATTGCATTAAATGCTCACTTCAGAAGAATGGAAAGATGGCAAGTGAACAACCTAACACTTCACCTTAAAGAACTAGAAAAACAAGAACAATCCAATCCTAAAGTTAGCAGACGGAAAGAAATCATTAAGATCAGAGCAGAACTGAATGAAATTGAAAACCAAAAAACAATTCAAAAGATCAACGAATCAAAAAGTTGGTTTTTTGAAAAGATAAATAAAATTGACAAACCATTAGCATGGCTAACAAAAAAAAAGAAGAGAGAAGACTCAAATAACCAAAATTAGAAATGAAAAAGGCGATATTACAACTGATTCATCTGAAATACAAGGAATCATTCGAGACTACTATAAACAACTATACGCCAACAAATTTGAAAATCTGGAGGAAATGGATAAATTTCTGGACACACTCAAGCTCCCAAAACTGAACCGTGAAGACGTAGAAAATCTGAACAGACCAATAACAATAAAGGAGATTGAAGCTGTTATCAGAAGGCTCCCAACAAAGAAAAGCCCAGGACCAGATGGATTCACAGCAGAATTTTACCAAACATTCAAAGAGGAATTGAAACCGATTCTTTACAAACTATTCCAAAAGATTGAAACGGACGCAAATCTCCCAAACTCATTCTATGAAGCAAACATCATCCTGATACCAAAACCAGGTAAAGATATAACCAAAAAAGAAAACTACAGGCCGATATCCTTGATGAATATAGATGCAAAAATCCTCACTAAAATACTAGCAAACAGAATACAGCAACACATACGAAAAATTATTCATCACGATCAAGTGGGATTCATCCCAGGGATGCAAGGTTGGTTCAACATACGCAAATCAATAAATGTGATACACCATATTAATAAACTCAAACACAAGGACCATATGATCATCTCTATAGATGCTGAAAAAGCATTTGATAAAGTTCAGCACTCATTCATGACAAAGACCCTCTATAAGTTAGGTATAGAGGGAAAGTATCTCAACATAATTAAAGCCATATATGACAAACCCACTGCCAATATCATCCTGAATGGGGAAAAGCTGAAAGCTTTTCCTTTAAGAACAGGCACTAGACAAGGATGCCCACTCTCACCACTCCTATTCAACATAGTGTTGGAAGTACTAGCCAGAGCAATCAGAGAAGAGAAGGAAATAAAGGGCATCCAGATTGGAAAAGATGAAGTCAAACTGTCCCTGTTTGCAGATGACATGATCCTATATATCGAACAGCCTAAAACCTCTACAAAAAAACTGTTGGAATTGATAAATGATTTCAGCACAGTAGCAGGATACAAAATCAACACACAAAAATCAGTAGCATTTCTTTTCTCCAATAGTGAACATGCAGAACGAGAAATCAAGAAAGCCTGCCCATTTACAATAGCCACCAAAAAAATAAAATACTTAGGAATTGAGTTAACCAAGGAGGTGAAAAATCTCTATAATGAGAACTACAAACCACTGCTGAGAGAAATTAGAGAGGATACAAGAAGATGGAAAGATATTCCATGCTCTTGGATTGGAAGAATCAACATAGTGAAAATGTCCATACTACCCAAAGTGATATACAAATTCAATGCAATCCCCATCAAAATTCCAAAGACATTTTTCTCAGAAATGGAAAAAACTATTCAGACATTTATATGGAACAATAAAAGACCACGAATAGCCAAAGCAATGCTCAGCAAAAAAAATAAAGCTGGAGGCATAACACTACCTGACTTTAAGCTATACTACAAAGCTATAATAACCAAAACAGTATGGTACTGGCATAAAAACAGACACACTGACCAATGGAATAGAATAGAGAATCCAGAAATCAACCCACACACTTACTGCCATCTGATCTTTGACAAAGGCACCAAGCCTATTCACTGGGGAAGGGACTGCCTCTTCAGCAAGTGGTGCTGGGATAACTGGATATCGATATGCAGGAGAATGAAACTAGATCCATACCTCTCACCGTATACTAAAATCAACTCAAAATGGATTAAGGATTTAAATATACACCCTGAGACAATAAAACTTCTTAAAGAAAACATAGGAGAAACACTTCAGGAAATAGGACTGGGCACAGACTTCATGAATACGACCCCAAAAGCACGGGCAACCAAAGGAAAAATAAACAAATGGGATTATATCAAACTAAAAAGCTTCTGCACAGCAAAAGAAACAATTAAAAGAGTTAAAAGACAACCAACAGAGTGGGAGAAAATATTTGCAAAATATACATCTGACAAAGGATTAATATCCAGAATATATAAGGAACTCAAACAACTTTACAAGAAGAAAACAAGCAACCCAATTAAAAAATGGGCAAAAGAGCTAAGTAGGCATTTCTCTAAGGAAGATATCCAAATGGCCAACAGACATATGAAAAAATGCTCAACATCACTCAGCATCCGGGAAATGCAAATCAAAACCACATTGAGATACCATCTAACCCCAGTTAGGATGGCTAAAATCCAAAAGACTATGAACGATAAATGCTGGCGAGGCTGCGGAGAAAAAGGAACTCTCATACATTGTTGGTGGGACTGCAAAATGGTGCAGCCTCTATGGAAAATGGTATGGAGGTTCCTTAAACAATTGCAAATAGATCTATCATACGACCCAGCCATCCCAGTGTTGGGAATATACCCAGAGGAATGGAAATCATCAAGTCGAAGGTATACCTGTTCCCCAATGTTCATCGCAGCACTCTTTACAATAGCCAAGAGTTGGAACCAGCCCAAATGCCCATCATCAGATGAGTGGATACGGAAAATGTGGTACATCTACACAATGGAATACTACTCAGCTATAAAAACGAATGAAATACTGCCATTTGCAACAACATGGATGGACCTTGAGAGAATTATATTAAGTGAAACAAGTCAGGCACAGAAAGAGAAATACCACATGTTCTCACTTATTGGAGGGAGCTAAAAATTAATATATAAATTCACACACACACATACACACATACACACACAAACCGGGGAGGGGGGGGAGGAAGAAGATATAACAACCACAATTATTTGAAGTTGATACAACAAACAAACAGAAAGGACATTGTTGGGGGGGAGGGGGGGAGGGAGAAGGGAGGGAGGTTTTGGTGATGGGGAGCATTAATCAGCTACAATGTATATCGACAAAATAAAATTTAAAAAAAAAATAAATAAATAAATAAATAAATAAATAAATAAATAAATAAAAAAAAAGAAAGAATGTCGGGAAGTCAATGGATAAGGCCTGCACTGGATAAAACGGGAAATAGAATATGTATATGACCTAAAAATACCAGGATTAATCCCAGAGAGAAATCAGAGTATGACCTTCCTCTGCAGACCACCACTGTCATTGTACGGGAGATTGCTCAAGGCAAGGTTTGCTTGTCCAGGAGTCAGTGGGGAAGGGGCTTCAGAACTTGCTTCTCCTGGCAAGATCCCACCCCCTGTTGTCAACATTCATACCCCTTCAGCCACTCTCTCCTTGGAACCATCAGTCCTAATCTTATCATATCCCTTATTTCTGCTTCTGTGAGTCACTCTGAGAAGTCCAGGACCCTCAGTTCGTGGTCAACACCCAGGTTCACGTACCCATTGCATATTGCTCTTTCTGATCCCCACCTCTCACTCCTCTTTGTCTCTCAATACCCTTGGTCTGAGCTCTCAGAGGCTCTAGGACCATCGTGTGCAAAACCTCTTTGATCCTCAACTCTTCTGTTCATGCCCTTAACCTTCCTTCTCTAGTTGAAACCCAGCTGGACCCTTGTGACACAGCTTCCCCGCAGCCCTCCCAGGTGGTGACTGCTCTCTTACACACACCGTCTAGCACTGGGCCTGGAGGTGGGGTGGGTGTGGTCCTTGTTCCCCAGTATCATATTCCTCCCACCTCCTTAATAAATCCCAGGTTTGGATCTCAAGTCATCAGAAAACCTCATGCACCTTCTCCTGTTGTTGGTGGTGTCTTTTGACACCCAACAACTTCCCCTCGTTTCTTGGCAATTTTGGTCCTGATTTTCTGTCACTTTGTAAAACTATGGCTCTCATAATTCTTGGTGATGCCTATCAACAAGGAGATGATTTTCTAATAACTCAACGACATCTTAGTTCTGTCAATAGGGAGTCTTGTCCTACACACGTCTTGGTCACTCCCGCCAATGGCCATACCCTAGACCCTGTGATTATCAATAGAGTCTCTTCTTCATAAAGAAGAATTTACAATTGCAAACATCCTGTGCTAGACCACTTTGTCCTATTTTTCCTGCCTTCTCTGTCTAGTACCCCAAAGTTAGCAATCATTCTGCACAAACAGAACCTTCTATCCATTGATCCTATCACCTTTCATGGTTCCTTATAACTTCCATGCACTGTTTTTCCTACTTCTCCTACAGGCATTTTGTGGCCCCTGACATAGGCCCTCAGTCATCTACCCTTGTTCTTATTTCCTTGGGCTCATCTGTCCAACCAAACACTTAAATACAACTGTTCACAAACTCCTCGTTTCAATGTGCACAGCTGAATGTGGCTGGAAAAAACAAACGAACAAAAAAACAAGCCAGCAGATAAAAAAAAAAAAAAAAAAAAAAAACAAGGTTCTGCTGGATGGTTCTGTTTTAAATTCAGATCACTAATCCCAAACACATTTTTAATACTAGCTGGTACACATATTGCATGTCTCTAGACCTTCTCTTTCCTCACTCTCCTCAGTGACTCCTTCCTACTTACTCCTGAGCTTCCAACAGATCCACTCTCATACTCACCCTGAGTTCACAACGTTACTTTCTTCTTCCTACGTCACTGAGAAAAATGGAAAGTTCCAGAAGAAGATGTCCACAGATTCCCACCCCCTCTCCCTTCCCACTTTTGTGATCTGGCAATGTCCCCTCTACCTTTGGAAATATCAACTTCTCTGTCTCTCTCTACTGAATCCACTCTGCTTAGCAAACAAATATGCTATTATTTCTCTCATCTTCACCAAAATAAATATAAAACCCTCTTATGAGGCCTCTTGATCTTTCAGCTACCACCACATCCTTCTTTTCTTGCCTCAAAATTCCTTGAAAGAATTGTCTACAGTCATGTTTCCATTTTCTTTTCTACCATTTGTCCTAAATCCACCTTGATGACTTCCTTACACCCTCATTTATTAGAGTCACCAGTGACTTCCCAATGTTAAATCCAATGGCCATTCCTCCTGTGACTTGACCTATCAAGAGCATTTGACACACTTGACTGCCTTTTCTCCTTGAAATACGGATGCTCCTCCACTTAGACTGGGGTTACATCTGGATAGACCCTTTGTAAGTTGAAAATACCACAAGCTCAAAATGCATTTAATACACCTAACCTACTGAATATCATAGCTTCGCCTAGACTACCTTAAATGTGCTCAGACTACGTACATTAGCCTACAGTTGGGCAAAATCATCTCATGCAAAGCCTATTTTATAGTGAAGTGTTGAATATCTCATGTAATTTATTAAACCCTGTACTTAAAGTCAAAACAGAATGGTTGTATGGGTAACCAAAGTGTGGTTTCTTCTGAATGCATATGGCTTTAGAACCATAGTAAAGTCGAAAAATTATAATATGAACCATTGTAAGATGGGGACCACCTTATTGTCTTTGTTCTGTCCTTATTTGCCTCCTGAGTTTCTGGGCTGCCTTTCTCTGTCTGCTCCCTTGATTCTTCCCCAAACATCTTATCTCCTATACCTCTTAACAGGCCTGCTCATGGCTTGGTCTCCATTTCTCTTCTCTATGTGCAAGTACCCACAAGTATCTCGTTCAGCCTCTTGGTTTTAAATACTATCTATGTACTGACGACTCTCAAATGTTTATCCCAGGACAGACCCTCCCCTGAATTTCAGAAATATATAATCAGCTCCTATGTGTCATCTCCACGTGGATGTCTCATGGCCACGTTGAAGACGTCCAAAACCAAAATCTTACTCTTGTCCTCAAACCAGCAACTCCTGCAGTCTTCTGTCGATCCCTGCTCTGTCCTTCTCTTCAGCTGCTCAGCCACAAACCTGCCTACAGTCCTTGGGTCAGCTCTTTCTGCTGCAGTCCTCACCTAGTCTCTTAGGAAATCCATCAAAGTATATCTAGAATTGAATCACTTTTCACCAGCTCCTGCCATCATCTCTCTGTTGAATTATTACCAGCATCTCCCGTGTGGTCTTTCTGCTTCTACCTTGCCATTGACTGCCCCTTCTGATCCCATCAGCCTGCCGAAATGTTCAGACTCATCACTAACCATCTCAGCTCATTCCTTCTAGTGGCTCCACATTTCCTCAAGGTAGAATCCAAAGCCTTCCCTGCACCTCTCAAAGCCACGTAACCTCTGGTCCCTCATGAACTCTTAGATAAACAATCTGCCTCCCATACCTTCGTGCTCCAGCTGCCCTTTCCCCCTTTGGGGCCCCAGACATGCCCCATCTCATGGGGCCTTTCCACCTGCTCCTGCTGCTGGCTGAGATGTTCTCCCCACGATGACCACCTGACTCACACCTTCCCTTCCCTCATTCACCTGCAATGTCCCTATCTCAGGTGTCCTTCCAATATACCTTGTATAAAATTTCAGCCCTAGCCCCGATGCTCCATATTCTGCTGATTTGTCCTCCTTAGTATTCATCTATAGCATACTACATATATTATGTACTTGTCTATTGCATGTCTCCCTCATACATGCCAAGTAATTTCTTACTAACTATTTGTTGAGTATCAAAGAAAATAGCTGGGGGAGCTGAGGCTAGCTGCCAATGAGGCATAGAACTGGGTGTCAAGAGTCTACCATTTGCATTATTGGCCTTTTTGGAGCTACTACCATTTTTAAAAATACAATGTATGACTTAAATATATACAACAGCTTTCAAATGTGCTCTACTATATTTGTTCTTCTTTATTAGCACTTGGGCATTATAATCATTTGCTCCAGTGATTGGGATTTGGCTATGCACATCTCCAGTGCCCGAATGCTCCAGGAAAGAAGTGCTGCAATTGCATGGATCTAGAGACCCATCAGCAAAGATTATGATATCCAAACAGAACTACAGTTTACATCGTGCCTTTAAAAATAACAAAATGAAAAAAAAAAAAACTTCTCTTTTACCCTCTATTTTAATCTCCTTTATATTCCGCTTTTAAGTCAGAAATGTCTGCCTATGATCAGATGATTAAAAGTTATCCTCTTCAATAAGAACAAATTGAGTCCGTCTCCTGGATTCAATATCTAAACAATGTGAACCAAACACCTGGTTGTCGATATACTGGTAGCCAGGTGATTAATTTTTCCTGGCTTTCTCTCCTCTGTTTACCATTTGTTTTCTTTTTCTGTCCTATGCTGATCTGCCATAAGCAAAGCATTACATTTCTTAATTTGTGCTTCTCTCTCCAAAACCTGTTTAAGCAACAGGTAAACTGCAGTGCTCCGTCCAGCCATGTGTCTCATGAGTACGAGACACTGAGCGCTACTTCTGTGGCAACGGGGTTGTATCTTTGAGGAAATGGATGGATGGCAGAAACATGATCAGTGAATGCTCATGCTTTGAGGTCACTGGGTAGGGTCCATTGTAACACCCCATGCCCTTTTCCAAAATGATGCTGTGTTGTAAGATGGAGAAAATGCTCTTTAGAGAGCCTTGCCGGGTGAATCCTTCAAGCAAACTCTGTGCCTGCCTCTCAGCCTCTGCTAACAATCAGACAGGAGTGTGCTGTGGAATTAGAGTTTCTAAAAATATCACTGAATAAACACAGAATGCAAAACACAAAGGAAGCGAGAATTATGGATACACTTAAATGGGAGCAGCAGAACTTAAATTACAGGTCTGAAAAGCCTGATCTTTTCTTGGAAGGCTCTGTTCTCTTTTTTAAAAAAAAAGATTCAGATTCCACGAAAACTGAATGGAACACAAAGTCTTGAAAGGGGGAAAATGAGGCAGCCTAGTACTAATTCAGTTTAATTAATCCCGTCCTATTGTTTAGTCTACAAACAATTATTGAAAATGCAAGATAACTATGTATGTCCTTCCTTAACAGTTCTCTGTTCTTTTACAAAATCATTTTATCAAGCATTCAGGGAACTCTATAAATTATTCCAACAGCTTTTCTATGCTTCCTATAGGATGAACTGACTTTACTGCACTCTTGAGGAGACAGGGAAGTCTGCCCTTTGGCTTGAGTTGCTTTGGACATGTTAAACTCTCCACCAACATCTCTAAAATCATCCTTATTTTTTAAAAAATTGGATAGCTGTCAGCAGACTTTTTTTTCACAAATATCTTAGCCACAATCTCCAATGCACACAAAGAAAATGATTCTTTATAGAGCCTCTAGACTAAAAAGAGCTGCTTATGGTGTGCATCATAACTGTGTGTGTGTGTGTGTGTGCGTGTGTGTGTGTGCGTGTGTGTGTAGAGGCAGTAGAATGATACAACTAAGAAAAGCTACTCTGTTCTTTTACTAGTTGTTAGTAAACAATTTTGAAAACTCTGGGAAGTAATTTCCTCTCCTTACGGAAAAGAACATTCTTCTATTTCTTATTCAATAATGTGCCCACTGAAAGGGGACACACTCGTACTTGTAGCTGGGACCCTCTGCTTGTTCCAGTGCTTAAATGTCTGTGCGGACCTTGACTTGGCGTAGATCAGCTCTCTCTGTGCACTCTCTCTGGGGACACATGCAGCCCAGAACCGTTCTTCTTAGGCACCATGACTATAGCACAGAGAGATTCTTGGGGTGGACAGGAATAACTTGTGACATCTCTTGGAGATCTTACGTTGTATGTTTAAAAATTAAAGTAAATTCGTCCTTCCACCTGGATGAGTGGGAAAACCACACGCTGTCTTTCCTCTACTTGTACCTAGCAACAATCACAATCAACACAGAAGATTTCTGACTTCTGTGAGCACATGTGTAGGGATTTCTTCCCACTGGCAAGTAAGCCAGCAATTCTTCAGTGGATACCAGTGGCATATCCTCCAACTCAATTCCAACACTATCTACCTGCAGATACCATCAGACCCCACAGGTTGAGGGCTCAGTCCCCAAGACTGACACCCCCCCCCATTCAGATGCCAGTTGCAAGTCCAGGCCTCTGGAACCTCCGGCCAACCAGCTATAAATTAGGGTTCCTATGACCCCTTCCTCGGGTTCGGTCAGTTTGCTTGAGCAGCTCACAGAACTCAGGGAAACACACACGTATGCTCACCAGTTTATTATAAAGGATACTGCAAAGGATACAAACGAAGAGCTGCACAGGACGAGGTATGGGGGACGGGTGCAGAGATTCCACGCCTTCCCTGGGCTTCACCCTCCAGGAACCTCCGTGTGTTTGACTGTCTGGAATCTCCCCAAACCCTGTGCTCTTGGGTTTCTATGGAAGCTTCATTACGTAGGCAAAAGTGCAGCTCGGACAACTGTGTAGAAACGTGGCAGGACAAAAAGGGTGTGTTCTAACGCTAACAGCCTGGGTGGGGAAACCCAGCAAGTCCTGTCTGTTCGGGTGCTCCTTGGCCTGTCTGTGCAGCACTCATTCCTCCCAGGCACAGGGTGGGGCCCCATGCAATATGGGGTCTTATGACCTATAATCAGACAAGGTAAGTCAGAGACCAGACCCAAGACAGAAAGGTGGGAGAAGGTTAGAACAAGCCAGGAAGCACGAATGAAAACCAAAATATATATATTATAGTATTGTGACACCCCTAAATAACATACCAATGTGGATGTAATACAAAGTTATAACTATAGATGACAATAAAATTGACACCTCCAGAAAGATGTGTTATAAATGACTTATCCCTTTCTATTATTGACATTTCAAAAAACCGAGCCATAGTTATCCTATAACTTTGTGTAGTCGAGATCACTATTACATCCTTTAGAGGTCCATGGACCCCAGTTTGAAAAACATGGTCTTAGAGAAACACGACCAGATGTACATTCATAACCACTGGTATCAATCACGTGCTGCACAGACCAGAAACCGGAAGCCAGTATCTTATTACACAGGAACTACTTAGTACTAGGATTGCCAGATTTAGCAAATAAAAATATAGAATATGTAGTTAATTTGAATGTCAGATAAACAACAAATGATTTTTTGTTTTTTTGTTTAAGAATATCCCATGTTTCTGTAACATTCAAATTTAACTACATTTCCTACTTTTTACCTAGCAACCCTATTTTGTACTGATATAAAAAAAATCACATTTTCCCCAAATGCACCACTCCTAGGGCTGTCCCAAGTCCTACCACCGCCTTCTTCTGTAGGATGTGACTATCCCTTCATACGACGGAGTCATCCCCATCAGTATTACTGAGACACTACCATGCATCTCCTTCTACCCGCGGCCACAGTTAAAAGTAGACATTTGTGGTGCCACAAGGGTACAGAGAAGAGCCCATGGAGGTGTTGGAAGGGATGCAGGTGCAGGTTAAAGAGCTGGAGAGGACTTTTCAGTTCTGTCTCAGGGCGAAGATGCCCCTAGGCTACCTGCAGCTCTGAAATAAGGAGAGAAGAGAAAGACCACGTGGGTGGGTTCACTTTCCCAGAAGAGATGGGAAGGGAAGATAGGGGGCTGTCCTCTCAACCACTCCTTTAGGTCCACGTCTGAGCTCTAGATCTCTTCAGCCTTTCCCCTTCTCTTCTTCTCCTGGAACTTCAATGTGATGCTTGGCTCCCGCAGCCATCCTGTGACCCGCACGATAAAAGCCATGTTCTAAACTCAGCAGTAACTCTGAAAAAGAGAGTCTGGTTCCCCAAGTTCCTTGTGTCTCTCACACAGCTCCCAACCTCTGGATTGGCTGAATCACTCCCACCAGGGCTGGTTGTCATTGTTTACTGATCCTGGCGATTCTTGGGTTTCTGGCTTGTACAACTGAATGGATATTGGCCTTGCCCACAGAGACAGAGAACGCTCCAAAAGGAACCAGGTTTCAAATATCATGTGTTTTGTTTTAGATTTGTTTAGCTTGAGAAGACATTCAGATATATGAAAAGAGGCATTTGGATAAACAGGTGTGGAGCTGCTCAGGAGATAGTCCAGAGAACATAATGTTTAAGAGTGCAGAGAGATCGGGTTAAATTCTGATTCTGCTACATCCTAGATGTTGACTTCTGATGAATTACTTAATCTTTCTTTTCCTCAGTTTCCTCATCTGTCAAAAGGGAGTAATAATAACAGGACCTATCTCAAAGCAGTCCATCTGGGCTACTATAAAAAATACCATAGACTGGGTGGCTGATAACAGACATTTATTGCTCACAGTTCTGGAAGCTGGAAGTCCAAGATCAAGGTGTGGCAGATTCTCTGTCTGGTGAGGACCTGCTTCCTGGTGCACAGAAAGGCATCTTTTTGTTGCGTCCTCACAGGGTGGAAGTGGTAAGGGAGCTCTCTGGGGTCCCTTTCATAAGGACACTAATCCCATTCATGAGGCCCCACCCTCACGACCTCATCACCTCCCAAAGACCCCACCTCCCAACACCATTTCCTTGGGGGTGAGGATTTCAACCTGTGAATTTCAGCGGATACATTTAGTCTGTGGCAGACACTATGAAGATTAGATAAATCGAGTGTCTGGTGCATAGAAGACACGTTGTAGGTGTTTGATCGTATTACGTTTTCCTTCTCAGTGAAGCTGCGGGAATAAGATTGCTCGGGAAGGGAGTATAGGGACCAGGACAAAGACCTGCTCATCTCTAGCACATGATGGCCTGGCAGAGGAGGATGAACATGCAGAGGAAACAGAGAAGGACCTGCCAGGAGGGAAGGATGGGAGAGGAGATGGATGTGGCATGAAACTGGGAAGCGTGATTTCCTGGGGAAGCATCCAACAGAGCTGTGAAAACCACGTCCATTGTCGTGAGCGAGACAAAATTCTGGCGACCTTGTTGAGAACTGTCTGGGTGAAGTGAAGCAGCCAGGAACCAGGCTGAAACTGGCCCAGGAGGGAACAGGAGTTAGCAAATGGAAAAGCAAGCATGAGCACTCTCTCGAGAAGCTCGCTGTTGCAGGAGAGAGAGATAAGGACCTGAAGGCCTCAGCTTGTGCTATGTTTAAAAGCAAAAGTGTCCAACGCTGAGGAAATAATTAGGTAGATTTGTTATACACCACAGGAGGGAAGTGTATGTAGCCAATAAAATAATCGTGTTTGCTATTTCTGTTTCTCTAATTGCTGCAGAGCCAGTGAGCGTAAATCAGAAAATTGCACGGAGGCTGCTCTCCTATGTGGGTCTCGAAACACAAAGCTCGACTGCAGGAGCAGGAATTCCATGAACCCGTGGTGCTGTGGACGGGACCCAGACTGCGGTGTCTGGGAGATACTGCCCCAAGATTGAACCTAGTAGTCTCAGCTGCAGGGAGCAGGTAAAAAACAAACAAACAAACAAAAACTCTTACTATTTAAAAAATCTCTTCAATATTTTAAATGCTAAGCTAAAGATATTTAATTGTTACACTGGTTCACGCCCAAAATCTTTTAAATGAGTAGAAATGAATTCATCCCTTATCTCTGTCAATGCCTTGTGCGAGCACCTTGTTCTTTAATTAAATAGATGTTTGTAACTACATGTATATGTGTGTGTTTATGTGTGCACCATCTATAAAATCTTCTTAATGCAAACTTCCAAAATCCTGCCTGTCTTTGGTCTTGGGCTTGGTGACTGCTTATTAAAAGCTCAGTCTTACAGTCAGGGAACGGCTCATTCCAGGCAGGCCAATGACTTCATATATTGAACGGGCCACCTGAGCTCCATCATCTGTTACAATCGAACGTCTGATGGGTGATAGATTGCTCTTGCCAGGACAACCTTTCCACCCATGATGAAACGTGAGAGGCACATGTTTCTGCCATTCCTAATTGTGCAGGCAGAGGCACACAGATTCCCCTTTTCTAGCACCTTTTTGGAAATGCATTTCTC